>NC_054403.1:21689811-22289811 GCF_017976425.1 Toxotes jaculatrix
AGGACCCTTGCTATCAGTTCAGAATATACAGTACTTTTTATTGAGTGCAAGTGATTCTCTTAAGACTGATTCTTTCATACTTGAACACTATCAAGGCTGATGTCAGGGAAATTTTATGGCTAATGGGAAGAGTCACAAAGAAAGACAGAAAGATAGACAGAAGAGAGAAGGAGAGCAAAAAATATATAAGCCTTCAGCTCAGCCATAACCTCCCCTGATTTCCCCTGGTAAGACAGGTTACAGGACACGACCGGCAGCTTGTGTGTGTGTGTGTGCATGTTTGTGTCCTTCAACGACCCAGTGGCTGGTTGCGTTCTTAAGGAAAAGGCAAGAGAAACAGAAAGAGAGAGGGTGTTGAAAATGGTAGAAACTTTGATGTGCCCTCTAACCAACCATAAAGGACAAAGTTTATATTTTTGACATGAAGTTCCCTGGGAATGGACAGGGAGAAAAAAGAGGGAGAATTGGAGGGTACAAGTATTCACAGAAAGAAACGAGAGAAAGAGAGAAAGAGAGTGAGAGAGCAGAATTGGGGGCTAATAGTGTGTGGGATACTGACATTATTACTTATCTAAAGTGGCACCTATGGAGTTCCCCATTATACAACTAACCTCCATAAGTAATACTGTGGAAACCATCCTGCATCTGCTGCAATGTTCTATTCTCCATTAGTACCACAGTGATAGCTGTGGCAGAAGCTTTCCATCCTTCACCTACATTTTAAAGCTGCTTGTGATTCAGCATTATTAGGCAAAACTTTGCCTCTGGCTGGATTCCCATTTCCTGTGTGGAAATATTAGCTTATTGAATATTCAATCAAGAGCCAGGTGCTGAAAGCAAAATGGGGTTTTCTGATTTTAGCATCAACACTTCTGTCTTGAGTTTTGAATCAGAGAACCACTTTCTCGTCTCAGTTTCTGTGTATTTTATAACTTATGAGCCATTTTTGAGTCTTTGACCATCTCTCTTGGAAATCACATGACAGCAATGTTCTCACATTACATACATGTTGAGAGAGAAGAGAAGCAGCAAATCAAATGAGAAACTGACATCAAAGAATATTTGTTGTTTTTGCTTGAAATTTGACTCAAATCAAAGTGGATGGAGATTATTTTTCTGTTTGACTCATTGATTAATCAACTTATTGTAGCACTAAAACATATGTATTTGGTCAGTGATTCCAACAAATTCTGAACACAAACAGACTTTAAACTCTTCTCACAATCAGATTCCTCCTTTTCCATTTTTCAGCAGTGAAATGAATGATCCGTGGGACTATTCAGTATTCTAGAGTGAGACCCATCGCCAGACATCATGATGGCTCCTTTGGGACTCAGAGGGAGATGGAAAAGACTGTTGAGAGGCATTTTGGCCTGGGAGCTAAAAATGAAGACTGGCATTCAAGATGCTGCACTGAGAGAGGCAACAAGAAAGAGAAAAAAACAGGCAGATGTGTGTGTGTATGTGTGTGCACTGCATATGTGCACTTGTGTATGTCTGCATGTATGTAAGCCTACTTGTTTGTGTTATTCCATGTGCATGTGAAAAAGTAAAAACGTTCTTGACCGGTCTGTGGCATGTTTAAGGATGTGTGGTGGTTTCGAGTTTCAGGTTAGAGTTGTCTAACACAAGGTTTTCAATCTGATATTTCATCGTGTCTTGTCATTTATGTGTGTGTATGTACATAAAAGGAGAACACTAGCTGACTTACAGGTCTGTGGTGTGTTCAGGGATGTGTGGAGGTATACGGGTCAGTTTGAGATTGGAACAGTCGACCACAGTGCCTTCACAGCGACATTTCTCTGGACACACCAGGTCCTGGAAACACTCGCCACTCAGACGGCTACGATAGTCCTCCTGACCTGCAAAGGAGAGAAGGAGGGGAGGAGAACGAAGGAGAGATTAATACAGAAAATAAGAAGGGAAGGCAGAAAGAAAAGTAGACAGTAGGTGGAAGGGGAAGGGAAGAAGAAAAGTCAGACGAATTAAGTCAACAGGAGAGTGAGAGACAGAAGGCAAAAGGAAAAAATGATGAAGAAAGACACCAAAGACATAAAGTTCTTAACATTAGACCTACATTACCTTATAATTAAGGGCAACAATTAATTCCAATAAATACCCAGCAAGCAGTAAAAAGAATACATGCATGTTTAGATTTAGTCATGTCAAAAGTTTTGATTCCGTTGCCAGAGGTATCAATACCTGTCTAAATTGTTGTTGGAGTTAAATTGTTTGGAAAATTCTATTTTTGTTCTAGTTTCAGCTGTCGAAGGTTGTGAAATATACTTAGCCAGCTAGCCATCTGCAAGACATGAACGATCTTTTGAATATAACTCATATCTATGGCAGTTGCTCCTGCTGTACTGAGCTGTATAGGGTAGGCATGGACCTGATGCAGGGAGGGGTAATTCTGCATCGCTACCACTGTAAATCACATTGACAAACGGAGATCCAGGTGGTTTTATGGAGTCATCTTGTACATAAATGTGGTTTAACCCCGGATGTTTTTGTTTAACATGGTGAGCCAGAGACCACTTCTGTTATTTAGATATAATGTGAGCAGATATTATTTATGACCGCCACTGCCTGTGGACTAGACCTGGTTTACATCATACAGCACTTGTGTTTGTGCACCACATACACTCTTTGTATTTCTCACGGTTTTCGTTGCCTCTTTCTCTTTCTTTCTCTCTCTCTTTCCAGCTTTTTTGTCTGTTCTCTGTCAATTGAACATTTTCTGTTTTTCACCGCTCTCCTATCAGACTTTTCTTACATTGGCACAGACTACTTGTTCTTTTATACTCTGTCTCCACTTTCTCTTGGCACACACTCTTTGTGGCGCATCTGTTCTCTGCTTGTCATCGTTAAACAACTAAGACCACCTAGTGAGATTTTTCAGTGATCAACCTTGATTTGAACTCAGTAAAAGATCACTGCTCGTTAAAAGATGTCTTATCTTTTATGAGATGTGGCTAGCTCATTTCAGTGGCAGGATATTTTGGAATAATGTCTCTGGGCTGCCGCAAACCTTGATGGTTGGCAAGTTGACATATAGGAAAGACCAAGGGAGAGAATAAGAAATAGAGGAAAGGAGGGAAAACAACAAAGCAAAGAATAAAGGGTGAGTTTTTGCAATCTTTTCAACAGTAATGGTTTGAGGTTGTTTTTTTTTTTTTTTTTTTAAGTTTTTCTGTCTTCCACAGATGGAGCAGAAAAGGGTGAAGGGGTCTGCACAGAGGCAGGGGAATCAGCCATGCTAACCACTGACGCACGGGTGAATTTGACAGTAGAGGAAGGTGTACCAAGCATTTCTCTTTATGTGGTTTAAAACCCTACAAAGAGATGTTAATACTTTCCAAAGCAAACAACAGTAGGGAAAAGCATCTGTTGAAAAAAAAGATGTGTAGAGTTCAAATTTAAGTTGACGAGTCAATGTGAATGTAAATGTTTTTGAATCACTTAAGGGCACCCTGTGGAGTTTTTGACCACTAGTAGTGCTACAGAGTCAGGTTTTTACTCGTGGGTCCGGCTTGTGTTTGAATTGTGCATCCGCGTTATGGCACACGTGCATGTGCGAGCACATGGGCAACGCTATACAAATCCCTGCTGCCAGTTTCACATATATTCCATTAATCAAAAGTTGTTTCTGGTTACGTGCAAAGAAATGAAGTAATGCACCGACAAATGTAAAAAAAAAATGTACCATTAAAATACCAAACTCTCTGGATTTGCAAATGTTTTATGAGGAAGGAAATGACATTTGACACATTTATTAGACCTCAAGAATAGGAAAACTCCACAGGGTACCTTTAAATTGCCCAACTGTAGAACACCAATTAAGTTTTGAAAATCAACACTAATTGAAACAGTATTTTGACATCTGATTATCTGTCTATGGCTCTTTTATTTCAACCACAATTATTGTCCCCTTTTTCAGAAGCCCTACACATGAAAGCAAACATACAGAGGTTAAGTGTTTAGCCCCCAATTTTTGCTCCAAGGCGTGTGATTGGCTGGGAGAGGCAGGTGGGTGTGTGCTCGGCGGTCCCTGGCGCTTGACGGAACCATGTGATGTCACAATAGGCGGGGCCACATGGTTAGATCAAGCACAAGAGACAGCTGCACGAACCAATCAGAATGCAGGTCCACACAGGAGGAAGGCGGGGCAACAGAGAGCTGCACCAATCAGTCAGGGGTCAGGGTCCATACAGGATAGGCAGAGGCAATAGACAGCTGCAGATCCACACAGGAAGGGAGGTGGAACCAGAGAACTGTCCACCAATAGCGAAAATGTCCATACAGGTCCACAGAGGAAGAGGAGATGCAGGGAGAGGCATGGGACTGCAGAGAGGAGGGGCTGAAGCAAAGAGGACTGCCAGAACCAGCTTTAGGAGCATTTGCAATCTAGTTATCTTGATTAGCTCCATGGGCAGAGCACTAACATTAGGGGTTTGCTTACCACTGAGACCTTCCACGCTACAAATATAGCACATATGCTCGTGATGCTACAAAGCACTTTGGATAAAAGCCTTCACCATTTGATAGTTTTGGTTTTGCTATTAATGGTGTTTCCAGTTTAGGCTGGGGCACACCATTTTAGAAAACAGGAGGGGGAAACGTCATGTCACCAAACTGCCGGCCTTAAATGTACACTGTTTACAGCCCGCTGATGTAACTAAGATGATTGTGATGGAAACAATTGTTTTAGTGCTTTAAAAATCTGTTTCCCAGCTTTTTGGCGTACTCTCTCTTTCATCATTATAAGACTATTTTTATGCTTTTCTTCAGGTTTCATGCTCCTAATTAAACAAAACATTTGTGATAGAAGATGACTACTTGATAACACAAGCGAACTGTCATACAGCCCACTTTGTTGCTCAATGTAAAACAAACACGGGATAACATCATATCAAATTGTAAGAATGCTGCCACTTTCTAAAGGGAATTAAAAGTAGCCGATTTTCAACCTCCTCTGATAATTCTGTTATATGATGATCTTTTCTCAGCACAATCACATTCAGTTCAAGGTTAAAGTGACTGCTGGAACTAATGCAGCTGACAGAGGTCTCCTTCTGTGCTGCTTTGTAAACCAGTGATTTGCTCGCAACTACCGTTTTAAGACAATTCAAATAATCTGTAAAATGTGTGAAAGGGGATTTTAAAAACACATTTGAGTGAGCCATAAAAAGGCATAACATTTAAGACAAGGAAAACAAGGGGAAGTACCACTGCACCGAGGATGTGAAGTGTATACAGTCACATACACATAATTTCACACAAGTGGGCGATCACAGTCTACAGCCAGTCCCTGCTGAGTTAGTTACTGTGTTGCTTCACTATACTGAATTGGTCTGTGTTGTAATTAGTGAGACCCATGGCTCATATCAAAGGAAATAACAGTCATACAATACCACCACAGAGAGAGCTGGAGACTGAATGTGAATGCTTGTCTGTGCGTTTTAGTAAATGCTATCAATTTCAGTTTCTGTTTACATGCGCGTGTTTTTAATACTACATGTGTTTGTAACGTTCAACCTGTACATCTTGACGTTTTGCCTTGGACCTGATTACTATGAGTCTGTATTAATACTCACACGTGCCTCCCTGCATGTTTACTTGTGTTTGTTTGTGTGTATTCAGGTGTGCCTGTGTGAACTCATTCCTTACCTGTGCACCTGAACTTCTTGCCTTTAACCTGGCTGATTCGTTTGTTTGCCAGTCTTCTGGGGTGACTGCAGCGTGCTCCACTGGTCTCAATGGGATTGTCAAACAGGTAGTCAGCCAGCCACTTCAGGTGACAGTCACACATAAAGGGATTCTGGGCCAGATGACTGAGAGAGGGAAAGGAGAGAGGAGAGGAGGTTAGATGGGTTTGTCATAGGAACAAGAAAAGAAGAAGGTGTGTTCTTATTGGACAAAATCAGTCAAAAATGCATGGCTCTCAGCCTTAACTCAATTTGTGTTCCTGTAATAAAGGTACTTACAGAGTCTTGATTGAGCGCAGAGGGGTGAACAGTCCTTTGCTGATAGTTTGCAGCTTGTTGTCGTACAGTGAAAGCAGGTTGAGGTTCTGTAGGTCTTGGAAGGTGTTGACTCTCAAACAGTTAATTTTGTTGGCATTCAGCAGCCTGAAACACAAGGAAGAGCCATTCAGCATTTGTTATTTATCTGTATTTTTTTTTTTTTTTACTTATTTAGCGTTATTATCTCTGTGCACTACACAAACAAAAGATAAATGTTATGCAGGTAATGAGATAATTTATTCTTCTCAGATGCATCTTCAATGCAAAACCACCACTTCTCCCCAATGTCCTCTTCATCTCACTATTTCTTTCCATGTCCCTTGCTAAAGCCTCTCCTTCCCTCTCCACACAGTCATGATTATATTTTTTTTCTGGACATGACCCATAAATCTGAAAATTGTGGTTTTATATATTTTCACTTTCTCTTCTGAAGCGGGAGGGGAATATCTACTGTTGGGTGGGGTGGTGTAATATCTTGTTTTGATTGGAGAGACAGATGGTGAGGGGAAAATGGTGGAGGAAGTGAACAGACAGAGATGGGAAAATGGAGAATAGAATGGGATGAGATGGGATGGAGGAAATAATGGAGTGAGACAGTGAAGGGACAGGTGAAAATTTAATTTGGAGTGACACAGATTTACATTTTAGCGAAAGGCTGACAGTCAAAATGGAGGAGAGAGAGAGACGGGAAATAAGAAATGTGATAGAGGGATTAGGTAAATGACAGGAAGGGTTTTCACCTCCACCCTTCCCTCCATCTCTCATTCTTCATCTCCATCGTACCTGCACTTCATTAGCAAATATATCCACACTGTCAGCTTTTCCCCTGCACTTCTCTTTTCTTGCTTGTTGTCTGTCTCATTCTCCAACTTTTTACTCTCTTCTCACACTCAACACTTTTTCTGTCTTTTCTTCCATTCTTTGTTTCTTCATCTCTCTCAGATACTCTTCTTTTCTCTCCCTCTTTTCTTTGTTTGACAGGTGACTAACTCTGTACTTGGTACAGCAGCTGAGCTTAATCATCTCAAGTCATCCTAACGAGCGCCTATACTGGCACAACCCAGTTATACATACACACACTCACAGGCACTCACAAGCAGATACACGCACACACATGCTGCTCTGCGACATATCCACGCCTCATTAGGCAGCTCACAGGGGGAACTAATTACTTGAAACTGCACCAGTAAAACAAAGCAGCGCAGACAATATAAACAGCAGACCGGTAGCTATACAAAGCAATAAGCACATCTTTGTCATGGAAGGTTGACATGCTGCTTGATTCAACAGCAAAAGCTAATATATAATTTATAATTATGACGCCACGTGGAAGAACAACATCATCTGGAAATTCCTGACAAATTGACCGAGCTTTTAGAGACGGGAGGTTTTCTTCTGTCAGAGGCGAAATATTAAAAGACATATTCCCTCCTTATGCCTGCTGAGCGAGCACCAGCACCCGCAGGCATTGTCTTTGTGGGACTGTCCAATGATGCGGCAGGACATGAATATTAACTAGTCATTCAGTACTTTATTTATTCATTGATTGAAGCAGTCACAAATGCATAGAAACACATGAATTTGCTTACTTACTTAATCATACATGCATGTACAAACAAATACTAAGCATTCAGTGTTTATCAGTTCATGAATGCAACATCATGACAGAGTCTGAGGGAAATGCTTTTCCAATAAGGGGATAATAAGTGTCACACCAGACATATTTGGACATATTTGTCTTCAACCTCTTTTCTAATCTTTTATGCATTTACACTATATGTTTCTCAATATCCATCTTTGTCCAATGTCTGTCTTTTTTCCATCTTTCCCTCTCTATCATCCATCCATTAATTTATCTAACCATCTACCCATCCATCCATCCCCTCATCCCCACGCTCTCTCTGTGTCTGACTATGCACCATGCATCCCAATGATCCACCTAAGCCCGTAAAAGGTGTTTGTGGGTTAGATTCACTCATCCTCATTCTCTTTGCTTCACTTCACTTTACGATGGAAAAGCCCAGAACATTAGCTGTTTCTGCAGTGGACTGCGGCATTGCGAGGACCATATGCCACATACAGTACCAATGTAGCCATTACAGGAGCCAGAATTTTTACTGCATGCTGAACCACTGCTGCAGTTTGAATCTGTGCCCATGAGGAATTATTCAGAATTAACAGTCTTCCTCTATGTAGACACTAAATATTAGAAGAACTATGGGAGATTACAGTTACAGTTTTATTACATTGCACCAATTTGGTTCCTGTTAATCATTTAAGAAAGTCTTCTCTGCAGACACATACACACGAACAGATGGAGTTTTAATGCATGAAGAGGGGATTCTATAGTAGTTGCTACTGCACTACAGTGATTATTACCAAGATTTGGTCCTATGATTGTGGGTGAAGTGCCTGATGCTCTCTTCCCCATGAAATTACCACTATATATTTAAGCAATAAGGATCTATAACGTTGGCCTGAGCTGTGATTGTGGCCCAGAGGTAATGTAGATACTGTAGATATGACTGGCTGGTGCCAAAGCACCAAATCATCTTGATTAGGGAAAATCAAGCACAAAGCTTAACATAAACGCAGGCAAGTCTGCTCATTATGCTGCGGCCACTGAAACCAATATATATTATTGCCAGATTAAGGAACACTGTAAGGAAATTCTGGTACTTTTTAAATGATACCAGTTAACGTTTGTCATAACATGAGTAAATTACAGACTTTTTAAGTTTGTATGAAGCAATATGAAATCAGATCTGCAAATTAAGCAACAAAGCAAATATGTTCCTTAAATCACCTACAACATCGGAGTCAGATCATTTCCTTAAAGAAACTGAAGCTGTACAGAGAACCAGACTGTTATAAATCCACAACAATGGAGTGTTTCCTGGTTCCCTGGGTTTCCTTTGTTTGCGTGTGTTATTCTTTCGTTTACTGAATAATGTATTTCATTGCTTTCTAGAGGGACCACTCACATACACACAGGTACACACGTAACAACAGACCACACAGACAGTACTTACAGCAGCTGCAGGGAAACCAGTCCATCAAACAATCCCCTGGGCAACTCAGTGATCTTGTTGCCATACAGCACCCTGCACAGGACAGTCAAAACATTTTAGTTAGCAACATTATTTAGGTCTCTGTGTTTACAAGGCTTTGCTTACACATTAATGTGGTCTAAAGCTGGCAACACAATGTAGTAAAATACTTCATACCATTGTTTTATGGATGTTATTCCTGATATAATCAGTCACCAGAGAGACGCATTTCTCTGCATCCACAGGTTATGGCATCTTATGGTATTTAATCCCATTAAAGTCTAGTGTCTACATTTGGCCTCTTGAAACATTTACACTGACATCTTATTCAGTGTAATGCTGTTTTCATATTCATATCATAACTATTGACAGGGCAGCTGCATATAATATTTTAGCGCTGAATGGTGTTGTAATGTTTGCAAAATAGCAAAGGCAGGAAAACTAGATGCCTCTGTTTTGTTGTTAGTATGTAATTACATTGCCTGTCATTTGAAGCAGTTCCAGCTGACAATAACCAAACATTATAATTAGACATGATTCTGAACCAATATGTCCTATGGAATTACCTTATTTTCTTGCCCAACCAATGTTCTCTATAAATTCACTGATATTCAGCTCTCCAAAAAGCAAAGAAGACTATCAATATATCTGCTTGGAGTGAAAAAGCCATCAAGCTCACCCAGCTGGAAAAACTACTTTGGTGAGAAGAACTGAAGGAGTGTTGCAATCAAAGACAAAAAGTTGTCACTTTCCAGTGTAGGGCAATTTTTTACTTTTTAAATTATATATATATATATATATATATGTATTTTTTTAAATTACAGCACATTCATTTCTGCAGTGAGGCTTTTCTCACTAAGCACACTGTTTTGGACCATTTATCTCATTTGATTGTCAAAAACTGAAATTATGTTTGAGATGTGCTTCCAATTGCATTTGCAACCATTTAATTCACTTGAGCAATTTTATATTTTGCTACATCACGCCTCAGCTGGCCTCTACTGCAGGAGACGTGCCTCTTAGTGACATTCCTGTTCAACTGACTCGACTCTGTGTGCTTGTGTGTGTGTGTGTGTTCGGTTTTAACACCCTGGAGAGTTCACCTTGTCTGCCCCTTCTTGTCTGACTGTCTGTCTCATTTTCATGCTCCAGATTGATTCAAATTAAACTGTCCTTCATGTTCTTATCACCTTCAGAGGCACACATACACACACATATACTGCGTGATTACAGACACGTACAATTACACATACACAACCCAATACAAAGACACGCATACAGAATATAAGCACACTCCACTGCTTTGTGCTCCAGTTGTCAACATCAACAGCGACAACATTTTTATTTGCTAAACGTCTGGGAGCGCAATTACTTTCCTGTCTGGATATGTGTTTGTGTACATGCCTGTGTGCGTGTTTGTTTGCAGGTAAGTGTGTCATACTTACAGTGAAGTGAGTGAGCGAAGGCCACTGAAAGCATCAGCAGCAATGTCAGAAATCTGGTTCTTACTCAAGTCACTGGGGGAGAGAGAAAGAGAGAGGGTAAGTGCATTACTGTAATACACAGTAATGGGGTTCATTCTGTGTGAATGCTCTAGGAATGTCTGACAAATGATCATGAGAGAATACATCAGCAGAGGTCAAGGCAAGGGGACAGGAGTAAAATAAAGAAAGACGGGGTGGACGTTAAAGTAAATGAGGACAGAGAGAAAGAGAGAGAAGATGATGGACAGGGTGATGGTAAAAAAGTAAAGCGACAGGAGCAAAAGATGGAGAGAGAAAGAGAGAGAGAGAGAAACTGGAAGCAGTGGCATGTTAAGTGCAGTTCATGCCATTCGCTTCCACTGCTGTAAGATATATTATTTAACACTTCGGTCGAGGTTAAAATTCCATCTGTGCGTGCGTGTGTGTGTCTTTGTGAGCATGGGTGGGTAAGTGGGTGGATAACCTTACAACCTTGCACAAGTCTGCAAGTCTGGCATTTTCAGGCATTTGCATGATAAGGACATTTTTCACCAGTGAGCTTTATGTCTGTGGGTGTGTGTGAAAGAGACAAGTGATGACCCATGTGAGAGTGTGAGTGTGTCTAAGTGTGTGTGCTCATGCTGGTTTGGACCAGATTAGAGAGATCTTCTTTTTGACCATGACACTATGTAGCTCATAGTCTCTAAATGATAGACATCAGTAAATGACTGTGTATCTGTTAATTATAGCTCTAGATTCAAACCATTTTCCTTCACTGAGGTTGATGTAAATATTTTACTCAAAATAAATGCAAAAACATGTAAAGATTGAGAAACATCTGTCTATATTTTTTGCTGATTAACGTTAGTAGGTTGGTTTAAAAAATATAAATATCTCAGGTAGGACTCAATGGGCTCAGTTTATGCTGGGTTACTGTAATTGCACTGTAACTTCACTGTGAAGTGCCCCAAGGTTCTATACTGGGCCTACTTCTGTTTACATTAACAATTTAGGAGTGAATGCAAATTAAACTTATGCTCATTGTTCTGCAGTTGATATGGTTTTTGACCTCCATTGGACCCACCTGCTTAAAAGCAAATTAAACAAAACAGATAAATAAATGATATGTATTAAATGTAATGTAATTAAATGTATTCCTGTTTATGCATATCAGTGCATGTATGCTTGTGTCTATGTAATTGTGTGTGCGTGAGTGTGTGTGTGTGTGTATGTAGTTATATCCAGACAGACTCACATCCTCTTGAGCTTCTTGTAAGCAGTAAAGGCTCCTGCTGGGACACTTTTAATCAAGTTCTGCTCCAAACGACTGGAGAGAGAGAGAGAGAGAGAGAGAGAGAGAGAGAGAGAGAGAGAGAGAGAGAGACAGAAAGAGAGAAGGGAGGGGGTGAGAGAAAGGAAGTTAGTTGATCTTTAACAAACCTTTTAAAAATTTATTTAAAACACAATTAATTAGAATACATTACACCAAAAACATAATAAGAGAAAATCTTTCAGCAACAGTGCATCATGGATAAAACAATATGTTCATTTTCTCTCCTTTAATTACATTAAGGACAAAGAAATCGTGAAGTCCTTTTTACCCATTAACTTTAGCTAAGCAAGTCCACAAAAAGTTCAAAACGTGGTTGTTTCAATCAACATCTACAAAATATTTCTGCAGGCTGGTCAGTGCTTTGCAGCAGGAAGCAGGGAAGGTCACTCAGTGCAAAATATTGAGTTGAGTTTTGCAGCTCAGTGGTAATGAGCTTACATGGGACCAGTCCTCTGAATCTATGAGAATCAGAAGGTTGGTCTGGCAACCAAAACCTGGACTGCTGACCTCAATACTTGTTTGCGCAGTAAGACCCTGGCTAATGTGTTCAGGAGGTCAAGCAATGTACACTAATTATTCTAAGGGCAAAGGATGACAGCAGGATAACTGGCTAGATTGAACTTGCAAATGAAATACAGATTTTAGTGAACTAATTGAACATGGAGAGTTTAGTTTAATTATATAACTCCCAACAGTACATGAACAATTATCATTTTTTAAAGTCATATTTTCTAATTTTTTTTTTTTTGTATCTTCCATAAATTCCTTTGATAAAGCAACAACACTCTCCTCTTCAAATGGAGCCAGACAGTGTTTATGAACACACCGTAGGTTCCTCAACTTTTTCAGGCTAAGGGCCAAAGGGAATTTATTATATCTCTTTCTCCGGAAGACTGCAGACTCATTACACCATACTGGTAGTATTACTCTATTATCATGTGGGAAGCCATCAGAACTAGGCCCACAGCCCACATTTGGGGAAATGTACTGTAGTTTAGTTTCTGCTCTCCTGATGGTCTAGGAAACACATTCATCTGTGCAGATCACGCATTCTTCATGTCTCCTTGTTTCTTCAATGAGAAGGAGGGGAGTGAATGGACAAAAGAAAAGTATAGGAGGCAGAAGATGAGTGTACATAGGAGGAGAGCGGAAAAAGAGGACAAAAATAGGAGAAATCAGGGTATGGAAAAGTGTGAACAACTTGGGAAGAGGAGAAGGAAAATCAGAGGAGAAGAGGGGGATGCGGTGAGGTCCCAAGGCCAGCCACAGGGTCAGCTGTCAGAATGATAAATGGGAACTAATCCACCCTTCTTCTTCCTCTCCTCCTACTTTTCAGCCTCCACCCAGTCCTGCTCTTGACCTCTTCTCTCCATCCCTCTTTTCCCTTTTTAGCTCTATCCCTTGGTATCTATCTATCTATCTATCTATCTATCTATCTATCTATCTATCTATCTATCTATCTATCTATCTATCTATCTATCTATCTCTGTCTATCTGTCTGTATATTGCTGTCTTGTATCACTGTTTGTCTTTAACCACTGTGGGTCACCTCTCAGCTTAATACAACCAATATATTTTATGATATTGACTCAAAGCCAAGTTTTGATCACATTTGCAGAGATTAAGTGCAATTTATTTGAATTTATTGCATCAATTTGTGAAAGCTATTCTGTAATGGTTTTTAAAAAACACTTAGGTGGTCCTTGCTTTGAACACAACACAACCCTAACAGGTGCCTGTTTTTTGGCTTGTATACCTCTCTAAATTCCTGCACCTCATACCCCTGGCAGCCAACATCACCTTATTTCATCTAAGGGGTCAAAGTAAATCAGGGATGTAGAGATATTGACAAAGACAATCTGCACACAGAACAAGTTACAAATTATATCGAGGGCAGTAAAACAAGGTTGACACAAAGACACTTAGAGGTTCAATATCAAAGGATGTGTTAAAGGGAAGGCATTTAAGAGGCTATATAAAAAATCTATAGGGTGAGGAGGTGATTAAATGACAACTGAGACAGGAGATGGGTTTGGCAGGTGAGCAGGGACAGGGAGGGCTGTGTATGAATACACACACTACTGAAAGCTCACTCAAACACACATCCCTCTCAAAGTGTAATGAAGTTAAATGCCTTGAGACGAACCTGTTGTGTTAAATTTCTTTATGAATATATTTCATTTGAGAGGACAGATTAACACACGCAAGCACAATATATATATACATGACAGTGATCCTTTCTACCTACATGCAGAAAGATGACTTTGTCCCATTTGGAGGACTGACAATACATCATCCTATTATACTCTATTGTTTCTGGCTGCTGCAACAACATTTATTATAATAAATTCAATGCTAATGTGTGTGTGTGTTTTGTTTGTGCAAACAAAACCGGTGTGTCTACATATATGTGTGTTTGTTGGTGCAAATCTATTACTTATGCTGGGGAGGTATAGTGGTATTGGTGTAGCATTGCGGGGGAGTATTGCTCCTTTACTCACAGAGCAATCAACCAGCTGTCTGCTTTACAAACAAACAGGGTGCACCGTTCAATACGGATATCAAACATGTCCCACTCTGGGGTACGTGTGTGTGTTTAAATATATGTGTAAGAGACAGAAGGAAAGAGCAGGAGAGGAGGAGGAGGCAAAGTGTATGAATGTCTTAAAGAAAGATTTTGGTTGCAATCTAAATCAGATTACCACTGGAAAGCTCACAGTCTAGTTAGCAGTGAGGTCCAGTTCAACCACCTGCCTCATAGGCCTACACAGCCTCAAGGAGTGAAACTGTGCGTGCTGCAGTGGTGGACATAGACATATTCTGATCCTTTAGTTCAGTAAAAGTAGCAATAGTAGCACTGTTCTTCAGTATACTACTGTAGTGTTCGCTCAAACTTGTTTTTGTTCAAAGTTTTTAAATTGGCTGTCGCTATATTTTATTTGAGACATAGCTTACAACGTCTCTCCCTGAGTAATTTGAATGATGTAAACATGAGCATGATAAAACAATGACATAATGAGAATAATATTAAGAAATATGTGCATTTAAATCCAATATAAATGATGAGGAAAATGTGCACTGAACTAGCATGTCAATTGACACAATACTGGACAGGTGTATTGAACATGTATAACATTTAAAGAAAATAATTTGAAGACAATCTTACATTTCCACAATGCCCTCAGGGAGGTTGGCTGGTATTTCAGTGAGGCCTTTGCGACGACAGTCCACTATGTTGTTGTTACAGGTGCAGCTGGGTGGACACACAGCCACCTGTGGAACACAAGTCCTCGACTCTGTCTGGGCTGGACCTGTGGACAGTGATATACAGACTGAGCACACAGTATCAGATTCTGGGAATATTAAGCTTTTGGCTTTTGTTGAAAAATGGTCCATAGGGAAATTTCCCTCTTAAGTATAGATACATTTCCACCTCTACAAATTCTGCAATTTTTTATTTCTTATACTCTTTTTTTTAAATCAATATTAGCACTTATAATGTATTTTTTGTATTTTACAGAACTTTTACAGAACTGTTACAGAACTTTTTGAACAGCACCAAGAATGAATGTTAGTACAAAATATCATCTGGCAACAAAAAAGGACAGGTAATGAAAAAGGATGGGAGGATAGAAACATTTACAGAGAGAAGTGAAATTGTGACAGAGGGAAGATGGAGAGAGAAAATCAGATGAAAAGAGAGAAGGAGGGAGGGGGGTGAATTGTGAAAAAAGAAAAGAATGGAAAACAGACAGAGAGAGAGAGAGAGGTCTGACGGGGGCTAAAGACGGGGGCTAAAGGCTAATAAAGAGGGAGAGGACCTGACAGTCTATTAGCACAGAGAGCTGAATCAGAGGCCTATAAACATTGCCTATACTATCTGCAGCTGATAACACTACTGCTCTTATACTGGCCTTTTAGCTGATTATGTGCTCTACATGGTGTAATTCTTCCAGTGTTATAAACTCAATGCTGAGCTGTCTGCAGACGATAACAGTGCTGCTTGTAATAATGGCCTTTAGCTTCATTACATTCCCTGAACTGTATACCTCAACGTCAAAGAGTCAGCTGTCAGCAGCACTAAATTTAACTCTGAACATCTACTTGACTCTCTTTTAAGTATGTTTTATAGTAGTGTTGATAAATGGTTCAAGGTCAATTTTTGTGTCAGTTTTGAGGTGAAAACATTATTTTACAGGCTAGATTTCACTCTCATTATAGTTCATATGTCAATATGATGAAGCTGCAATGAAGCCAAAACGGGCAGCTTTTCTCCAAAAATATTTTTATGGTGTTTTTTTTCCCCAAAACCAATGAAAAATGCTAAGTGAAACTAAAAGCTTGCCAAGATGGCTTTTTTTTTTTTTTAAATAACCACTTTCAATCAAGAAAGAGTAATATCCTGACTGTGATTACTGCATGTTACAGAAAGTACTAAATGTTCTTTAGGGTGTCCTTGAGCCAAGTTGAAGCTCTGTAATATTTGAATAAAATCTTATGAGTGTAGATGTCAACTCACCATTGCAGACAAAATCCTTCTTCTGCACATCAGGGACATTGAGGCCCCTCATGTGGGCGGGTGCCATGCACTGGGTGAAGGGAGCCAAGCCCCGTCTGGCTCTGAGCCAATCAGAGAGCCAGGACAGGTGACAGTCACAGTGGAGGTTGTTCGAGTGCAGACGACTGAGAGAGATAGAGGAAGAGGTGAGTTATTGTTAGAAAATTGTGTGTGGTTAAATGCAGTTATCAGGGCAAAATAGGACCCAAGACGAGAAAAATTAACACAATAAAACCTTCTGATTATGAAATGCTCACATTGAGAAAAAAAGTATGTGAAGTTAAACTGAGCACACCAGCTCAGAAGGAGAAAATGTATTTGAGTTTGCATTCAAATAGATTCTATTTTTCACACAGCTTACATCCCTGGCCGGGATCACGAGGCCGTTGCTTAGGTGAAGCACACACACAAACAGGCACTCGTACACAAACACACAAAGTAATATCCTCAGCTCTCATTTCCCCAAGGTCTCTGACAATATGACTCCCTCTAGAGAGAGGACACATACGGCTAAATCACAATCTATTGAGAAAGACAGAAACAGAGACAGAAAAGGGGGGACACAGACAGAGGTAAGAAAGAAGAAGAGACTGAAAAGAGGGAGAAGAGAGATTAAGACTTGAAGAAAGTGGACACAAAGGCTGAAAGCCAGAAAGAGAAAATGAATTTTAAAAGGGAATTGGGCAAATAAATGAATTAAGAAAGGTGTTTTATTTCTTTTGCTGATTCTTGGTTATCTTGGCTTGACTTTACAGTAAAAAGCAAAGAGTAACAAAACATACTATGATTAAATGGGGAGCATCTTAGATTTCTAGGCTTACAGACACCCAGAGAAAGATATTTTAAAGGGTGGGTTTACCAAAATTACAAAAATGCATATTTTCTCACGTTTTTATTGGTACACGTATCTAGCCATACAGTTATCTCTGAGATGAAATTTTGTTTGTGGTGGTAACATATTTTTCCACTGCGAATGTCCCTGGTGACTGGGATAATCAACAGTTCATGCAAAAACAACAGTTTCCCAAAGGACTATCTCTTTAATAGAAAGTAGAGCAAATCCCAAATGTTGACAGCGAAGTCTGTCAATAATTAAGAGTTACTGGGACATAGTTTCTGGAAAGAAATGTTATGGCTGCATTATTTTAAAATGTAAGTTTTCAATCTTGAGAGTGAGAAAAAGTAAATTCCATTCACCTTCAGTGTAATGAGGTGGAGGCAGAAATCTTAGAGAGACAACTCTGAAAACCTGGAACCGTAAAAGAAAATATATCTGCATAGCTAGATTTCTAAACTAAGTGAACCGACCCTTTAGTGTACTTTGCAACATATTACTGAATTTTGCACATCATTTAAACATGTCATGTGAACTACGTGATACTAGGACTAAATATTCTCTCATCAGGCAACATCACTGAATCACATTTTAATGCAAGATGCTAATGGAAAATTAAAATTACATCTTAAATACATTCAATTACAATTTAAGTTACATTTTCGTAATAATAACCATTAATTAAAAGGTACTGGTCTGTTTAGGATGCATCAGGTGATGTTTCACAGAGCTGAGACTCTCTATAGGCTGTACTGGTTGGATTTGACACCTTGAGAGAGAGAGAGAGAGAGAGAGAGAGAGAGAGAGAGAGAGAGAGAGAGAGAGAGAGAGAGAGAGAGAGAGAGACAGAGGAGGAGGAGAAGGAGGTGGAAGGGGAAAGCAGATGAACGGCAGAATGTCTTGTCAGCGTATTATATGCCAGCCGGGATATCTAGCCTTTCAGAAGACAGGCCTCCCTTTGTAATAAAGCAGAGGACAAATCCTGTTATGGAACAGAGATGGGCTCATTGATGCTAGCAGCGGGGGCAGTGGGTTTTAATACCGCTCTCCCATTATAAATCCAGTTTATAGTCAAACCCCCGCCTGGAGATAGCCACGTCCCGGCCCACCCCCGGCTCAGCCTTAATTACTGACAAGTAGGATTAAAACACAGGGGAGAATGGAGCAGGCAGGGGGTATGGAGAAAGTGCTGTGCATGTGCGTGTGAGGGGTGTGTTTGTGTGTAGCTGTATGTCTGTGATAGTGTTTGTTGTGCTTGTTGCTTGCGAGTAAGCGAGGGCATTGTGTATGGCGTTTCTGTGAATGTGTGCATGTGTGTTTGAAATCTGTATCTGTCTCTCTGTATTTTTTCTTAGTATTTTCTCCGGAGGGTTACCGGGCACATCTTTAGTGCAGTGAATTACACAAACACACAAGCAGTGGGAGTTCTAATGTTTTCACTGGTTCAAGTTTCTGAATAAGAGGCACCATGAAGTGATGCCATTACTGCTAATAGAATAGAGGGATATGACACAAAAAAGAGCGAGAAGAGAAGAAAGAAGATGATATATAGATAGATGGATAGATGGAGAGTGAGAGAAAAAAAAGAACTAAATGTGAACTAATGAACCAAATATATGTAAAAGCAGCTGTATGAAGAAATCACAGATTAAGGTTTCAGGGGATCTAGGCCAGAAGTTTCTTCTCACACAAAAACACCTACATACACTTCTAGAACTTTCCTGCTAATCAAATCAGGGACATCTCCAAACATTTGATTGAATGAGTCGTTTTTATAAAAGGAGCAAATTCAATATTGGGAAAGTGAACGGACACAAAATTTAATACAGGGGAGGCGGCGAAAAGGATGAAGAGACAGTGCAGCAGAAGGGACTGCGAGGAAGAGGAGGACAGACTGAGATATGAACACCTGACAGAGGAGATGGAAAAAAGGACAGGAGGACAAAAATGAAGAGTGGCAAGAAAAGGAGGAGGAGAAAATGGAACATGAGGGAACAGACGAAGACGGGTGAAGAAAAGGTTAAGGAAGCAACAATATCAGCTGGATTGTAGCAGAAGGGAGAACACAAAGACAAGAATGAAGTGAGTGAGGACATTTTAGTGAAAAAAGCATGGGGCATGGCAAAAGAAGATAATTCAGTGTGAGAAAGATGCAGAAAATAAGGAAGTGGACTGAACTGGGAAGCAGAAACACTGAGGAGGAGACAGAAAAGGAAGAACATGGAAATCAGAGGAGACAGTCAGTAAGTGTTGACAGAAAACAGAGGAAGACGGGGGCTTATAGATATTGGAAACTGGTAACTTTGCACTCAATCTCCTGGCAACTGTGTAGTTATGCTGCTGCCTGAAATCCAATTTTAAAAGGCAGATTTCAAGCAGTATAAAGCAACTAAAGTTGCAGCAGTATGCAGGAAATATCGAAAAGCTGCATTGTGATTGGCTGTTGATGGAGACTGTCGGTTAAAAGTTGAACAGAAATGGACATAAAACATAAATGGACCTCTATTATCCTGCTTGTATTCAGTTGTGTTGTGTATTTAGAAATCCCCATTTCTGAATGTTAAGTAGGGTTGCGTGACCACACAAGTGCCTCTTAAAAATGGTGATTTGGGGAGGAAATCCCATTCTCTGCATGCTGGTTTGGCAGAATTCAACCCCATTGTGGCCAACAGGAATGCAACCAATGGTCTGCCTCTCAGACAGTCCCACAGGATTATGGGTAGTCTCCCTTGAGATGTTGTGCCATGGCCTTGACAACTCTAAGATCTCCTTTACACAACTAAATACATAAAAAAACACACACACACACACAAACAAATACACACACACTCCCCTTCTAATCAATCAGAGAAGGTGATCTGGCCTGGGGTCCATGTTGGATCACAGCTATGTGTATGTGTGTGTATGTGTGTACATCTTAGTGTCTGTGCTCACATCACTAACATCAGTTTATGAGGTTTCCTCTAATGAATCAAAGCAGATTGAACTGTAGAGCCTGAACAAGTCTTTCTTGTGGTATTAATGAGGTTACCATTACTCAAGGGTGTGTGTGTGAGTGTGTGTGTTTGTGTGGTACATGCACATGTCATTGTATCCATCTCTGTGTGTATCTTTATGTGTGTGTGTGTGTGTATGTGTGTATGTAATGGCCACATGATTATTCACAGTCATGAAACAATAGAAGAGCTGGTCTCTTATTACGGCGTGATTAGATGATCACAAACAGACCCTGCTGCCACGCTGTGTGTGTGTGTGTTTGTGGCATGTGTGTATGAAAGTGAACATTACTTATGTGTGTGCAGTGTATGTCTGCACTTACTCATTTTGCATGAAAGAAGGCATTAATTCATCCATGTGCATGTGTGCATGTGTTAATGTGTAACCACAGAGTGCATGTGTATGAGCATCTGTAGTCTATGTTAGTAATTCTTTTTTCTGAGTGTGTATGTGTGCATGTGAATGTGTGTCATACTCACAGAGTCCGCAGCTTGGGCATGTGGTTGAAGCTGGACAGGGGGATGAGGGTGATGTTATTGTTGTTGAGGGTGCTGGACATAGAAACAGAGAGAGGGAAAAAAAAGGGGGGAGAGAAGAGGAAAACAGATTGTTAGAAAAATAACACCCTGGTGCCACTTATTGGTCTGGTGGTTTAAACTCTGACGCAAGTCAAATTAAATTCTATCCAAAACACAGGTTCAAATCCTTGTCACCTTTTCCTTTATTTCTCACACAGAAAAAGGAAAAAAGAAATGCCAAAAAATTTTATATTGTTTTAAATAAGTCATAAAACTATAATAGGTTTTACAAGGACCTTTGTCTGTGGCAGTGGTTCCAAACCTACGGGTCAGGAAAATAATCAAAGTGGTCCTGAGATGATTAATGGGACATCAAACAATCAAAAACATGCTATGCTACACCATATCATGTTTATTTTTCAGACTTTCCTGAAGTGATTGCCATTTTCTTGTGAAATATTGGATACTTTTACCCCTTCGGGTTTCTAAAACTCTTCTAATTAATCAATCTGAGAAGAGAAAAACACTTATTACAGATTAAACCTATGATGAGGAGTCACAAGTAGACATTACTTTGTTTTTAGGGGATGCAAGTCAAAAAGGTTGGAAACCACTGGGTTCCTGATGTTTTCAAATACATTTAAAATTTTATACTATAAATCACTTGTCCACTCACAAACCAACTATCAGACTAAATTAAACAAATTGATGAAAAATGACATTTTAGTGGTTTTGCAATTGTTTTTTCCCAATATAATTTAAAGTTTATGTGATGCCTTTTTCACAGGAGAAAATTACATTTTTATTCTTTATTATTGTTGCAGTTAACTCCTGTGGATGTAGCAGTTTAGTTTAACTTTTAGAATAGCCTAATTGGATCTATGGTGTAGTGGAGAGTACACTGGCACAACATTTTATTACCGCAGGAAACAATATGTTTTTCAGTTTCTTCAGAACAGAAGTTATTGTCCTGAAAGGGGAGAATGAGCTTTTTTTTGCTTTTCATAAGGTCTTTCCTTTTTCTTTTATTGTTAAGGTTTTTCTTAAACTGAGGATATAAGGATTTTTTTTAATGATGTAGGCCACTAGAACAAATTTGTAGTCCTGGGTTATATAAACAAAATGAACTTGACATGAAATGAAATTATATCAGCATCGGTGGTACTATTTCAAAGATCAACAAAACTGCAACACATTGCATTTGCAAATTCTAACCCTCTGTACAGGGTGCCCCTAATGTGCCAAGTCATCACATGGAGTTTTAACTTGTTATTTATGAATACACACATACATCTGAATACACACACTCTTGATCTGTGCTTCTTCCATTTCTAGCTCATAAGCAGGTCACTGCTGTCTCTGACTATTAGCTCTCTCATAAACTATACTCTGTCTCATATGTAGTATCGACCTGAGGAGGAACGAAAAACAAGGTTGACTGTCATTACAAGCAAACACACATACACACACACAAGCAGTCCCACTCAGTGTGTTGAAGAAATACAACACTTATTGATTCTCTGTGGTTTTCATGTACAGAAATGGAGGCAGAAATGAGAGCAGAGGAAAAAAAATGCAGAAAAGACGGCTATTCCTTCAAAGCAATCCATGGGGGGATCAGATTGCAATGACAGAGTAGTACGAGCTGGTAAAGCTGCATATACAAAACAAAATATATCAGAAAACAAGCAGGTCCCTCATGACTTAAGCAGTGCACACATGCACATAAAAGTACAATACAGCAAACACAAGAATAGACAAAGACATACAACTCACATTATAGCATATATTCATAATGAATATGTGAAAAACAGAGCAAATACTTGAGTTATTATCTTTAGCAGTACTGAGCCAACAAAGAGCTCAGTCTTCCTGTGTTTCTTATCGATTTTCACCATAAAATCCTGAATGTTTAGGAAAAAGGAGCAGTTTGGTTTAAGGTACCAACTACAATTTTCCTGATTCAAGAGGACACTGAGCACCATAGTTTACAGTAAACAAGATCCTCTAGCAAAAGTCACAGATGAGAAATTGCTTGCAGAGTTTGAAAATGAGGTGAAAAAATTGAGAGATAACACAAAGGAGCTACTGATCATATGATTAAATAAAAAACAATATAAGCATAAACTGTGAGCTGGAAATGAATGCTTTAAAATCGGTTTTCATCCAAATCTCAGCATTACTGATTTAGTTTTTTTTTTAATCAAAGTAAACTGATATGTTTCCCAGTTGATTTAGGGAGAAATACAATATATAGCACAGCAATAACCCCTCATTATAACTTGTGAGACTGTTCAAATGGCTTGAGGTCAAATTTATAGAGGAAAAATTCAACATTGAAAACATGAGTAAATGAGAGATCCATGTTACATTAGAAATCTAGGGATTTACTAAAATTTATACTACAGAGTAATTTTTCTGGTGGCTTGTGGGAGCCAACATCAACAAGAGCCAGTGCAACTCTTTGCTTTGTTTTTGCCCAAGTTTCATGGATCATTAATTTCTCTGGAGAGAAAATAAGACTAGTTTACTTTACATATCACCCGAAACCTTGTGTATTCAAAGAGTCATTGTTTCAGGAAGAATAAAGACTGAGCAGTCATTTTTTATATGTGAAACCCATTCATTTTTCACATTTGACAACGTGTTTTTAATGCTTTCAGACAAGGACAAGGTCAGCTTTCTCTCTGAAAAATGGCCCAAATTCAAGATGAAAGGATTATTTACAGCATCTGCAATATGTTTGTGCCTAAACATACAGTGTGACCATGGTCAGATTTCGCAGACAAAAATCAAGCACGGTTTGTTTTACATACTGTCGTCACAAGCGTTCAAAATAGGCTCATTACCAGGGGTTTGCTGTGTTTTCACTAACACCCACTCAGCCTTAAAATAGACTGTTTTTGCTTCACTCTGTTGATGTTACTACTTTTCTTTCTCTTTAATTCGCTCTCCTTCCGATTCTCTTTCTACATTCTGCTCCCTGCCAGTATAGCCTCAATGGCCTTGGTCGACGGATAAAGTTTCACACTCACTCTCGCATACACACACACAACAGGAGTGCCGCTATGGTCAACCCTGTCAGGGGTGATTCCACCCAGTATATATAATTTAATTGTGGAATAACAATAATTTCCCTCTGCAATTTCCCTGTCAGTTATTCTCCCACTCTCTCCGTCCAACCCCTCCCCTCCACATCTCTCTCCCTTAATAAAGTAGTGACTGACCTGAATTTAGCCAAGATAAACACTAAAAACATAATTTAGAGGTCCACAACTATGTTTTATACTGTGGCCGTTTTTCCCCAGTTTATTTTACACAAGTCTGGACAAAGCTACACTCTAAAAATTGTAGATAGTCTTTGATTTGAAGTGACTGAACAAAATATGTGCATTTTGGCAAAAACAGAAATTGTTGAAGGAAGATCACCATTTAATATTGCTAAGATTTACAAGATCCAGTTATTAAAAGTCAAATTTTACAGAGTGAGCATTTGATATATGCTACTAAAAAATAGCATATCAGAAATATATGTTACTAAAAAGTAGCATATTAAGCATAGTCACCAACTAAACTTTAACCAACGTTCATGCTTCACTTCAAATGTGCTGAGCAATTGTCCACCAGAAAAGATGGGAGGGAACATTTTAAAATTTTGGGTGCACTATTAAAGTGACAGAAAAGCTTGAACATGAGATCAGCATTGAGTGATACAATCTACTGGGAAATGGCCAGATGAATGTGCACCTGTGAATTTCTATATCCGATTCAAGTCTTTGGTTTTATAGTGTTGAATATCTGACTGGTCCAGATGGGGACTTTCCACTGGTTCTGCACTCCACCTTATGTCAGCCTAAACTTTATAATTCTGCAGCCATGACAGATCCCAACACACCATACTGTACTTTGACCACAAAATCACACAGTGCAAACCAGAACATTGGCTGTGTAGTCGTGGTCTCATTTACAAATGTTTCACAGCTGATGTTATATGGTTAGGAAAATACTTTGTGTACTGTGTATTAGCATCCTGTGATGCAGCTGTTTCCTAAGTGACGTTATGCTTTGAGTTAGAAAGATTTGTTCTTTTTGCTTGTCTCTCACACTTCTATTATTTTCTTATGGCTGATTTCAGAACTGATGTTATAGCTAATGCTGCTTCATATCCTGACATGGTATGAAGTTACAGAGTTAAGGATAATGCATCACATCATTTATAGGTTAAATGAGTTGGTCAAAGACACACATATGTCTTCATACTACTAGATGCTATCCAGATTCTTTTCTCCCAGGTAGCTCTAAAACAATCACGGTATCTATGTTTTTAATCTTGTGCATTATATGAAGATAATTAGTTGGTATCTATAACATGGAATTGTGTGAACAAAGTAGTTACAATTTATTCATTAAATACTCAACTTTCTTACAACTTTTTCAAAAGTAGTATCAACAAAATTTGCCTACATTTTACTGGAAGCGTGCTGCCCTATGGATTAGTTAACAGAGAAAAGCTTGTTCGAAAAAAAATTTAAAAAAAATAAAATAAAAAATTGCATTTTGTTTTTGCAGTCACAGTAAAAGAGAGCTCAAGGACTGGTCTAATAGTGTTTGTGACACACAATGTTTCTATTACAAAATGCCTATTCAGCTCTATTTTTTCTTTTTTAATTTGAGATAGGCTGCAGTGACCGCTGCAGTGTTATTGCGGGACAGATCCATGATACCTGAATGTGTGTGTATATATACATGCCTGTATGTGTGTGTGCTACTATTAATTGTGTATTCTTGAGTCAGCATGTATAGAACATGCTTGCGTGTGTCTGCATGCAATGCAGCAGTGTTTCTAGCAGTAAAAGGGCCTCTGCAGTCAGTGATGGAGGAGACTCTTTAGAAGCAAACCACCAGGGAGATGTTATCGTTTGTGTTTGTGCGTGCTTGCGTGTGTGAGAGAGTGTGTGTGTGTGTGTGTGTGTGTGTGTGAGAGAGAGAGAGAGAGAAAAAGAGTGATGTTATCATATATGTCTTTGCTGCAGCCTACACACTGAGGTCGAACCCTTACTCGTCAATCTTTCCTCCCTCCCTCACACACAAACAGGTCCAAACATCTGCTCTACTTTTAAGATCCTGGGTATTAAGCCAGGCATGAAAAATACCTTAAATAATAAATAAATACTCCAAAACAGCTTTTGGCCATGAGGTTACCTTTTAGAATTTGACAGCATTATTGTATTTAAGCTTGTGGATAGAAACAAAGAACAGGTGACCTACAAAGTATGACACTTGACAGAGGTTTCCTGGTTGTGTTTTTAACACACAAAAAAGTAATTCCAGGGAGATATTGTTATTTTCCCTGTAGAAATCACCATTTGATTTGTGAAAGACACAGTTGTAAAAAGTTGCGTCTGCACATCTTGATGTATTTTGGTGTAATTTTGATGTGACTACAGTCCAAAGCAAATACCCAGTTCCAAGTGCTTTTCCCTGTTTACACACTTGCTACATGCAAGCAAGAAAGTCTTTCAGCAGGTGTCCTAAACATAAAAAATCTGAAAGACTGTTCTGTGTTTGCTTTGTGGTTTGAGATGCTAACCTTGAGGTCACAGTTTTCAGTAAATGCACATTTCTGCAGATCTCAGGAAGAACACAATTGAAGACATTTTAGAAATGAATCTTCAAAAAGGACACACATCTCTACACGTGTACATGTGAATGTATGTTTGTCTGCTTGTCCTTGAGTTCTGTTCAGTTGTATATTGTATCTATTTGTGTACAGCTCCACAAAGTTTGAGCTGCAATTGTGTGTGTCGAAGTGTGTGTGTGTTATAAAGTGAATTTTCTATTAGTCTCTATTATGCTCAATCAGCCTTAACAGACACAGATCAATACACTGACAGAATGTCTGAATTACTACAGCCACTAAAACTCTACACAACAACTTTATGACTGTGATTACAACCAATATTGACTTCACATTCAATACGATTATTCTTTCATGTAATCACTAACATTACTTATGGTCTGTGAAAAGGAAAGGAGTGAAAGGAGAGCACTAATGACTGAATCACCAAACACAACATAAAACAAATCATAAAATGTGCATTTATGTAACAGTATGGAATGATCATTTTTATGTTTTATTGTAGATTAAATTTGTGATTACATTCACACTACAAAGGGTTGGTGCACCAGTGTGTCAGACTGAAAATTCCTTTTCGGTAGAAATATAAATGTTTTCCTCAGTGTAAAAATTACTCTTCCTTAGTGTGTGAGTTTTAAAAAGAGTTTAAACGCTGAAAACTTCATTTACAAAATCCTGAGCATTCATTATTGGAAAAAGAAAAAAAAAAACTCTCTGAAGATACTTTCCCCAATATTTCTAATATATGAGGAGTCAATTGACAGAAGTGTTATCATTTTGTGAACCAGGGGCAAAACTTAATCACTGCCAGAATAAAAACACCATAATTTATTTCAATTTCCTGCAACCATCTTGGAATATTAGACTTTACTTTTTCTAGCACTGACGTCTCATTTTAGATGGAACTCCCGGATAAAAACACTCTGGTGCACTTGGACCTACACTGAAATCTCAAATCAATACTCCATTGTGGGAATGAAACCACAAACTGAAAGCACAACAAAGCAATTTTATGACCCTACTTACAACAGCATTGTTGCTACGATTTATCAAACTGACTCTAATAATTGCAAACATTATACAGCAGTCTTTGATGTGACGAAACAAAGACTCCAGAAACACACATTGTTTTTATCAGGGTCATATTAAATGACTGCCATTAGTGTTACAGTAACAATTTGTCTCAGTTTAACCTGAGAGTTGCTCCGCAAGCAAACTGTTTGCACCAGCTCCTCTAACATCTACACACTGGGTGGATACATTTGCCAGGTGTTTTTATCACTGTGTGAACTCATAGTGCCTCCAGGAAGACTTGTTGTTCTTTAATATCTCTTTATTGAATGAGATGATGTAAAACCCTGGCACTAAAATGCCTAGGAGAGCTATTGCAATTAACGAGGGGGTTTCATCTTACTGGCTGACTAGCAAATTAATTGTAAACTCGCAAGAGTAGTTCATCAACCATCTCTGTAGGTAACCCTGCAAGCATGCACGGGTGATCTTCACTGTTTTTCTGGTTTGGCTGGGCCTTTAAAGATCACTCACATAGACATACATTTTACTTTTAATTTGATTGCAGGTACTCATCGTTGCTGGTAGCTTGCAGGAAATTTTTTTTTAAAAATTACATTTTCTCTTTTAAGTGAACTGAGCACAAGGGCTCCTCTATAGACATTCTACATCCATCCTAGCAATAGTTAATACTTAGCAAAAATACTTGGCAAAAGCCAAGCTGCCTCAGTAGACCAGTACAGTGCAATATGTCCGTGAGACATTTTATGTTTTAAAGTTACAAAACTAACTTATTCTTATTAAACACTCTCCTTCTCATCCTCTGCCTTCATACCACTGTAAAATCAATTCATGATTATTATTACAGCTGCATAATGAGTTCATAACCCCTCTCTGGAGGTTGTTAAATGTTGTGGTGGGAAAGTGCTAACTTATGTAGGATTAGATAGGGGAAAAAGGGGGAAAAAGATAGAAATTCAGCAGACAATGTAAGTGTGAATTTAATCCTTCTCTTTACAGTTGCTGCCTACTGTTAAAAATGGCAACGTGGGTCATAATTAATGTTCACATTCCAACACCTCCAGCCAATTTCCTATATTCAATATGTGTAAAACAGATTGAAACACCACTCAATATCAATACCTAAAATAAAATGCAAAGGAAAGGTTATGTTGTTATTAATGATATCAAGTTAAATCAAGCTAACATGCCCGTTTCTAAATTGAATCTTTTCAGGACCCAAATTGGAATTCCAGTGCCGTGACTGAAGAAATATTGATTGGACAGATTAAATGCAAAATGTTATTTGGCGGAAAATAAAATGGGGCGAACAGCAAACGGGGTGAGCAGGTTAAAGCAGGTGAAAAAAAAAAAACTATCAGAGAAAAATGCTGATTGTCATTCAAAGCATGTATTAAGATAAACTGTGAAGCAAGTGTAAACATTTATTTTGCTTGGAGTGTGGATGTAAACAGATTTAAATTAATCCAATGACTGGGAATCTATTCTTCATTTACTTTTGTGTGCAGATGGACCTAAAGCTTTAAACTACAAGAACATGCGTACTGTGTGCAGTATTAAGTGTGAAATTGCACAAACTGAAACCTCAGACACCAGGGCATTTCTTTTGCAAGCTTCTGATGATAATTGTTATAAAGCTGTGGTTATCTTAATCACTTACCAGAACCAATTCAACTTGTCAGTTAAATAGGTGACCTAAAAACTACTGACTGCTGAAAAATGTAAACATGCTGTCTGTTGTGTCCGGCTTCTAGAAGGATGTTTGCCAACTTGTAATTGAGTTTTGCCATCACTGAGGCCAGGTCATTTGGGCAAAGATGGACTTGACATGGGATGAGTCACCTTTCCGTAGCTAGCATAGTGTCGTAGCACAGATACCATTTCATATTGTCTTAATGAAATGGTGATTTAAACATGTCATGAATGTCCCAGAATGCCTGTGTAAAACTGCAATCACTTTTCTATTTTAAAGGAATTTTCTGCAGATTCTTATTCACTACAAAGTGGTTTTCTTTGGGTCACAATTAACAGGTAATAAGAACTACTGCATAATGCACTTCCTCTTTTTAGTTCTCAACCATGGTGGCAGTTGCAAATACAAAATGTATCACTTGAAACTGGCTATAGACTGAATAATTGTTGTGAATATTAATCATCAGAACAAAGCAGACGTGTATTTATTTACATTTATTAACAGACTATTACTGTTTTATAATTCAACCCTTATGCCAATGTAGTTCTGACAGTTTCTCTGAGAGCTTTCCCACACAGACCCTGAAAAGAGGCCAGCTATCAAAAGGCCCAAAAGACTCTTTGAGTTGTGTGAAGAGCCCTCAGCATCTTCCCCGAGGCCTCATTACAGCTTTAGGAGAGGAGGCAAAAGGAAACGCACAGACACTTCACTCCTTCAATCACTCATTTGTTTAACCCCTTCACACCTTACATTCACTCTCTCACTACAGAGAGCAAGTAGGAGAGCCCCCCAAAATGTGTGTCACTCTTTTCAGTTAAATGGGTCACATGATCATTTAACCTTTTCACTCTTTCTATTCACTCCTTCACCACTTGACACACGAGGGAGGGGAAATGTCTTTCTATGGGAGATTTAGAGATAAGTATGTATGCCTGTGTGATTGTATGTGTGCTGGTGTGTATATGTTGGGGGCTGGACAACTGTCTCGCTGAGTCAGACAGTGAGACTCACCAGCCCTTGAAGTAATCAGTCATCCGAGAGCCACACAATGGCGCAGCCCAATGCTATGCTTTTGTATACACATGCAGGAGTGTGTGTCCACTGCATTGTAGGTGGGTGCATGCACAAATGCATGTTCGCCTGTGTGTGTGTGTGTGTTAGCGGGTATGTTCACTGGACAAGGACAAAGGGTTTTCAAGGATGTAACTGTGTTAATAAAAACTCAAGTGTCTTTGCAAGTGTATGCATTTGTTTTTGTGTGTGTGGGAGGTTGGCGAGGCAAATATGCGAATGAATGCACCTGTCCTTCATTCAGTGTGTGTTGCTTTTGATCAGGAGAATTCAGCTTGTGAGTTCAAGTGATTTTTGACCCTGTTGACTTTAACACTAAGCTCTAAAGATCTATGAGGTCTGCAAACAGGCTTTAAGGGCCTTTAGGTAAAAGAGTTAACGGCTTTTAGGGGTTGAATTGTCTCATATTTGAACTTTCCCACGGGGTTTACTGCTTTACCCTGGCAGCACTGGCATTAAATCGTGTATGTGTGAGAGTGTTTTGTTTGTGTGTATGTGTCAAGTATGTGTGTGTGCGCGCATTTTTGTGCTTGTGCTCCTTGGTGTGTATGTGTTGCATACATATATGTGTGTATGTGGGTGCACGTGATGGGGGCTAGTTTAATAAACTCTCAAGTGTTTGAACAACCAAAGTCGTGCAATTTACTCCTCTCATCTCCAAGAAAATTGACATTTCGAAGTGGTTGCTGTTGGAAACCACCCTGGGAAAGCTCAAGTGTTTACAACCAAAACTGAAAAAAGCGCTAGCAGATTGAGATAATCAGTAGTTACGGTATTTTCTTACCAAATCTTGAGCCATGCCTCATTTTAAGTCTAAAATTATATTTATGACAAAGTGAGCATATTACTGACCACCACTCAGATGATGCACAAAACAGTGAAATTATTTTATCTCTCAAAGAAACTATTTTATGAATGAAACGTTGACATTTTAAAATCTGGTATTTTATTTTTCTGCTGAAAAAAAGGGTTGCACAAATGGTGGCAAGTAAAGGTTTCTGTATGGATGCTTCAATTCACTGAATAATGGATGTTTGCATTGTTCCTCACTGACACCGGTAGGTGCTGAGCACTGCAAGCTTTTAAGACTGCCTGAAGGACAAAGGAAGAAACTTTTTCCAGTAATGTGCCAAGCTCTTGGTGAAGAGTTATATGAGAGTTGGAACATGAAATACGAAGGTCTCGCGAAGCCTGAATGTAAAGTTACACAAGCAGCCCCTAAAACTGCAATCTGATGAGGTTGATGTTAATCGAAATCACTGACACTAAGTAAACAGGGATGCATACAGCTTCTTGGATGAAAGCTGGAGGTTGTATGTGTGTGCATATACGAGAAAAGGATAAGTGTGTCAGTGTTTATGAACACAACGGCAGGTTTGTACTTTCTGATACTTTATAATCTGTCAACCTTGTATTCTGACTGAATACAAATGCAAGACACAGAGACGCAATGAAGAAAGAGAAAGAATTAAATAAACAATGAAATAAAGAAAGAGATAAAAACTAAACATCTGGGAGGGATGAAAACAGACAGAAAAGATGTACATAAAAATCTACTGACGAGACCTTTACACTTTAAATGAGAATAAATTAGATTGCAGATTGCCTCTGCTTTGACTCCCCTTCTTTCATTTGCGGTTCTCTTATCCTCTCTCAATTGTCTTTTAGCTCTGCTTGATTTCCACCTTAAATCGCCTTCTTCTCTCTCTCTCCTCCCTCCCCTCGCTCATCACAATCTCTCCTCCTCTTTCCTGTCCTGCCACCCAGTGGGATGTGATGAATTGTGCGTGGGTCAGACTGCTGGCACCAAGCTCTTCCGATATCTGACGGTATTCCCACCTCTGCAAAAGCTCTCTGTTACCCGCCTCCTTCCTCTTTCTGAACTGTCTGCTACTGACTTAATGTGTTATCTGCATGGCTGCTTAGGGTTGTTAGCACCTGTCTCGCCTGCAGCATGGTCCAGGTTGAACTTTTGTTGATAACCTCTTTTATGTGCTCTTTATTACTGAAGAAGAACTAAAGCAAAAACTTTTGAAAGGGCATAAACTGATATTAGAATATTTCTGAATAACACTGTCCTACATTTGTAATAGTGTCAGTGCAGTTTATGATCTCTTTGGTTGTTATTCTCTAAGCTGTTCCGACCCCTGTCACTGCTCCCTCCCTCCTCTATCCACTCACTGTAGATCACTTGTCTCTGCTCTTACGTCCTTTCTTTCCTCTTCTTCTTTACTTTCTCCCCCACCACTCTCACCCTGTATGACTGTCTCTTCTTTCTTTATTACCTCCACCTTCTTTCCCTTCACATCTTTTGCCTTTCGCTCTCCCTCGTTTCCATCTTTTTACTTCCTCCAAACCCTCTGACCCTTCCTCTGTGTCTCTCTCCAAACCAACAAACTCTAAAGCGCTTTATAAAGCCACTATCATTATTCCAGTGGAAACAGTCAACTGTCACAGTTTCTCTTTATCTCTTTTTCAGGCCCTGCTTCTCTTTCTCTCCTCCTTATTCCCCCCACCCTGTCTTCACCACGACTACTTTCTCTAAATCCCAAACAAATACGTCTAAAACCACAGTCATTATTATGAAGACAGTAGTTACCTTAGACATTTATCTCTGCCCCTTTCCTCAGGCATGTTTTCCTTCTCTCTTTTTCTCTCCCTCCCTCCTTCTTTCCTCACTTACCCTTGCAGCCATTTTTATACAGCAGTTTCTAAACTTTTATTTTTCAGCTCTCGACTGACCCTCTCTCTAATTTTCTCTTTTTGACCGTCCATCTTGTCTTTCTTGCTTTTTCTCTTTCTTTCCCACACAGCCTCATCCCTCTCTTTCTCTCCCTCTCTCACAGGTCAGGCCCTCCGTTTTTGCCAGGGCGCTGTTTGTTGCCAGGGTGTGATGGCTCTGCTGAGCCCGCTGACTCAAACAGAGGCCAAAAGGCCAGCCAAACCAAAATCACTGAACAGCAGAAAGTTGCACTGCTCTGTTCTCTTCTGACCCCTTCATGCACACGCGCATGGACAGATAGGTGTGTCCATTCACACATACAAGAAGACGTGGTAAAACGTTTTTAGGGCACAGACAACAAAGACAGTGAAAAATGTGCATCCACTTAAAGTGAATTTGGTTTTTCAGAAACCTCTATGGTATGCACCCACATGCAGAAACACACACACACACACGTGCACACACACAGTCTTTGTGTTACTACTTTAGGTTCAAAAAAGGTTTGTTTCAGGGGCTTCGATCCAGCGCCCACGCGTCAGGGATATAAGACAGATCTGGAGGCAGGACGTGACCACAGAAATGCAATCGTTACTGGGGGCGGCTGAGGCTGGACACACACCAACTGCGCTGGGGATATTCTGACTTGTAGGGCAAACACACATATACACGCACACAGTTTTCTCAACCCCCTAACTCTTGTAGAATTTTGACAGTTGTACTGGTGAAGTTCCACAAACAATTAACCTATTTGGCCATTCTGAGTCTGTGAGTTTGAATTACACTTAGGGCAAAAGTTGTGCGTTCATGCACATGCCTGCCCACACACGCACACAAACCCAGGGTATTTCACCATACTTAAATTACTATTAGAGCAAACAGGCATCTCTTTGTCGTTTATATTTCTTCACAATAGCAGAAGACAAGAGATCTTTCACAGCATATATATCTTTCATTTGGACCCTCGTCACTTTTTAATGCACCAGTGGGGAAACTCTCCATGAAGAGATCTGTTAAAACTGACCTTTTTTTTTTTCATTATTCTTTCACATCCAATGACTGAAATACTGAAAATGAGCTGAAGGTGTAACATGGGCTTTACATTAATTTGGAAACTATGAAAAGTTTGTTTACACCAATTCAGAAAAACCCTGCCTATGTTTTCATAAGTCTGGTTTGGCCTTTTTAGAACCTAATATTGTGCTTACTTACTTGTTAAGAAACTTTCCCTTTATCCTACTTTTAAAGCAGAGAGTTTATTTAACTCTCATACATCACACAACACCTCATTTTAGCCTTAAACAAGATGTTTTTTTTTCTTTCTTACCTTTATAGATACAGCACATAAATATTTCACATTTCATATCAGGTATGGGACAAATACCTGCAAAAAACAGGTTTCTCAATAAACATGTCAAATCCCCTTAGCTGATTATGACTTTGATAGAGTGTTCACAAAATGGAAGCAGGTTTTGGACATTGTGTGCTGAGAGATCAAATGAAAAGGCAAGGGCATAAAATAGGGATATAAAACAAAGTCATTTTATTTGATGGAAGGATCATATCTGTTTGAGACAGTGTTATGGGTTGACATTTTATATACTACTCTTACACATTTTATATGACATTTTATGCATCCTGCCTGATACACGATACAGTCTCAGACATGTTTTTGAGGACATTAGGATTTATTAAGTGGCCTGCATGTTACTAAACTTATGTTTGCTCAATTATTTTTAAACCTGTGTTTATGCTATTATGTTTTCATATCACAATTCCACTCTTGCAATACTAATATGGAGCATTAGTAAAGAGTGTATTTGAGGTGCCTTTTCCTTTTTTGCTTCAGTGAGTCCTTTAATTCTCTCTCCAAATTCTTATTTTTGTTTGGTATTTTAGAAGTTTAGTTGTGACTATATTAACAAAAATCTGGCAAGAAAAAAAAAGAAGAAAAAATAGCATGAGGAGTAAGACAGGCCCGGTGGAAGTGAGGCTGAGAAGTCAACAGCTCAGTGGGTGGAAATAAAATTAACTGCCTCCGGCTTACAAGCTTGATACACGTCATTCTATTTTTCTTGCTGTTCTTCTCCACTGATATAATAGAGAAAACTGTGCTAGAAAAGGTTATTCTGGTGTCAGTGCTTGGTTGAATGATCACTGAACTTATCCAAATTGATGATGTCAGAGTCTAGTTTTAGTCCTATTGGCTGGAGTTTCACTCCTACAGCAGTAGATTTTGGTATCACATTAAAAACAGTTGAAAAAACGGTGGGGGGAGGAGAAAAGCAAAAAATAGAGTAACAGGAAAGGGAGGGAGGGGAGGAGCGAGAGGAGGAGAATAAGGGTATACAGAAGAGATGTGACGGTTGGAGAAGGTGAGAGGGAAGGAGGGGTGAGGAAAGAAGACACGGAGGACAATAAAAGGTAAATAGCACAGGTGAAAACTGCAGGAGGAGAGAGAAAAAAAGGTGAAAAGAGAAAAAAGCTAGAAGACAAGAGGGAAGACACTTCAGATGAAGAAGACAGGAATGAAATGTTTGACTATGCATTTGAGACAGACAGAGAGAGAGAGAGTTATAGGCTGAGTGAAAGTCACCTTGTAGAGCTACAGTGCAATGAGCAACTCCGTCCGTCTCCCCTTATGAATTATGACAGTCGCTGGTTGGCCAAAGCCCCTCTGCTACACACACACACACACGCACATTTCACTCCTCTCTGTCTCTTTTACTCTATCGTTTTCTCACTCTCTCAGTGGTACACGTTCATCCAGAAAGCTGTGCTTCATGGAGAAAAGCGATCATAAAATATGCAACTGTTCCACTGCTCTTTAGAGTCTTTTCAGACCTCTGGACTCTTCCGGTGTGTGTGTGTGTGTGTGTGGGCATGTAAGCCTGTCATGTAACAGCTGTGTGAGTCCTCTCTTTTCCATCTTACTTTTCTAGACATCTTGCTGTTCCTTTCTCCATCTGTCTCTTTTTGTCACCCTAGGTTTCTGTCCGTCCTGGTCACAGTCTCAGTTTCTCAGAAATTGAATTCATTTCACTTCAGCGGACATCACTGCCATGACATCTGACCTGCTTCTCATTCACTCTCGCTACCTTTCAAGCTCAAGCCCTCCCTGTTCCACCCTGTCATTTTTCTGTGGTATCAGCAGAAACGTATGCTGTCCTGCAGGGGGGAATCAAACAGGGCTACATCATACAGTCTTCCATCTTGTTTTAAAACATCACCTTTATCTGTACATGCAAAAGATGCTATTCGTAAAGGAGTTGCTCTCTTTCATCTGTAGCACATTTGCTTTTTTATGCTTCACAGTAGTCCCAACATGAATCTGCAGAATATATGTCTGTAGTTTCTGCACTGAATTCTCAAAAGTATTTTAATCTATGCAGATTTAAAAAGCTTGCTAAGAAATTGCTTAAAACATAGTTGTGACATGCCAAAATGATATCAGTTTTGGTATTCAGCTAAAAAACTTCCATTAAGTAAACATGTAAGAATTGAAATTCTGGATAAAGGACATTTCAATAGATGCTGAATGCTGATTGACACATATTGGCTTTTTTCAGGAAGTGAACGGGTGGAAATGATCAGTTTTCTGATGGTATTGAACGTTTCATGCACATGAAAGCAAAAAGTGGCTCGAGAAATCCATAATGATAATGTACAAAAACAGTCATTAAAGTCACATCTCGTATTTGAACATATCATTTGTCAAAGTTTTAAGAAACTGTGGCTCTCATAGAGCAGTGACATCTGCAGATATAAGGTCATCGTACATGTCGCATAGGAAACAGTTAATGATGGATTTCTTAGCTCTACAAAAAAACTTCACACTTTGAAAAGAAGCTAAATTTTAAATAGACATGGCTCAGTGCTGCAACAGAGTGCAGTGACTTTGAAGTAAAAACGTGGAACAGGCAGTATATTACCATCACCTTGACAGATAGGCCGCTCTCAGATCTGAAGATAGTCGATTCACTGAAAACTCACCCTTTTTTACAATTTCTGAGTGAGATAGAGACCCTTCTGAAAAATGAAACTGATTAATTCTATTTATATCAGAAAATGATCAAGTACTTATCATCTATTTTCATTAATCTTCGTTGTCAGCAGAGGGGGGGAAAAAAAAAAACTTGAGTCGAAAGATCAGTGAACGAAAACCGCATCTAATTCAACTGGTTGAAAACTGGCCTATGAATAATTATTAATTAATCTGCTTCATATTAGCCTGACATCGCTGCTCTCCACTACTCATGGAGTTCTTACTACACACACCACCCACACATTAACACACACACGTAGATACAAGCCCAGCCTGTGTGTTGTGCGTGTGCGGTTGTGTGCGTGTGTACTTTCCTGCCAGAACCATTTGTGAATTTTTGATTGTGTATGCATGCATTTATTAAAACACTTGGGCATGTTTTTCCTCCCTGTGTGCCTCGTGTGTGTGTGTGTATGGGTGCCCTTTCCCCAGCTCATTGGGATGCAAGGCGTGAGCCCGTCGGGTGAGAGCTGTCCAGACTAGCTTTGGAGTCATTAGCGCGCTCGTTAGTCCAGTTATGTTAAATCTAAATTACCATTCATCATCACACAGGGACCCATCATTTATTCTGATGTGGCCTGGCAGACACATGCACTAACTGGATTAACTCATTCAAAGACACAGAGACACACTTGCTAAAACAACGTGGAATTCCAAATTAGGTGTTAGCACTTTTGGTAAGTGTTTTCAAATAGATTATATATTATTGATTGAGACATTGAAGGGCATTAGTAATGATTGGTTCGCCCTCGTGAATGCAATCAATCTAAAAACTGTGCGACAAAATAGCCACCGTCAGCCATGTCCAATTGACCACCCAGTCAAAAAATATTCTGTATCTCCACCATTTAATATTCTCTGTGCAGCTGCATTTGTCTGTGGCATAAAGTGTAACAGTTATAATTCAAATCCTGTTACAAAAATGTTGACATTATACAATTCACCAAAAACCCGTCTTTCAACTTGTTATGGTTGCTGTTGGAAAACCAAACACATGGTTAGTGTTAGGGTATGGTTTAGCTTAGTTAAGGAAAGATCATTTCTACAATTTAAAAAAAAAAAAAAAAAAAGCAAGTATGAGGTAATGGCTAAAACAGAACTGAAACAGTAAAGCTGACAGCTCCTCTTGTACAGCAAACAGACCCCTTCAAAAATGCCAACAACTCAAGCTGCTTAATCCCGTGTTATTCTTTGTTTCACCAGACGGGTAAATTCATTGACATTCCTCAGCCTGTGTGCTGTGATGCTCTTCCAGGAATTAGAGGCAGTAATTACGTTATATAAAAACAGCTGTCGTTTCAAAGGTGTCCACACTGGTTTGATGATGGGACACTGAAGTGCCCTCAAAGATTAAAAAAAAACAAAAAAAAACACCAGAAGTCGTCTTTCTGTCATCTACAAACACAGGGATAGACCCAAGTTGACTCATTATTCTTTCACTTAAAATCACGAACAGATTGCAAACCATGATGGCCTTATCATATTTGTCATTAAACACCTATCAGGATCAATTAGAGCTGCACAATCATTCTAAACAAGTGATTTTCCTAATGAAGATCGTTATTGATGCATGACAGTAAACTTGGAAGTGTTGACATTAAACAAAAAGATTAATCTTAATCACTTGACAGTCCTTTTCATCTCAGTACAAGCTTTTGAAGGCTTCAGATTGGTACTGCTAAAGTTCATAAACACGTTTTGGAAGTTAATTTCAGCTGCTGATTATTGAGAACAACAATACAGACTGTCTTTGGTCCTCTGTATCCAAAGGTCAGACCCTGCCCAAAGCTGCATGTCCTGAAAAGATTACAGCTAATAAATCTATTTGTTAGGGGGATTCCCATGAGAAATGTGCTCTGATTAAGAAAGAAACAGATACAAAGACTATTTTCCTCTTAATATTTCTATTTCATGTTTCGATAGTCAAAGCTGTGATGCAGACACAAACACGTCGAGGGAAACTGAAACATGACTTTCCTTTAATGCATGATTGAGTACCATGACTGTTAAACTCAACAACCCCACAGTCGGCTTACTCCTAATACTTTGATTCCACCTTTTTTTTTTTTTGAAAGCCTTTGATGGTCAAAGCTGTATGTGTTCAAACTTGTAAGGCCAATAAACACAGCAGAAGTGGAAATGTAATTATGTGATAAACACAGTCTTTATATTTGGCAGAGGAACCACTCGATCCACTTTGTCGGTTTGATTCCCGAGAATTCCTCGTCTCTGCAATCACGTCAGCGCAGATGGTAGGCATTCCTCCTGTAGCGACTAATGACTGTGTGTGCCTGTGTGTGTGTGTGTGTGTGTGTGTGTGTGTCTTTTTACTCAGTGAGAGCTAATTTAATGCTGAGTGCCAGCATTGAATGCCGGCCAGTCTTGCTCCGCTGTACCCTTAAGTCTTTCCGTATATTATTGTGTTCATTTGTATCAATGAGGAGAGCAGAGAGTGAGGAAAAACTTCCCTGTATCCCCAAGACATAAAGTTAGAATTGTGTTTCCGGTACTTTGCTCATGTATCATTTAATTTGCCTTGTTTGATTTTATTATTTTGATTGTATTTTTTTTTTTTTTTTTACAAAGTCTGAATCTTAATTAACTGCAGCAGTATATTCAATGTTCAGACATTGCAGGGCATTAGTAATGATTGGTTCGCCCTTGTGAATGCAATCAATCTAAAAACTGTGTGACAAAATAGCCACCAACCTGTAAGCTAATTTCTGCAACCTTTAGCTTCCGGGTATGTCTCCAATTGAAAACCCGAGTCAAAAATTGTACTGCAGAGCTTATGTTCACCATTTAATATTCTCTGTTCGGCTGTATTTGCCTGCAGTACGCTATCTTTTAGCTTTTACGTTGCTCACAACTACAATTAAAATCCTGTCACCTGACAAGAGTGTTGATATTGGCCGATTCTACAAACTCCTGTCTTTTAACATCCAGTGCCATCATTTCAAAAAATTTGGTTAACAGATGGCCAAGCTTAGGTAGCCACAGCATTTCGTCACTTAAGTTATGGTTATTAGAGTTACGTAATGGTATTATTAGAAAACCAAACAACTATTTTATGAGGAGACAGGATTTCAATTTAACTGTTTGGAGTGAACAAAGCTAAAAAGCAACATGCAAGTACTTGTATTTAATTTCTCATGTATTTAATGTATTTAATTTTTGGCCTGTGACAGAATGCAAGCTCTGGTCTTTTCACCTCTGCATAAAGGGCAAACTCACACCTCTGTTGGCACTAAATGCTGGCATACACATAAATTGTGCACTGCAGAATCATCCTGTATGAATGTAATTCTATGAGATACTGGACTGATCATTCACACCTTTCAACTGAATCTCCCAGCCGAGCAGAAACCCTAGTAGAGGGCACCTTTGATGCTTGATATTAAAAGATACTGCATGAAAATGCGGCTAACTCTAGTTTCTGTATCAAAAAGGCTTCTCAGCGCCTGCCTGTTTCTGTGGCTCTCAACAAAACTGTAACTTTCTGTTCCTATAAAAATGTAGACATTCTAGAGAGCAGATAGACTAAAGTATTTCAGTGAAAAATGTAAACTCATTATTTTGGCCACGAAAGTGGCTCCTGGCAGGTAATGTTTTGTTAGCATACGAGCCCTAGCGGACAAGCCAAAAAGTTAATTTCAGAAATTGACTGGCCACTTTCCAGGCAAAGACACACTCCTCTAATCTTCAGGCAGTGAAAGCTCACCTAAAATCACCAGAGCATACTAATTTCCTTCTTTAATTTTTCACCATGGCAGAACTGGAGTTTGTCTTTATTATAGGCCAGAGCAAAATTAAGGAGGGAGAAGAGCTGACCTGCAGTTCAGGTTAAGTTGGACTCACTGTGGCCACACTATGACAACAGTTTATAACAGGTTGTATAAAGACTTACTTTAAGATTGACAGGTGAGTGTTACAACATATTAATGCTCACCTCATAAGACCTATACAAAGGAAACTACTGAGTGCAACTATTTAGCCTTCCTGTCAAGTTTATTTATGCACTGAAGGCAATTACTGTTTGAAGTTCAGCTGGTTTATCCATCCGCTGGGGTGACCTGACTTTACACAAATCCGTTTTAATGAATATATTTTTACTTTAGGAATGTACAGATTACAAATGTTATCAAAGTCTAATGTGTAATTTTAAGTAAACGAATAAACACTGTGTTTTTTTAGCCAACATTTGCATTTCAAGTAAAGCAAATAAAGCTGAAAGACCCAGAAAGTAACACACCAGCAACCCAATTGGGGACTCCATCCTTACTTTGAGAAACGCTGTTCTGAGTCTATCTGACAGCCTTGGTGGTCTGGAAACAACAAAGGGCCAAATTGAGTCAGTCAGTCAGACATTTGTTCCATCAATAATTAATGCCTCCCTGCTCCCCTCCCTCTGATCCTTTCAATCTATTTTCTATCACTGTTCTTTTTTTTTTTTTTACCCGCTAACTCCACATCGTTTCTTCCTGCTTTTCTGTCTCCTATTTCATCTTCCTTTCGCTCTCTGATGTCTCTTACACCTTTATGTCCTACATGTCTTTCTTCTTGCCTCATTTTCTATCTGCAACAAATTGCAAGTTTTTTGTCTGCCTCCTTTGTCCACTCTTGTTTTTATTTGTCTTGTATCTTTCTGTCTACTGCTCCAGTGTCTTTCTCTATCTTCTTTCTCTCTCTGCCTTTTAGCTTTCCTTTTCTCCACCTATATCTCTTTATCCTCTGCCTCCATCTAGCTCCATATATCTGGATTTCCCTCCTTCCCTTCCTATCTCTTCCTTTGTATCGCCTGGTTTCTCCCTCCCTTCCTCTCCTCAGGTCCAACTGCAGATAAATAAATGATGTCCAGGAAACTGGCTGCTTTTACAACACCGATACCACTCTCTTTCCCTTCTTCCCCTTCCTTTTCCCTTCTTTCATTTTCCATTTTGTGAACACACCCCACCCCCCAAAAATCTCTCTTGTCTTTTGCCTCTTCTGGCCAAAAAAAGAGGATAGGATAGTAACCGCAGTCCTTTTGGGTCTAAATAAATCATAGCCCAGCACTGCCTTGCTTTTACAACACTGATCCTCCACTTTCATCCTGGCAGCCATGAAAGAGAGAGCAGAGTGAAGAGGAAGCGAGAGAAAGAGACTATCTAAGGACATATGAGTAAAGGGAGCGGATATCAAAGGAAATGGTGAATGTAAAAGTATCTTTAGTCATTTCCGTCTTTCTTCCTAAACCTCTTCAGGAAGAAAAACTCTTCTGTCAAACCGAGACAAAGATTAACAACAATTCAAACCGGTTTCGCCCAAACTTCAAGGAAACTGCTCATTTCTTAGAAAATAGATTCAAGTTTTTTGTGAAGCATCCATGAATCAATTAGATTTTCAGGCATTTTCTACCATGTGATATGTGTACCTATATTTTATTTAGTATGCATTTCATGCTGTTCATAGCTCAGGAATGTTTTAGGATGTATACACGTGTGAAAGCGACTAATATATCTCAATGGTTCTGTAGAAAATTGTAGGCAAAATAATGGAAAAAGGGTTTGCTTAATGATTTCTGTTAATGAAAAATGAAAATACATAAGAAACTGCAATAATTTAACAACATATTCTTGTTTTTAAAATAAAGAATTCTTAAATATCTTTGAGTTTCTCCAACAAAGATGAGTTATTATGCCTTTTAGCCGTATACACAAGATTTTTCAATTTGTGACGTGACGGATATTTTATAAATAGTCCTTTTAAATGTCTCATCATTTTAACATGTTGTCTAATTTAATAATAATAAAAAATCACCCCATCACTCCCCTTTATTTCCTGAACAATTACAACAAGATTAATAAAAGTAACAAACTAAAATCCATTTAACATTTTCAAAATGAGCCCGACGCCCCGGTATTCAGCTTTGACTCGTCAACACCGCTGCTGTGAAACATATTAAGCAGCTCAGATAGAGCCTAGTCTACCAAGAAACAGCGGCTAATTAAAAATGACTAGATTAATTAATGTGGAGATTCGTTAGCGGCACACACTTTCAATTAGCATGACTCATACACACACAAATGGCTGAGATGCACATGCACACACACGTATCCATTTGCCTGCCAGCCTACATACACTCTCTTGTGTAATACACTTGCAATTTCCAACCAGTGTTTGCACAGTCAAGTGCATTCACACATACATGTATGCAGATGAACATCTTTTTAGTGATCTTCATCATAAAGCTCCATCAAACAATAACTGGTCATTCATGGCTGGCAATGGACGGAAATATGTGTCAGTTATGACTGGTATATTAAAAACACACACACAAATGGAAGGTTCAAGCGCACACACAGAGACATATACACATAAAAACAAAGGATATTGGCACACACTGCTGATACATACATTTGAAACACAAATACAGGCACACACACACAGACTTTTGTGAGGACCCGCACTAACTTAACACACTTCCCAGCCCCTTGGCTTACCTACCTCTATCACAACTACATGCGCAATCCCAGTTTTTATCTTAACTAATTTAACAACTAAGAGTTATTTATATTATGAAAGTATTTGTTGATTATTCTTTCAATTAACTGGTTACCCGTCTATAGAATGTCTGAAAATACTTATAAAAAATACCAATGATTTCCCACTGACCAAGGTGACATCTTCCGTTTTGTCCGACCAACAGTCAAGCACCTAAAGATATTTACGATGATATGAAACAAGCAGAATTCTAACCTAAACCCCAAAAACAAGTCTTAACCCTCAAGCAGACCTTTGAAGAACTGCTGGCCGATACTTTTGAAAAAGGTTCTCACTATAAAACGCAAACCAGCCTTCAAAAAGAGAAACAAATCTATAGTCTCACACGTCCACTTATGCATTCATGTACAACAATTTGTGTGCCCAGGTGTGCGTACACACAAATACACCTACCTGGTGGTGCAGTCACATGACCTCCAATTACTGTTATCCCATTTTGTACTACAGACACGAAATGAACCCAAAGAACTGAACAGATGGGTTTGTGTTTGTGGGCATGTGTGTGTGTGTGTCTGCATATGTGTGAATATGCATACATCTGTGCACGAGTGCGTGTATGCGTGTGCTTTAAGGTGCTCGAAATGAAGATCAGTCCAGCGGCAGAATTGCTTACTGTCATTCATGCCCTTTGCACACGTGCACATGCACTTGCTCACAAACACACATAATCACACACACTCACATGCACACACACTCACACCTGCCTTTATTAAAACGTCACATTCACTGAATATACTATGTGCTGTCATGCTGTCTGCTGTGAATGGGAACGGCTGCGCATTTACAGTGAATTGTAAATCCTGCAGAGCACTCAGCTGTCAGAGTCTTATGAATTGCTAATATGTTGTATCTCACGCTGCCGATCCCCCTCTGTCTGCCCCCTATCACTTCCATTGTGCGCTGAGCAAAAAGTGAGGCTGGCGAATCAAAAAAAGCTAAGTTGGCTAAAAGGAGATAAAACCTAAAAAGGGAGACATGACAGTTTGAATGAAAGGTGATGAAATAAACTTTTTTTTGCAGCATTTCAAAATGAAATCAAAATTGTGCAACACAAAAATATATCAACAATACTGTCTTCATGCACAACAGCTAAAATTAGAAGTAAAATCTGCACTGGATGCGATCCACAGTGTAAGCTGCCATGTATTGACCATCTCCCACAGTATTGTCTGCTCTCTTTAATCATTCATGCGAACACATCAAGCAGCACCAGTTTACATCAACAGCGATCACATCTACAGCACACCTCAATTTAGAAATACCTCGGCTCTACTGTAAATAACCAGGATAAAAAAAAAAAATAATTCACGTTATCCTTGACCCCATCTTAAATCTACAATAATAAGAATGATTTCAAGAAATTTCATAAAATAAAACTAAACATTCAACACAGAAGCAGCAGGGATGCTGCATATGTATATGCATCTTTTTAAAAAAAGAACACATGTACCCAATCGCGGGAACAGAGATTTTTCATGAACAGCAGCTCTGGTTTGTATCATGTCCTGAGCACAAATTTAATGCATTTCACATAATGGTCTCTGGTTTTAATAGTCTGTCTCCCACAATGTTTCTTGGTACAGTAGATCTTTATGTGATAATGAGACAGATTTCTTCCAGAAGCAACCAATTAGAGTTATATTATTCACTTGGGCTGCCTAACTGACGCAAACAAACATCTGCTTGTCGTCACAATGCTTTCAAACCATGAGAGTCAACAACTTCCTCCTCCTGTTCAAATTTCAACTTTAACACTTTCTTATTAGTATTGTGAGTTGGTTCCTCTGAGGCTCTAAACCATGTCCTCTTGTAATGACCAACCAGAATTCATCCCAGTACAAGCTAAACAGGGACAGGGAGACCAGTGGTTAGGACAGTGGTTTCAACCTCCTCTTCTTCTTCTCTTTCCTGTCGTTCTTTCCCCTCCCCTGCTGTCTCTTATCTCTTCTTTTCCCTCAGTCTTTCTTTGTCCTTGTGCTTCTCTCTCTCTCTTTTTCTCTCTGCCTCATTTGCTATACAGTTTTACCCTCTAATAATCATATTCAGCAACAATACTACTAACCTTTTCACCTCTCAGCACCATACAGCGGAATATGACTGCATTGCCAACAACCCTGCAGACAAATGAACCAATGCTTGTGCCAAACAAAGAAAAAAAAAATCCTTGTTAACGTCTTTCTTTCTTTGTTTTTCACAGAATTAAGCTCAGCCACCACAGCTTTTATTTACTGTATTTTATCACAAAAATCTTCTGAAAATATGTTCTTAGGCAGCTGACTTGTTGCAATAAGTTGAGGCTAAGATGCACAATCGAGCATAGCATCTGCCTCTGTGCAAGAACAAATGTCATGGACACACATAGACACATATCCATGTGCAATAATGTGTAAGTGTAGAGAAGTAGACACTTTTCCCAGTACAACCTAGCATTGCACAGATGCCAGTCACACCTCTGAGCATAGTGACAAATGAGCAGCTCTAAAAATGTGGACAGATCAGACACACAAACTTGCACACACTCTCTCTCGCACAGTCAGCTACACACACACAATCACATAGACAGCTGGAAGCAAACATACTAGAGCATTAACGCATTCCTATATGCAGAGGGAATCACCCATATGCCTCAACACACACGGTGCAGAGAAAATGCAAACCACAGCAGGTGGCAGATACACTTTTTTCCTCACTCTTTGTGCTTGTGTGTGTGTGTATATGTGTGTGGGTGTGTGTGTGTGTGTATCAGTGTATTGTAAGTCAAGGACGACACAGTTGCTGGTGGATGAACAGGTACGCTACGCTTTATCCTTGTAAGCAATTCACACAAGTACTTAGATGTGCACCTCAGCGCACAGACATATACACATACACAGGGACGTCGCTAAAGATAATTCACACACAGAAGCATGTGAAGAAACTACAGTTTCTCAATAAAAACCTCTTCAAGTTGAAGCTTTTCTTATATCAGATATCTTATATCAGAACAAATAGCAGATGTGTATAAAGAGAAAGATAAAAAGATCAGATAGAAAAGTAGATGAAGGGGAAAGAATGAGAGGTGACAAGCAAGTAAGAGAGGTGAGGAGAGCAGAGGAGAGAAGAAGAGAGAAAGATGTGAATTTTTACATGAAAGGTAAAAGAGGCATAAAAGGATGAAGAGACAGAACAAGACAGAAAACAAAGCTGATAGCGAGAGGAGGAGAGCGCAGGACAGATTCCTGCTTCGCAGACAGCACATGAAAAGGGGAAGAGAGGAAAACAAGGGGCTGATGAGAAGAGGAGGCAGAGGGGGAAGAGAGATGGAGGAGTCAGAGTGAGAGGACCAGGGTTTTTCTCTACTTACAGTATCTCCAGATCGCGCAGCGCTCGGAAAGCTCCATCTTCGATGCAGCTGATGTGGTTGCTGTCCAGTTGCCTGCACCATGCACACAAACACACACAGAGACAAACACACACACACACACACAGATGAGAGACAGAGATGGGAGAGAGTCAGGCGCAAGTCGGTAGGGTCCGCTCAGCTGGGGGAGGGACTAACAAAAGATGGGTTGCGTGAGTGAATGTGTGTGTGTGTCTGTGGGGGTGTGTGTGTGTGAGGTGATACCTCGGTAGTGGGCTTAGGGTAGCAGGTAGACACCGGTATTAACTCTCACTCCCACACATACACAAACACGCAAAGACACACACTCTAGGGATACCCAGTCCAGACGATAGCACACAAGCTAAGGTTAAGTCTCTCACCTCAGCGCTGATATGGCCAGCCCTGAGGAGGGGAGAAGAGGAAAAGGAGAGCGCGAGAGAGGAGACCGGTGTGCGGAGTGGCCTGTCTGGCGTCAGCCTATCACCTCCCTCCCTTGCCGTACGCCCAGCGTACACTGGCCACCGGGAGAGAGAGGGATGAGAGAGGTACACACACTGAAGAAGAGAGTGAGCGAGCCGTAGCTACTAAAGCCCACCCTGCTTGTCTGTTCTGTAAATATTAATTGCATTTTCTCCTCTCCCATCCTCCTCCTCCTCCTCCTCCCCATGTCCTCTTTTATTCTTTTTTTCTCTCTCTGTAGTGAAAGAGGGAGTAATTTCATTACATTAGGCCAGCCAATCCATTAAGGGCCTTTTACTGGCTCTGTCACTGAAACAATTTCATTAAAAGGAAAGCCTCCGTAAATCAACCTACAGTCACGACTCTGCCTCTCTTTCCCGTTTTCCTTCCTTCCTCTCTCTCTCTTGCTTTTACTCTCTCTCTTTCTACCACCCAACTCTTCTTCTCTCTCCCCTTTTCTACCTCCCCCTCCTCCCTGGCTTGCTCGTCACCTCGTTCACCGGACTCCCAGATGCACCCTGTGCCCCTCTGTCATCCATCCTTTTGCTTTTACTTTAATTTGCTCGGGTCTAGGTATTCAACCCCCCTCCTCGACACCATCCATCCCTCCATCCATGAACCCAACAACCCTGAAACCTCCACTCCTCCCTCCCTCACTCCCTCCTTCTCATCCATCCATCCCTCTGTCTCTCCTCCCCCTCTCTTCTTCTCCAGAGGAGCAGATGAATGTATTTCAGATGGAAAGATACAAAGGACAGACATTTAAAAGTATCTTTTTTGTTATTTTCTCTTGTTTTTTTTTCTAACTCAACCAAGAAGGATGAGGCATTTAGCCTGCTACACACACACACACACACACACACACACACACACACACACACACACAGCATGGCTAGTTACTGTCTGCTCTCCAGACACTAGAAGATAAAAGCATATCACTCCACCTTAATCTTCTCCTCCTTGTCCCCTTCCCCATCTCATTTCTCTTCCACTAGAGCCCTCTGTCCCTAATCCTTTTTTTACTTCTATCCTCTCCTTTTCTTTTTTCTCTCCTTGTTTCCAAGCATCTATCTTCTCCATTGTTCATGTTTTCTCCCTCTCTCCATTCATAATCCATTTTTTCTCCCCCTAGTGCCCTCTCATCTCCTCTCATCTCTGATCCCCCTTCACCTTTACTCTTCTCACACTCCATCTATCCATTGCTAATCCATTCCTTCTCCCTGTTTTCTTTTATCAACCTTTTAAATCCCTTTTTCTTCTTCTCTACATAGCCCCGGTGTGTGTTCACCAAATGGCAGCACCTGTTGTATCAGTCATGTCAGCTTTTAACCCTGAGGAAAGTGCCTCCCAAACCAGAGCTGGGTTTTCTCAGTAAGGCAACAGAAATGGCATCTGGGCTTCAGGAGCAACATATTCTTTGGTTTGTTTTTATATGTGCAGATTCGAGGGATATTTAAGTCCTAAGAGTGTCTGAAAAGTGTATTTACTAGTACATCACAAGTGCACCTCAATAAGAAGCTACTGGTCAAAGAAAGGCCACAAAGCAGTGTCTTCACACAAAGGAAATGTTAAAATCTAATTAGAAAAAGGTGAACATCATCATCTTACTTAAATTATGTGACAAAACTGAAGGAAAAAAAAAAAACACCATCTGAAATGTATGCTCTTATTTCTACATTTGCTCCATGCTGGAGACGGCACTGATGTGCAGGACAGGTTCATGGAAAGCAGTCTCCTGTGCAGCACAGTAAAGCACATATTTCAAGTTTTTCTACATAATATTGACCAGCTGCTGGTGGTAAACGGCTGGCATGAATTCAGTTTGGACTCAAGACAGTAAATATCAAACAACTCTGTGCCCACAGGCCAGGTTTGGCTCGCAACGTAATTATTTTCAGTCCTCCAAAGGCTTCCAGAGACTGAGGAGATGCTTTGATCTGCTTTGATGCAATGCAATTATATTTTAGAGGTGATTGAGAGATAAGTTGTTTACCGCCTTGCCATGCCGCGTTTGATTAATTGAGTACAATTTGTAAAGATCGCTAGGATCATCAATGTAGGGTACTAAACAAGTGGTCTGTTGTATAACAGTGTAAAAGAATAGTGGGATAGGGTGTGCACTCCTGTCAAAAGCTGTGTTTTAAATCTAAGGGTTTTTTTTTCTTTTGGCTACTTGTTGGAAGAGAGCTGCGAGTGTGAGCATCTGTTAAATGACTGGTCTCTAAAATATAGTCTGTCTGGGGATAATACAAGCATATGGTTGTGCCATATTTGTGTTTTGTGTAATTAAAAGGCTTGTGTTGTTTTTTTTTTTTTTTTTTAGGATAGCAAACTGGCACACAGCCTGATCAACCATATGGAGACACATGGCACTGCCAAAGTTGACTGTAGTTATTAAAGCCTACCTTTTAGTGCTGCTCTTAGCTAAGAGATAAGGTTGTGCCATTTTAAAGAACAAAGAGGTCGATAAAGGTGCCTAGTAACTGCATCCATACTGGACAATTTCATCTCCCACAATGTATGTCCATGCTTACATTCAGTGATAGTGCAGGAAGTAGTGCACCCTTTACGTGACAAATAAGGGTGTAGAGGCTGGGGTGGTGGAGGAGTATGCAGTGCATCTGACTTTCACTTGTGAATACTTGTGAATTCTTGATGTCAGGTTGGGGGATTTCCACCACTCTGGAGAACTGACGACGACTGTCAGACAAGTAGTGAAGTATCTTCAGCTCTTCAACTGTGTTGATAATTTTTTCTAGAACATCTTGTCACCATCCTCCAGAAACCCCTTTAATTTTCCTAAAGTTGAGAATAACTGGTGGATTATTGGTGGCCATTCACTTCATCTTCCATCCTCATCCACAGCAAACGATTCCATCATCTGTGATATGATTGGATTCCTCTGACAGCTTTGTTCACCAAGCACCCTGATTAGCAGTGACATGATTGGTATCAGTCTGGAATGAGGGTGTACTTTGTGTGTCTGTGCGAGTGTGTGTTCTCTGTATTCGTAGCATTGTGTTGAATTTATAGTCCTTGTGTGTGCTTTCCTGTGTTCAGATCGCAGATGTTTATTACAGGGGGATGGAACAGGGGTCCAAAATTTAATTTCCTTCCATATAATTAGTGTGTTTAATCATGTCTATCATAAGGCCTATTGGCAGACTGATTCAATGCATCCCTCTGCTACCATCTGGAACAGTGGGAAGCACACACACAGAAACACACACGCAGCAGCTCTGCCACTCCATGAAACCATCAGTGAGCAACAACTACTGACTGAGTAATTAATGAAAGGACAGAAGAAGAGAAGGAGAACAGACTATAACTGGGGTTTCCATACAATTCATATCAACAAATAATGATTCATCAAATGAGAAAATTAATAGAAATAGCACAAGTTCTGACTGGGAATTACAAAAATGTCTCTTGTGCCTTATACAGAACACTTTTGTTGGTAAAAAGAAAAATTATGTCTCCATCGCCACAATGAATGGCGATGGAGACATACTGGAAACATATTTGCTGTGGTTGGTTGTATTACAACACCATGTCACTCGCACATTTTGTATGTTCTGGTCAAATGCGGCCACTGTGAAGCAAGTGACAACAGAAATGTCCAAACTTTCCCGAATTCTTGACAGCCCCTTTTGGCTTCATATGCTCAACATAGAAAATAGAAACAATCTAACAACAAAAGAACAAAATAAATGTAGAAAAAGTCTGTATTGAATTTGTTTGATAGCTACCGTGCACTCACACTTGCAGGGACTCTGCTGTTTCTATAGTATGGAATGTCACTTGTGGAAGGCAAATTGATAATACATGTACAGAATTTTTGACTATAACCACATCTTCTTACATATTTCCACTTGACAAGTAGAAACCACGAGCCAAACTCAAAGGAAATTTTACAACTGAACTAAAATATTATTTGCTTCTGCACATTTGCATAAACTTTTCTAAGTAAGTTAGGTAATGGCAATCTCTCCAAAACCAAACCACACTTTGTCATTTTTTGTCCATCAAGCGAACCGAGAACTTGTCTTTTGTTGTTACCGGTCTGACTGCACATTTAGACAGAAACACACCAAGGAGCAAATTAAAACAAAGGTCACTGGGGGTGAATGGACTGAGGAGAAAAACTGAACGGTGTGAGAATGGGAAAATAAAGAACAGAGGGAGAAAGGAGTCAGCAGAACTGGTGAAAGGATTCAAAGAAAAGGTGCAGGGGAGTCAATGATAGGAGACAGATAGAAAATAGAATGAAGGGCTAAGGAAAGAAGGTGGACAGGGGACACTGGGTAAAATGAGAAAGGGGGAAATGAAAGAAAGAAGGGCTGGTCACCTGGAGACAGGACTGCAAGTACTGAGAGGAGCAGGATGGAGACTGAAAGGACAAAAGTTAAAGAAATGAGGAGTGGACCAAGGACAGATGTGGTGGGAATGTGGACGTGAAGAGTGAAGGGCTGAAAAGAGGACTCTCCTCTCTCTCTCTCACTTTCTCTGCCATTAACAATCTTTAAATCTTTTTGTTTGCTTTTATAACTCTCTCCTGTCTCATCTGGTTCTCTTTCTATCTAAGTATAACATTTTGATACAATCACATTCGTATAAGTGAGACAATCGATGCAGTTTTGCTGTGCTGTTGATTCAAATGCTTGGAATACATGAAGTCCTGCTAATGTAGGATTAATGAAAGGTGGATGGACATCTGCAATGGCTGCCACTTCATGTGGCCTTAATGCACTAAATGATGAATTTGTGCTATGAAGGGTTGGTTTTGACTTGCAAATGATGGCTCTGCTTTTAGTGATGTTCAAGGGTACATGAAGCCATGTCATGTATTTCACATAATTATAAGTCCACCTCTGTTGACTGTGTTACAAACTGAGACTGGTGCATGCAGTCAAGGATAACGAGTGGCTTTCCATCCAAATCTTTTGTGCGAATAAGTCAAACGGAATGTAACCTTACATTTGCTCGAAGTGGATTTATGATTTTTTTGTAGCTCTGTTGGCAACAAAAATAAGCAGAGAAAAAAGATGGAAACATATTTGTCTTGTGTTAAAGTTCAGGTTAAATAAAAGCAACCTTGCAAAACTCTAAAATCTAATTTACTGCAGTCTGTCTACAGCTGAAACTAAACACTACAATTTGCCGGTTGTCTTTTCCTGAATGTGAGTTTAAGTAAATGTTACATCAAAACTGGATTGCAAATCCTATCACTGCGATGAAAAATACAACTGTTAGGGGAAAGCTGCCTCCCTAAATATGTTACAATTCAGACAAAGCTATTGACATTTTCTCCCTCCTGTCTCGGCTGGTCACAACCTTTAATGAATTAGCTACATCCTGCCATTTAAGGAAGCGCGTAGGGGGTTGGTGTCATGCAAAGAAAAATGGGAATCTGATTTCAAGAAGCTGGCCATTATGTCTTCATTCTTCTTCCATGCCACTCCCGGCATGAACAGAATGCTTGGTAGGGGAAGAAATTACTCTGTGGAGTGTGTGTGCATTATCGTTCTGGATTTCACCTTCGTTTAAAGATGTTCTGTTCTCAAAATGATGCTAATTATTCGTCTTTTTTTAATATATTTTCACACACACATACTTGCAAGATACACGCCTGGCTCAAGCTGTCCACTACTGGAATTGTAGTAGACATAAAAACAACTAAAGGCAAGCATTTGCAATGACAGAGGCACACAACAGTGCAGGTCAGAAACTTGTGTGATTGTGTGTGTGCATGTGCACGCAGCCGACACAATGTTCTCACCTCTCTCTAAGGCGCTGTTGTCATAATTCAAACAAACGGCCATCCTGCACTGCATTGTGGGTAGGGAAGCATGAAGCGTGGAGGCGTTTTACGAGGGAGAAGAAAGAGGAGAGGATGACAGGAAGGAGAAAGGTAAAGAAGTAAAGCAATGGGGTGGTTTTTTTTTTTTTGTTCTTACACTGATAAACTGTACGGTTGTATTGTTGAAGAAATTACATATTGCATTCTCTGAACAAATTCTTCCAAACCACCTGAAGGTACTATGAGTGTGTCGAAGTCGAGCATGGGTGGACCCAGGGGGAAAAATGAATTAAATTTCATCACAATAAAAAAGTGGGTAAGAGAGTGAGAAGGCTGGCAGATGGAAAACAAGGTACAATATGAGGACGTGATGGCTATAGAAGATAAAAAGCGTGTCTGTGTGGGCACTGAGGTGTAATGTGAGGGCATATGAAACAGCTGTAGCTTATCTGATGTGTCCATGCCTCTGTAATCCAACTACGGCTATATGCCTCCCAGCATGACTGACTCACATATGTAGTGATTTAAGTGTGACTACAACTATATACACAAAGTATCTGTGGTTCTCTGTCTCTCGTCACTGTGAGCAGAAAGTATTTCAGTAGTAAACTGCTGAAATGCTGCATGATATGTCATTTTCAACTCTGCCACCTGTATAGTAAACTTTTTTATTGGTTTTCTTGCTTCATTTTTATCATAGCCTTTTACATCTCTACATGAAAATACTTAGCATTTTTGCTTTGTCTTGAAGCATGTGAATTAATTGCTTGTTGTGATTTTACGTTGTTCTGTTTGCAAACCAGCTTGCATCAAATTGCTCCCTGAGGGATGAATAAATTTTGTATTTAATTGAATTAGTTATATGACACTTCTCATTTGTAGTGTAAGACAAGGTCTTTGCAACAAGTCAACGATATTATGATTTTTTTTTTCCAACATAGGAGGAAGAGCAAAAAGTACTGTAAATGCAATAGATGGCCAATTCAAGGTCTGCAGTAGTGTTATATAAGACTTGATACTGCCAGTTAGTAAAGGCAGTTACAGTTAGAATAATTTAAATACTAAGAAATCATTAAACTTCAGTGCAGTGCCCACTGTACCAGCTGAAATGTATTCTTCTTTTTTTACTTATAGCGTGGGTGGTGGTGCAAGGGTCAGTTTTCTGAGGACGCAGAGCTTTCTCATTGCTATATCTGAACTGTATTTGTATTCCGGTCTAATGGTAAATTTCAATTTGTCACCTCCGTTGTGCAGAGGCAACCTGCCTCACACTTTACGCACATTATTTGGGAAAAAAAAAGAAAAAGAAAAAAAGGTAAATGATGAGTAGAGTAAGAAACCAGAAGTGTTAGATGCCAAAGACACCATGCTGTTGGACATTCACAGGAGTGGTTAGCATGACGACTTTTCTGACAAGGCAAGACAAGACAGGACACAACAAGACAAGACATGACAAGATTAGATTATGGAAAATAAGATTAGATAAAACTGGATATGATACAAGCATCCAGAATGTGACACAGATAAAACCATAAAACATACAGTATATTACAGGAATTTTGGCACAGAGCTTTCATCCATTCTAACTCTCCATTTGCCTTTATCATCTGCAGTTTGACTGACAGGTTGAGTTTAGGGGAATGACAGGACCAGCAGTCAGCACAATGTATAGGGGAGCTCACACATACACACACAAACACCTACACACAGATGTATGGCATATACCTGTCTCCTTAGGTTAGTGGAAGACTACTGTAATCGTATTTGCCAGGTTCTTGGCAGTTTCAGCAAAACAGTCGATCTGATAGCAGGGTCGAAAGGTTTCGCCAGTATGTGTGTGTATGTGCGCGCGTATGAAAGACGTGCAATAAATGGCGCACAATGCTGTGGTAGCCACTAGGCAGCATGAAAGAGAACAACTGAGAGAGAAAGGCAGAGACCCTATACCCTCTGAGAAAGAGTGAGTGAAACAGAAAGGGAGAGGGACATGGATGGAGAGTGACTGAGAGTGGTGAAGAGGCGGAGAGAGAGACAGAGACGAAAGTGAGAGGGAGAGGGAGACATATGAGAAAGTCAATGCTGTGTCCACCAGGGACAGAATGTCATGAAGGGTTTTTTTTTTTTTTTTACTCTGTGTAATGTGTAATGGAGGGTTGAGCCTTTTACTGCAGGAGTCACCTTGTCTAATGGAAGGGGGGGTGTACTGAGGAAAAAGTGGGAGAGATGGAGAAGGAATTTAAAGGAGGGGCTAATTGGTGGGAGCTGAGAAAGGAGGGATGTGAGAAAGGAGGGAGAAATGGAGGGAAGATGGAGAGTAGGGATGGAGTGAACGATAGAGGGTGGAATGGAGAGAGAAATGGAAATTGAAAAAAGAAAAAAGAAAAAGGAACAGAGAAAGAAAAGGGACCAAGAGGGAAAGAGCGAGGATAGACAAAAGATTGACAGACAGATGACGGGATAAAAGAAACAAGATGAAGAATAATGGACGAAGGGAAAGTGAATTTGCTGGAAGAAAGGACAGAGGATGAAGATGTGATGACAGATGAAGACGGAGAGAACAAAAGGAAGATGGAGAGAGGAGGAAAGGGAAAGGGATGCAATCTGAGGGGAAGAAAAGGCGCAAGGAAAACATGGAGGGAGGAAGGAAGGAGGAGGAGAAAGTGTAAGAAAGCAGCGCTGACAAGACAAGAAACCACAGAAAGAAAGACAAGGAGAATAGGGAAGAGGGGGATGAGGAGGTGCTGTAAAACATCAAAAAGAGGGAGGAAGAAATGAATGATCTTTATATGCCTGAGTCACTCCTAATTTTGGCAAAAAAAAAAAGTAAAATAATTCACTTTGTACTTTAAAGCAATTTTGTACAATTTAGGGGCAGAGACAATTCTGCTGACAAACTCGATTGATATGACTTTATAGCTTTGGCAAAAAGCGAGGAGCCACGTTAAAACAGCAGTCTGGTGTTAAAAAGGTAAGGGGCCAGGTGTAGCACTTAAGAGTGGAATATGTCCTGCATACACAGTCTGGAAATTCATACAGTGGATCTGCTCTGTGGAGACTGTGGTTATACTGGGCAGTATTCAGGTGTACATGTGTGTTAATGTATGAATGTGATGCAAGAAATTGCTGAAAAAGAGCTTGCACGTTCAGCAACCTTCCCTGCATGGTTGAATACACTGACATCAATATGTAAGGTACTGGAACGTCATAACCCACTGTAGTCTAAGATGTGCTGTGTTCCACAGTTGGTCTTTTATTTATTTATTTATTTATTTATGTTATTTAGCTAGCACTGAACTTTACACGGTCGAGAAATACCTGCGTGAGTCTGAGGTCAAAGATATAAGATGGTGCGTAGCGTTTAGTTTGGAGTGTGTCCGCTGTGAGAAGGGAGAGTGGATTAGATGATCAGAGGCCAACCTGAACTCAAAGGTTTGGAGCCCAGCCACGGGAACTGACACTCGCTCACTTACATACACACACAAACACACACACACAGCAGTACAGAGCACAGGCACTTTCGGGTCCATTTAACCTAAGAGTAATAATCTCCTGTGGACTTTGGCGGCCATGTTGCACTTACATCACACTTGGGAGACGAAACTAACCAGAAGAGCACATTTGTTTGTAGCCTATCTCTGAATTATCGATCTGTAGCAAGATGCATATTAATCAATTCAAAAAGTGCCCAATGAAAAAGCATGAGAAACATATAGATTTGTATATAGACTTGTGTCCTTATTTTAAGGTGATATATGGATGTTTAATTCGAGCAGTTGTATCTGTGGTTGCTCACTTAGCTTAGTGAGCCACTTGTGATTTTGCTAGTGGAGTGAAATGTTGTGGTGACTGTGCCAACCCAAACATGTGTCCAGAATAATTTATTTACTTCTAAGTTAAAATCTATTTATGCAAACTCTTTAACTTACTGTATTTTATCAGTGTACATGTAGTCTTCCCACACATGTCACAAGTTAATATAAAAAAAAAAAGTGTGCTCATTATTTTTTGTGCACATTCCAATGGAAACACCACAAAAGACAATCTGTATATATTAAGAATACAATCATTTCCTTACTCTCTGTCCCCCTCCGTCTTTCTTTCTATCTCATTTAGCCAAAGAATATTGTTGGGTTTTTTTTTGTCAGCAGCTCTGGTAGACAAATAAGACTTGGGGAGCATCCAGAAGGATGGGTTATTATCTTTTTGCATCTTGTAGTTATTATGCTCTGCTCTGTTTTTCTATCCTACCCTCCCTCCTTCTCCTCTGTCATGTCAGTCATGACTGATAAAACACAACAGAAAACTTTAATCTACACAGAGAAGATTTGTTTATCAAATCTGATTTTTTTTTTTCCCAGCATTATCCAAGTTTATTGACCCATACTGTTAGAAACCAAAACTTAACCACAATCTGCCACTGGTCACTGCACTTAAAAACTATTCTATCCGTTCTATCTGAACCTTTATCGAACTCTCTCACATCGAGGACATTGTTTACCCTCGAGAGTCTGTCTAGCAGTTTCCTTTGCAGCATCAGGCAGGATTGATCAGCCATTATTGATGGAAAGCATTGATTAAGCATATTGATTACACTATTGGTGATTAGGACATCATGAATAAATGACAGGGGGGTATTGAACGCTTGATGTGAGGATAAAACCTCTCAGGACAGGAGGAGAGGAGAGGGAGAGGAGGAGGAAAAAAAACAAAAATGGGAATACTGAGGAAGGTGGAGCAAAAATTAGAGAAGAAGGTGGGAGGAGGAAAAGGGAGGAAAACAGGCAGAAGTGATGAAAAGCAGAACGCGAAAGAGGGTGAGGAGGTGCAGAGAAGATGGAAATAACAGACAAACCATGTGGAACTGGAAAATGTGTCAGGGAGTTTTATTTTAAAAAGGAAATGTAGTGCTTATGATGCTCACGACTAAATCTAAACCAAATTAGTGATTCAGAATTAAATTCTTTTAATGCCATATCTAAGAATTACAATGATGTAATTTTATGTGATAACATCCAAACTATAAACACCGTAGCACCACAGATACTGCAGGTTATATTCATGCATTTTCTTACATGAAACACTTAAGGTGTAGCTTTCCTGAATTCTTTTTCCACTGAAGAACCTTTTTAAAGTTGGAAAAACATCCTATTGCACACCATTCATACCCTCTTCCAGTTGGTCGTACCGTTCCAGGAAAGTGTTGTGTATCCTTTCATACACATTTCCCAAAAATTCAGATGGACATTTGTGGCATTTAAGGAAACTTTGTGGATGTCCACAACAATGTAAAATAAAGTTAGGTGGATTTGTCTGTACAGCATGAACTTGTAATGACTGACCCCAAACACAGGTCAGTGGAGTTTAGGTAACTCTGAATCTGAAACAATATGTGGAATGATTTTTTTTTTTTAAAGGAAAAAAAAGGTCGACAACACAGAAAAAGAAGAGGGAAAAGATAGAGGTGAAGGAATATAAGAGGGATGAAAAGGAAGGAAGGAAGATGGAAGAAAGAAGGAAGCTGAGAGGGAAGGAGGAAAGGAAGGGAGTAATTGTGCTTACAGGTTCTTGACACTGGTGATTCCTCTGAAAGCTTTCCTTGGAACTGCCTGAATCTGGTTCTCACTGAGGTCTCTGGAGAGAGAAAGAGAGACAGCGAGAAAGAGAGAGAGCGACAGAAGACATTAGTTGAGGTATTCCAAGCACTTAAAGATGTATGGAGTCAGATGATAAACAAAACCACAAACATGAGATCCTCATGCACGCACGCACGCACACACACACAGGCAATTACAGAACAAAGGCAGAGAAGGAGAAAGAGATGGAGCAAGAGAGAGGGAGAAAGGATGATATGACATTTATGATCAGTGGAACAATTTGGTCCAAAGAGGTTCAAAGACAAAAAGAACTATCAGAAATGCTGAGTGTGTGCGTGTGTGCGTGTGTGTGTGATTAATGGAGAAGCAGTGACGGCGAAAGAACAAGGAAATAGGAAGAGAGAACCGGAGAACATGAGATCAGTGTGTCTGTGTCTGTTGATGTGTGTGTTTCACATGTTTTTAATGTTAAAGTTTTTTTTTTTTTTTTATGCCCTCCAACTGTGTGATATTGCTCTGGTGGAAAAATGAAGCAATCACAGCTATTCTGAGAAACTAAAAAACACACGTGCATTTTGACTCCACCATCATGCAGCACTTTTTTTTTTTCTGTATTCTGATGACTCTTTTCTTCTTTCTGTTTGGTGCACACACTGAACATGGCAGCAGTCTCTTTTTCTTCCTTCGTAATGAATACCTATATGAGCCAAATGATTTTTGACATGACACAATGGCCTGGCCTTAACTTTATTAGTGTTGTTTGTTGGGGAAAAGGCCTGGCAGGCAAACGGGGCTCAGAAAGCACAATGTAATTAGAGAGAGAGAAAGAGAGGTATGAAATATCAGACAAGCTAATCACCCTATATTGCTGCCAGTCAGGCCTGAGATGAACACACACACATAAGCACACGCACACATACACAGTACACACAAATACATGACCACACATGTTAGACAGTGGATGCAAATTTGAATTATCACAACAGACCAGCACAAAAGAGCAACAGAGCTGTGCTTGGACATTTCTGTTTAACCTTGACACACACACATGCTCTAACAGACACACACACACACATACACAGCATGGTAATCAGCCAGCCTCTCCATGGAGAACATTAACTATGTACCAACCATATTCATAAAATTTTTCTGTCACGCAGTTACGAAACAGAGCCTGAAATCAGACATTTACACACACGCATGCCCACACACATACCATGGAATACACATGGAAACACACTCATGTATGTGCTCACAAATACATAGACCCCAACATCCATACTGTATATGCTTACAATGTCTAATTTACAAGCATACACACACTCAAGTACACAGGAGGAAAATTGGTTGTGCATTATTCCAGAGCCAATCAACCTTTATTAGTGCTATGAATGTTAATTGGTGAGCCGTGCTCGGAAAACAGAAAACTCATTTCCTCAAACTAACAAGGTTTCATCGTTTTGGACGTTTCCCTTTCAGCCCTGTGTTTTCTGGCTCATTCCTTTTGTTTGAAAAGAGATGAGCGTCCCCCCCCCCTTTTTTTTTTCTTGATGGGAAAAGTATGTGCCTGGCATTGTATACTCTTTAGGCAAAGAAAATATGCACTTTTATGTGCAATTTTGCTCAGTGCTTGCGGTAACGAAGGCGCACAAAAAAGGCAAACATTTGACAGACAGGAATGGTATTATGATATTTTAATGTGCAGCACAGGCGGAAAATATTCCTCATGTTTACGCTTCTTGTTTTGAAGGTTCTGACACTTTTTGGGTAGAGATGGGATTTTTCAGAAGGGTGGTTTTCTTCTTTGTTGCTCCCATGCTGACGTTGACAGAGTAAATAGGAAACAGATAGAAAGCAAAGCTGTTATCGCTCTTGCTTTCCATCGCGCACTCCTTTTTTCTATCCTTCTCTATTATCTATCAGTCTCTCCATCTATCTGCCTAACTATCTAACTATATCCATAAATCTATCTTGTTTATCTCGATAATTTGCATCTCTTTTATACAATTCTGCCCTCTGTGGACTGCTGACAAACATGAAGGATTGCAAAAAAACACAAAAGAAAGCAAAAGAAAGAGAACAAGATAAAGAAAAAAAACATTAAAAAGTCATATTTCAGAGGAGTTCCATGGCTAATAAATCTTTTATTGTTTTGTTTACCAACCATGATATTTATTTGTTATTTCTTCTAACAGAAGGAAAGCCATCCAAGTCAAATAAAAGCCATTATGAGACTGTGTGTCTGTCTGTCGGCCTTTATGACTCCAGCTGAGTGACTGACATCAGCTCCTTGAGTACACAGTTTAGGCTGCCAAAATAAAACGCATGTGTTTCACTGGTTGTCCATTTGTGCAATTGATTTTAGGGTTATGGAAATGTTTTATGTTCAAGCTGCATCCAGCGCCCTCACTGTTTGGGTGACATTTTGGGAGGTGTAAACAAAAGATGGATAACTCATCAACATTTTATTGGAAACTAGAAAACATCTTATTTTAATGGGTACAACAGGAGTTAGTGCATTAGTTGAGCTAAAGGGGCATTTGTTATCCCTAATACATGTTCATCAAGTACATATTGGTCTGATAAATATGTTTGCTGCACATAGGCAAGATTTGTATAAATGGTAAAATTACATATTGATTAGTAAATGAGCAATAATCAAGGTTTAACTTTGGAAAAGAAACATTATGAACTAAAACCTTAATTTCAAAAACTGCTTATTTTCATCAACAGGTTTGAAACAGTCCATTTAACTGGCATAACATTTTAATTAAAAAGTGACTAAAACCTGATTAGTGCACAGACGAAACAAAAACATACAGAACTTTTTAAATTTATCCTGTGAAATAAACACAATGGTTCAAGCTTTATATATCACTCCATTGCTCACAGTAAGAAGCTGATTGGCGACATCCAGAGTTTCGTTATGTCTTCATGTAAACAGTTGTCCTCTCATCTCTCTGTGAGTCACACCTGCCGACCTTTGAGTAGAGCAAAGGCTATCACCAACAGGAGATTGGCTTGTGATCCTTGAAAAGGACACTCACTGATAGACGAACCACACAAACACACACACACACTCAGGTACACACACAGAGCTCGTTTGGATAGCGGGATGGTTTGTACATCAATGTCTAGCAATCTGCTCCCACATTTCAATTATTGGATTTTAGCCTTTTTGGTCCTCCTCTATTGCCACAGCATTTGAGAGAAGGCAATTAATCTCCTAAAAATTCTATTAAAGAGACGGATGACTGTTTGAATTATACATCAGTTCTATTAGGATGACAAATTCTGTAAATTATAGTGATACTGATTATGAAAACAACTGCATATCTTTTGAGGAATTGGAGGATCTCGGGAGCTGCATGGAGACAAGACAAACAAAGTAAAGTTCGCAAAAGTTCAAGTAAGCTAAGATAAGTATCCATGGGTACAAGGAGAAATGAAGAAGAGGAGGAATTACAATAGGAGGTAGAAAAAGAAGAGGAAGATGCCCAACAAACAGCAGCAGCACCAGAGGAAGAAATGGCTGTCCTCCATTACCCATTCCATGTTTGTCATGGCTTCCAAAGTACTGTATAATTGATTGAATTTTGACCAAAAAAAAAAAAAAACCCTACAGTTAAAGTTTTCCCTGCCAAGGTCTCTCCACTACAGGCATGATGACTCTGTGGCCCCTAGAAGTCTGGGGGGGATTGAATATGACAGCAAGATACTCTTCTGGTTGGGGTGGTGGCGTTGGTGTGTTTATGTGTGTATTGTGTGTATGTGTGTGTGTGCTCCCAGCTATCACCTCCTCCATATTAAGTTCCATTATTCATGTGAGGAGAATAATAACACTCGCCAGGTCACCCTTTGCCGCTTCAGATATTACTGTTAACCCTTTAGCACACACATACACACAGCAACACACACACAGCGCTAAGCAGGCCACATTGTGCTTCCTTGGGTACTGGCGTTAACCCTTTAGGCGAACAAACACACAGACACTGCACATGCACGCACACATTTGTACCCACACATACACCATGACATCACACACATATATAAAAACGGCAGAAATAGACACGTCCTTCTCACACACAGACCAAATAATCTTTTCTTGCAGGGCATCACACCGTACACTTTTTGTGTAACAGTAGACAGCAGATATTAGACAGATACGCCCTCAGGTTCTTTCAGATATGAGCCGGGGTCGTTCAGCCCTGAACCATTAACCTGCGAACAGGGGAGTGGGAGCAGCCCTGTTTGATTTCATATGGCTTTGTGTCAGCTGGCATCACAGGAGGTCTCAGTTAGACAGAGATGACAAGCAGGGTGGCAAAGGTGTGTATCTGTGTGTCTGGAGGAATTTGTGTGTCGCTGCGTGAAAGAAACAGCAGGCAAGTGAGAGTGGATGGGTACAGTATGCATCTTTGTGTGTGTCTTTTATTAAAAGAAGAGAGTAGAGGCTGTAGTGGAAGAAAAAGAGATGAACTTTGGCTGAGCTCCAGGGGAGAGATGAAAAAGAAAGGAGGAGAGGAACAGGAGGAAAACTGAGGGGAAGTGAGAAAAGGGATAGAAGAGGATGACAGAGGTGGCACAACTCCTTTTTTGAAACCTGAGAAACCTTCAATGGTTAGCTCAAGCCTTTTCCCCCCCACTCCTTTCTATCACTTCCTTTTTCCAGCCCTCCCGCTATCTTACTTTCTCTCTCTCTCTCTCTCTCTCTCTCTCTCTTTCTCTTGGTCTGTCTGTCTCTTTTTCTCCCCCTTGGGGGCTGTAACTGCATTTAATATTGTTCCATAAAGAGAGTAATAAATATCGACTGCTGGCTAGCTCATATTCCCCTTGTTTTTTAAGGCACTCTACTGTGGGGTAAGACCAAAGTCATGCAGCAGGTATTCCGGTGCTTAGTGTCTGTACTGTAGAAACGATTCAATATCCTGTGGTATCTGTAACCTTAGGAACAATTTAAATGTCCTTTATGCCATTTTAACTTACTGTTAAGTACTGCCTTTAAGTCGCAGTAAATATACGGTAAGGTTTTAATGCCTGGGGTACTGGATGTTTTAAATTTATTCATGTAGTTGTAAAAGCAGAATAACTCTTTCAATTCATGTTATGACTTTAAGTGGTTAAGATTCCTATAAAAAAAAACTTTTTTCCTGACTTTTTGTCACATTACATAAATTGAAAAAATTAGCTCAACACTGATACAGGAATGGATTTTTCTAGATAGCTGGTGGCCGCATGGTTAGTGTAGGTCTACTGTATACGATATAATGAACATGGATATATATATTATCACATTGCAACAGCAAACAGGGAGGCCGTCTGTTGCAGTGTGGTATCTGAGTGGAAATAATTCAAACTCAGCCTTTGTACATGATATGTTAACTATTATTTTATTGGGCAAGTTAAAACGGAACATGCGGCAACTTTTTTCTGACTTCATTCATCCTGGGAAAACTTACTGACTATAAATGCTACATTCTGGCACTGCCACAGACATATAGCTCCATGCATTCAAAACTGGAACTTTCCCATTACAACCACGGTCTTCAAGACTCTACTTGAGTGATTCTGACTTGTGCCAACAAACTGGGGGAATATATTCCCCAACATGCTGACGGTGCATTGCAGACAGAAGGACTGCTGTGTGGGACAGTATAGTGGGGATTTTTTTTTTTGATATTTCAGAGGTTTACAGCTAACAATTTTTTCATTGCCAAATTTTGGTTTGGGCTCAGAAAAGATGATCTAGGGACCAAAGGGCTTCCTGTCCTCACATTTTCGGCCTTAATTTTCTGTTACATTTCTCCACTTATCAAGTTTGCAAGTTCTTGTTTGGTTCCTCTTAAAGGAATCGTTTGGCATTTTGGGAAATGTCAAACCCTTTTTCCTCTTTTTCTGCTAAGCTAACCAGATGCTGACTGTTGCCTTATATTTATCAGACCGATATGAGAGTGGTACTGATCTCCTCATAGAAATAATGATAATAATAGGAATATTTTCAAAATGATGTACTCCTGCTGCAAGTTGCTTGTGTACATTTCTTCCAAACTGCATGTGAAAGCCTCATATATACATAACAGAATAGAGGTTATTTTAAGAAACTGGAAAATGTTGCTGTATATACAATTAAAAGTAATTCCCATCAGACACATTTAGCCTTGAAGTATGTCCTCTGTATCCTAGTACACTATGGTATAAAAGAGGACTCACAGAATGGTCTTCCTTCCATATTTCTCCTCCTTTCTCTTCCAGTCTTTGTAATTCTTCATCAGGCTTTTGACTCAGTGCCCTTGCTATGTCTTGTAACCCTCGCCCGATCCCTCCTCCCCTATTCAGCCCTCCCATCCCCCGCTCCACTCCCTGTGATTTAATTAAGTGGGCGCTTTATGAATAAAAATATTGCCCCCCTCTATTGATCATGGTGGATGGGAGGCTGACAGCCCCGGCTGGCTGGGACAGGACGGGACAGGACAGCCACTCTCCTAACTCGCTCCATTACACTGATCTAAGTGAGTGTGTGTGTGGGTGGAGTTTTATCTGAATGTGCGTATGTGTGTGTGTGTGTGTGTACAGGTGTGTGTCTGCGAGTGACATTGTGTGAGATTGTGGGTGAGTGTGTGGGTAGACTGTAGAGAGGTGTTTGTCTGTGAGTGCATGTGTGCACATTTGTATGTGTTCGCCAGTGAAACAGCCATCGGGGAGCTGTGGCATCTAAATCAAACTAAGCGTTCTCAAAAGCTCTCATGGGCCCTTGCAAATCCTTCGTTAGAGACACACACTCACACACACCTACATAGACACACACATGCACACGTTCCTCGAACGCCTCCTTTGATACATACACTGCATCAGCATTATAAATGGACATTGTCTGCACTTTTCGTTTCTCTCCCTCTCTCCCTCTCTCTCTCTCTCTGCTCTTTCCCCTCCTCTACCCATCGCTCTCCGTAAGGCTGTAAGTATCTATTATGTTTTGTCGATACTGTAATTAAATTGGACAGCTTAATGCAATTCTCTGTGATCCATAGGCCTTTATGGATATAAAAGCTTTTCTGGCTCCACGCCCGAAAGATGTCCAACAAATTTAGATGAGTTACTATCAGAGAAAAAAATAGTTGGAGAGGTTAAGGCAGTGGGGCGCAGACATGGCCATTTGTTATTGGCTAATTTACTTTAATGTCCCCGACGCCATTTTGTTTTAATACATTTTCTTATTTGAATTGTCATCCACGGGACTAAGCGATATTAGTACTCTACCTCTCTTTCCTTTTTTTTTTTGTTAGTTCTTCCTTTTCTTCTGGTACTTTAGCTAAGCGATACTGCAGGCTCTTAGGGACATTTATGGAGCTAATAAAACTTCAGCAGCAAAGGGTCAAGAGATGACATTAGAACGGACACAGAGAGAAGAGACAGATGGAGGGAGCGGAGGGACGATTCACAGGCAGGTGAGAAAAGATAGAAATAGACTATAGTGCGATAGATGGAGGGATGGGTGGTTAGATAGATTGGAGATGGAGAGATCACTGAGATTTCTACTGGAGTAGATCTCACATGTCTAGTACACATGTCTAGTACATCTAAGAGAGAGGGCAATGTAAACTGTAATGTCCACTCTTAGTGATCTTTACCAACCCACAGATTGATCATTATTAATTCCACCAAGTCCTACAATTTTCATCACAACTTTGAAACAAAGGTGTTCTCTTCTTCACAAAGCCTCACAAACAGAGGTGTACTGACATTTGATTGAGCTTGTGAACACATAATTGGCACCTAAGTGGAATAACTGCAAGGCATCGTGGTGCAATACATCTGAATAAAAATGATAAACTGATAATGGACTCTCTCATGTGAAATGAATCATTCTTTGCATGAAGTGGATTTGAAGTATTACGGGTGATGAAGGATTTTGGCTTGAGATTCTCATTTCGCCAAAATTGCCAAAGCTCCTTGACTAAATGGATTTGTTCTTTGGGAAATTGCTCTACCAACATTTGGCTATTTCCGAGCCCCTTAGTCCACAGATGGTCCGCTAAACTCCTAATTTGATATGCCCATCTTGGCTTATCTACAAACCATGTAAAATATTAAAATACGAAATACTGGATTAAGAAATTTTGAATCAAAGGGTAAAGGGTGAACATGAAAAACACAATTCAAAAAAAGAATTACTCTGTAAAACTCAATTCAGGTGCACACTTTTACTTAACACAGCAAAGCATCAGTAAAGCCAATTGCTGGCTAAATGATTAGAGCCATCATTGCATGTGGTAAATGGACGGACAAGCCTTTAAAGTAAATGGAGAAGCGCATTAATAAATGGTTGATGTAGGAATGGAAGATGGGTACTGCATAGCCTTTCCAGCAGAATGGACCCAACAGCCCCAGTTTGACCCTTTACTGAATGGCTGAACCGGCACAACCGTCACTGAAGGAGAGATGGACATGTTTTGAAGAAGATGGGTTGTTAGAGAGACTAAAAGGAAGAAGAAGAGGCATGAGGAGAGGAAAAGAGTAAAGACAAGGGTTGACAGCAAGCACAGTGAAGTAATGAGGAGGGGGTATGAGGCTGGCAGGTGATGGAAGGAAAATGGGTGACAGGTGAAAAAATTGAGGATAGAAAAAATAAAGAGAAAGGCAGGTCTGAGTAAAGGACAGCAGGATGGGGTGGGTGATAGAGGTGTGGAGATAGAAAGAAGCTGACTGAGGCGTTTTGCCTTTATAAGCATCTGGGGAGAACCTCTGTACCCATAAATAATACACCACAAATTAGCAGATTGGACAGAAGAGGACTGCTGGAAGTGTGTGTGTGTGAGTGTGTGTGTATGCTGCAGAGTGGGAGTGCTTCCACGAACACGCATGCATGGCAGTGAATATACACTATGTATATGTGTTTTGGGTTTGTGTCCATATCAAACACACTGCTTCATACACCTCTGCATAATGTGTGTCTTTGAGATTGTCTATGCACATGCCCTGTGTATGCGTGCATCTGCGTGTGCATGGGTATGTTGTGTGTATATATGTAAGGCATCTCTCTGAGTTCTGATCTGTCTCTCAGCAGGTCAGCGTTGTCAAGGTTACTGCAGGCCATTTTGCTAGCGGGCCAATTAACTTTTAGCACATAAACAGCACAGAACAGCACAGGTGTCTCAATGGTGCTGGGGTTAGAGAGAGACTGTGTGTATATACGTGCATGCGAGGTGTTTTTTTTTTTTTTTTTGTCCAAGTGTATAGAATTGAAAGAAACTGACAAGACGAGGGGGGATGTGCATGAGATAAAATGAGACAGTGTGTGAGCCTGTATGAAAGAGAGGAAGTGAGAGAAAAGAAACACAGTGAGCCTTTGTTGTCTCTGTGTTTGGCAAATAGCTGCATGGCCTTTCATGATGCTGAGAATTCAATTTTTGCTTGGTTTTCATTGCCGTAGCTGAGGAATGCCATATATTGTTATTTTTGGGTTTATTGGAAATGCTAGGATTTAGCATTTTGGTGATACTTCTTTTCTTTCTTTCTATTTTTTTTTTTTTTTTGGTGAAAATCATTTTCCTAAGACTTTAATACAAATTGTATGTTTTTTGTAAAGTTGAGCCAACTGGCAACATTCTTTAGCTATTAAAACAAAAAAAAAAAAAGGGGTGGGGGGGGGTTACCCACACACAACCCACAGAGCTTCAAAGAGGCTGAATCATCTGTACCCAAAGTGCAGGTGCACTTAAGTCGTGTAATATGTAATTTGTTAAATTAAACATTTGGGAAAATGAATGACATCATAGACTTACAATTAGTAGCACTAATATGTTAATTAGTTTCAGTCAGTGTAGGTTTCAGTTCTGAATAGATTCTATACAACATCAGCGGTAATGTTATCCCACTCAACACATTTAGAGAGGAGTTGAAGATTATGAAAGTTCATACTATTGCCTTTTAAATTACCTGCTGCCAGGCTCCTCATATTACCCTCTCATGTCTGAAAAGTAGTTTAAATTAGAATTTTTCTCAATCTCCTCCTCCTTCCTGGTGTTTCGTAACACAGTAGTGAAGAAAATGCACAGAAAGAAAAGGAGGCTTTTACAATGGTTGTATCTGTCTGAGTGTACTTGGTGAAATAAAGTGATTGTGATGGCTAACAGAGCAGACTGTCATCCTCCCTTCCCATGCAGCGGTAGGCTAATTCCTCTGACAGACTGTCTTCCACAATAGCTACTGGCTGCTGTCTTCTTAGCCTGAGGGCCTGTCTGGTTGAGTGAGAGAGAGAGAGAGAGAGAGAGAGAGAGAGAGAGAGAGAGAGAGAGAGAGAGAGAGAGAAACAGAAACAGAAACAGAAACAGAAAGAGAGAAGTTGAGGAGATGGAGAAAGAGAAAGGAATAAAAGAGACAACCAGGGAGAAAGAAAGCACTTTTGTGAACATCTGTGTGTATGTCAGTGTGTGTGTGTGCGTGTGCGTGTGCATGTGGGGTTGCTATGTTGTCTCTAGGCCCTAATCTCTTTAGTAAGCCCCATGATCCAGTTAGAAACAGTGAGTGGCTAATGTCAGGGCTAACTGGAAGAGAGGGATCTGTGTGTGTGTGTGTGTGTGTGTGTGTGTGTGTCTTTATACACGTTTGTGTGACTGTATACATATCCTTGTTGAAACTGTCAGGGTCTACCTGTAGGAAAACTGTTTGTGTACTGGTTGAATAAATGTTATCATGCCTGGAACCATATCTGCTGTACTGTATGTGTGTTCATGATTTCCTGCATCCGTGTGGTGTGTGTGTGTGTGAGAGAGTTGCAGGGTGTGTCTGAAAAGCAGCAGTGCCCATTAAGCCTGAGAGATTAGATTGAGTGGATCCAGATTCTACCCTATTGTTCCTCTCCAGCAGGCTTTCTCTGTGGTTTGAAGAAAACAGGACAGGTGCAGGAAATGGATTTTTAGTTAATTTGCCTGGTCAAATCAGGGTTTAAAAAGAGAGGGGAAAAAGTAAATTGGGTTTAACATATGGTCACTGTGGAGAAATTGCAACATGTGACACTGCTTTCTGTGATCAGCAGAGTTAACAATATAGTAAATGTGGTTTCCAACTAGGAAAACGATAGGAAATGTAAAGAAACATAAGGCTAACTTATTCTAAATTATTCTGCCCCTTTTAATATCCAGTAAAGATTCATATTTTTTTCTGGATTTTAGTTTTTGGCATGGTATTCATATTTAAAGTCCTCAGTGGAAAAAAAAAAAAACAGATATATACAGCTGTTGACTTTTTGACACTACTGGGTCCTGAAAGTATGAAATTAATAAATCATGAATACAATGTGATATATTAAAACATATTACTGATCACATTCACGTAACTGTGCTTCCATTTTGTGCAAGTAAAATCCTTCCTGGCGAAAAAAACTATTTGTTTTCTCATGGCCTATGCCAAATAGACTTATTTTGTATGTTTATCAGACTTTATGATTGAATTTTAACAGTTCTAAAGATTATGTTAAAAGACAACAGTAAATGGTAGGGTGTTAGGATAACATATAAAAGACAACATATGTGCATCAGTTATATGGAAAGCACTCACTATTCTGTGACACTGATAAAGAGACGCAATTTAAGATGTTAGACTGGTCGCAATTAAGTACATGTTTTGGAAATGTACAAGAATACAGAGACGATTGAAAGGTGAAGCGGTTAAACCTGATTAGATATGATTTAGCCTTCAGGGTATATTGGCAGCTAAAGCTGACACTACAAAAAGAAAGAAAGAAAGAAAGAAAGAAAGAAAGAAAGAAAGAAAGAAAGAGAGAAAGAAAGAAAGAAAGAATTTCCACAGATGTTCCCTCAGCCAAAGAAACTGATCTATACCCTACATGATAATATCAACAGATTTATCAAGACATGGCAACCAGAAATGGACACAGTGGATGCCTTTGGGCTGGACTTCCTTCTGCCCCACTAACAATCCTGGAACTATGTCCATTTTCTGCACTCCCTCATTCCAGTGTTTGTTCTGTTTTCAACCTTGTGTTTGAGCCAATATTCTGCAAATACTAATAAGCTGTGTATTATTTCTGTATGTGAGGGTATTCAATATATGGTACATTCAGTGCAGCATGTAGATGAATGTTGTAAATGTGCTTGATGCTGTCGTGGCATGATTAAAATGGACGTGATGATCAGCAGTTCTGTCACAGAGGGGAAAAGTACAGCTAACTCACCCGCTGCCATAATAAACGATAAGACGCTGACACAACGGGAATGATGAACACTCAGAACTAACGGCCACTTGCTCGCTCGCTCTCTCACGCGCACGCATAAATATAACTGACTCTTTTTGTTTTTTTTCTCCATGCCTGCCTGTCTGTTCACATCTGTCTCTTTCTCTCCAATCACTTACATGACCAAAAAAAAAAAAAAAAAAAAAAAGAAACGACCTGTCCTTCAAAAATTGCATTACACCATTCCTTCATTCCAGGAAATTCTGCTCAAAACACCTCGTCTAACAGCATGTGAGTGAACGCAGTCCACCTCAAATGTTGTGATATGAAAATCATTCATGTCCCAGGGGAATATATGGAGAGGAATAAAGGATGGATGCGGACAGACAGAAATTGAACCAAATTCTCCCCTCCCACCCAATCACACTGCATCACAAATCACCGGCCTTGCTGCTAATTCAGGGGTGTTACGGTGCGCGGCGCAGGCCTTGGCATATGGCATATGGTTTGTGTGTGATCGGGTGTGTGTGTAGAAGTGTGTGTTTGCATATTATAGTTGGGGGATGAGAGAGAGAGAGAGACAGAGAAAGAGAGGGAGAGAGGAGGAAAAGATGATTTAGGAGTAATGAGAGCCGGTAAAATCATGGTGCCCAGCGGCATTATGGGACTAAATCTAATCTGCTAATGGAGAGGAGGGTGATGGAGGGGGAAGGAAGGGGAGGAGTAGGAGAGAGAGAAGATGAGGAAGGGAAAGGACGGTAAAGGCAGGGATGAAGGTAGAGAACAGAGGAAGGGATGGCAGGGGAGGGCAGGAAGGACAGAGAAGGGGGAAATGAGGAATGAGGAGGAGCAGAAGAGGAAAAGTAGAAGGAATGGCAGAGGAGGAAGTTGGAAAGGTCTAAGAAAGAGAAGAGCGCAGTGGGAAGGAATCAAGGGAGGGAAGGAGGTAAATGAAAAAATACAGAACCAAAGAGCAATGACTGAAAATGTAAGATGAAGAAACCAAGGTTAAAGAATGAGGATGATCAGAATAGCAGAAGAAGAAAGGCAACAAGGATGTGAAGAACAAGAGAAGCACTGAGATGAAGAAAAGGAGAAGAAAAGATTACAAAACAAAGGAAGGGAGGGAATGAAGCTGAATAAAAGAAGGGAGGAGAAAAGAGGAGAGAGGGGAAAAAAAGGTCAAGGACATAGTGAAAGGATGGGAGGTTTAGAGAGAGACGTGTGTGTGTTAGAGAAATAACCTGGGGTGGAGGCACTGTGAGGGCAGGACCCAGGAGAGCACAATCAGCACATATTGTTATCACATGGTGCACAAAATGTTCTCTTTCTTTCTCTCACATGCAAATGGGCAAACTTTGCACTCCATACATGACATATGTAACACAAACATGCACACCGTCCTCATTCTTTTTCTGTCTGCAACACACACGCACACACACACACACACACACACACACACACACACACACACACACACACACACACACACACACACACAGAGAGAAACACAAAAACATGTTATTACACACCCACACACGCAACAGAATGCACCCATTGAGAGGTAATTGCCCCAGACTGTTAATGTTTTCCAGGATAAAACTACACCAGTCTTTACAAGGCCGGGCTAATTTCACAACTTAATGTCTTTACCTCAGCAAAATGGCTGACAACCACATCACAGTGACTCCAAAGACATACAGAAAGGGAGAAATTCGAAGTAGGTTTATTCTATTTTATATGTTAAATTATTCATTTTAATTTTCTATGACATACTGAGTGATGCTGTGTATCAGTGTCTTGGAGGATTTTTTTTTTTTTTTCAACTAGGACCACCCATGCTGAAGGTGTTGATAGGTGCTCTGATAAAATGTTTCTCCAAATCGTTTGTGGTGTGACACATTGAGCACGAACAGAGAAGTAATATTTTATTATCTTTAAAGGACAACGTGTAGTTTTGCAGCATTCATTGCTGAAACATCACATATTTGATGAGTTAACAATGTGCAAAATTGTTGCTGTCAATCGAGATTATGACTCATTTACTACCTTTTTAAAAAATACAATTTAGATCATCATATCTTATTAAAATCACTTGGTAAAGTGATTTTTTTTGTACAAATCAAGCCTTCTTCATCTAGATCATCTGATGTGAAGCTCTCCAGTGAAAACACTGATTCAGGCTGGGTGGCCCACCCTGAAGTGAGGAGAGCAACTGTCAGATTTTATTGTATTATAATGTATTATATCATATTCTCTTAAATCATTTTTATGACTCATGTGTCTGTGATCATTTCATAGAATCTGCAGTTGGAAATTGAACCTTGGGCCACAGTGGTAAACTCCTACACGGGCTTGAAATGCAGACACTGCACCAAAACCTCAACAATCTGTTATGAGCAACACAAACAGAGCAAAGCCACATGGCAACTCTATTATCTTGATAGTAAACAGGACCCCAGCTCCGCAAATTACAGTATCTAAGCTACAGCATCAACACACAACAACTAGCTAAGAGGTCCAAAATGTACTACACATAGTGTGTTGTATTGGTGAAATACTGTTACTGTGAGACTGTCCACTAACTACATTTCTTCACCCTAACCATAACCATTTACATCAAAGAAACTTTAACATATTAAATGTAACTTTAATTCTTAAATTACCCCATTCATTGCCTATAAAAAAAAGACTGCTTCCCCCAAAACACGTTCACACAGGTCCTAAAGAGCGAAGAAAAATAAGTCCAAACTCCCAACAAAGCAAAGCTAGACGATAACCGACCATTACGTTGGCAATGATACTGAACAGAAGCGAGATACAATGTCAAGCTATAGCGTCTTGTGTTTAGCCATTTGATTCACAGGTCAGTAAAAGAAAACACAGATGCAACATTACACTGCAGCTTAGACAATTACACCAAATTACACTGAAATTCTGCAGTGGCTTGTGTGTTTATGAGGTAATGTACAGTTTGAATACATGAAATCGTAACCGTGCTCCCTTACTCATTCAGGTCACGGGCATGCTGCTGCAATCAAATAGCCATTACAGTGTTGAATGTTACAGCTGAGGCAAAGCAGATGAGGAAAGAAATAGGGTCAAAAGCATGGTTATAGAATAAATTACAACAAAAACAGAAAAAAATCTCTGTTTCTCTCATTCAAACAGGCAAGTTGACAAAACACACATTTACACTACAGTACAATATTTATATAGAACAAATAGTAGAATATAGTAGAATAAAAAAGAAAGGAAGGGCTGGGCAGAAAGCCACTCAGTGGAGCTCAAACCCCACCCCGCAGGTATGCTGCCTGTGTTAAAGCAACACCTTGCCTGGCAGTTGAGAACAGGAGGAGTTTCCTGACAGTAGATGGCGTTGTAATGCTTCTCTGCGCTCCTTCTCTGCACAATCAATGCATTCAGATCACTATCACACACACTGCCTGCTCATCAACATCAGTACCTGCAGATCACTGGCACCCTGAGGCAGGATTACTCCCTCTTTGAGGAAAAAGTTAGACAAAGTTGCCGTGTAAATATGATTTTTTTTAAGTGAAGAAATGTGGTTAGTCACCATTTCCCACCCTGGTGAACCTCCAAAGCAACACACACACATCAAATCCACCCGCAAGAGCGCACATAATCTGCTTTCAGCTGTGATGTGAGCACGGATGGCAGGAATAAATATTCTTCTGGCTGCATAAATGAAAAAGAGTAAATGTATCTATGTCTTTTGCATTTAAACTTATTGTCATTTGTATTACATTTACATTACGCTTAGGGTACAGAATTCAACCGGAGCACTGCATAATTTCCCTATTTCCCACTAAATGCCCTCCATATTTGTCATTGTCGGACATGAATCAAACTGACATGTTGTTCATTAAGCGGACTGATGAAAGGCAGAACTGGCACAGAGAAAGGAAACAAAGAACGAAAAGGGATGTTCTGCATTTTTCATTTTCCGCACCTGCTGTGTGTCGTCTCACTCTACCCTTTTTTCTTTACGTCTGTCAGTCTGTCCACTGTATCTGTGTTTCTTCTGTCTACAAAGAAGCAAGACAGATACTGGAAGGATCTGTAAATCATTATCCTCTGCTCACTCTGTGACATCAAGAAGCTAATAGGCTCCCAGCAGGGAATACATGTCTGTTTGTGTGTGTGTGTGTGAGAGAAAGGCTGTGCAGTGAAAGTACAGCTTTGTACATATATCGCCATGTTTGTATTTCTACTGTGTGAGTCAGTGATCAGCGATTTGGTTGTTTTTGTGCACATGATCTAAGCATACACGCTTAAACATGTGCGTCCCAGTGAGTGTGTCTGTGTGTACATTTGTCTGTACATCTACATGTGTGTTTTGTGTACACTTGTGTATTTGCGCAGACACTCAAGGGGGTGTTTCTGTATGTGTGTGTGTGTTTCTCATTTCCTCCATCTAGAGATTAGGGGGTAGAAGAAGAGCAGCATTATCAGACAGCTGGAAATGAGATCTCAGCTGGGGACTCGACTCCTCTGCTTGACTTTTCATCCTTTCTTCCTCACCTCCCTCTGTCCCTCTGTCTGATCCTCTTCCTCTCCTGCTACTCCTCTTTCACCTCCTTTTCTTCTTCTCTCTTAAATCTGTCCTTTCGCCATTCTATCCCTCCTTCCCACTCCTTCCTGTGTCACTACATCCCTTCTCACCTTTCACCCCATGTTCACTTTTGTCTATCCTTATACAAGTGACTGAGCTCTTACCTTTCTCTACCTACACCCCTCTTTCCTTTCTCTCATCTGTTCATCCATTCATCCCTCTACCCACTCCTTTTCTGCCTCCACCTTCTAAAAAGAATTAAGTCCCTACCTCATTTTCTTTCCATGTTATGCTTTATCTCATTGTTGCTCCCTCCATCAATCCAGTCTACCCATCTTGTGGTGCAGAGGCGAACCTCAATACCCAGTCAATCTTCCCAGTAACAAATATGTGATATGTAAAATGTAGAACACATTAAAGTCATAACCTGTGATGCTGTTCATTTTAAAAATGACTGAGCTGATTTTTCACTTAGATTTTCTGCTGAGGTCCGGTGCTGCTTACAACATCCAGTCAACTGGGGACAGATTGAATAGCGATTGTGTTTTGCCAGCTGGCCGTCGACTTGCACGAAAGACATATCATATTATTGTTTTATGATGATATTTATATGACAGTGTCTTATATTATTACTTTAATATACTCAATCAGCATTTGACCTTCCAGAATCCAAAGAAGAAACTACAATACAACACTTACAAGATGGTAAATTAGAAACAGACAAGCTCTTGACAAGCAAACATGATAGTGAACAATGATGTCAATAAGAACGAGCTTCAGCACTGTGATGGAAACCGAACTGTTTAGGATAAGCTGCATCTGCGTAAGGCCATTTCCTCGTGCCATTCTTTTCATCTCATCTGCTCTTCTCTATTTTCTTTTGGCAGTCGAATGTCACCATGACAACAACAAAACAAGCACGGAAGAAGTCACCAGACTGAAGATAAACACGTCATTGCTCTGATCTGAAGATCTGAAGATCTGAAATCTTGTCATGGAAAAGTTATGAAACAAATAAATCTATCTTGAACAGCGTGTTGGACTTCATGTTCAGTTCCACTGGAAGCGCACACAGCATCACATCATTGTGACTCACTATAAAAATAACTTACAAAAGAAACGTAACATATCAGTTTCAATTACAAAGAAAAATGTGGTTAAATTAACATACAGTACGTTAGACTTAATGAAATAACAAAACGGCACCATGGGGATGTTTTTCAGAAAAAAAAAAAAAAAAAAGAATCATACAGGAAAAAGCACAGCATCCACAGAAAGGAATTCACTCCAAGGATAGAAAGCAACCTTAAAAAAGTTTAAATATTTAAGGCATTGAATGGCTCTATACTTATTTAAAAAGTAATTAGAAACCTTCCCAGCTTCATGTCTATGTGTGTGCATGTGGGCCAGTGTAGAGTCTTTGGTGGGTATTTCCAGGAAGTGGTAGCCAGACTAAGTTTATTATCTCTCTTCCTCAATCAAATCAGTGAGAGTGAAACATGTAGAACAGGACACCATTTCCTGAGAACTCACATACAAACACACACACGCACACACACACACACACACACACACACACAGCTATCTTGACTCAAACATCTACCAAGTGCGACCATTGAGAGGAAATCCCTTTGCAACCCACACCTACTTGCGATGTATTACACCCTGATCACTCTCTCTCTCTGTATGTCTCAGGGTGTGTGTGTGTGTGTGTGTGTGTGTGTGTGTGTGTGTGTGTTTGAGTGTATGTGTGTGTGTGCGTGTGTGTGTTTGTATGGTTTGTTGATGTTATCTGTTGCTCTCATTGACAGAAAGGAAGGAAATGAACAGCCAGTTACACTGACAACACGACAGTCTCTACCAGACACAACTAACACCCTGTTCACATATTATGGTTCATGTTGAATTTTAAAGCATCAAGCTCAGCTCATACTGTTCACACCTGAGCTGTAAAAAAAAAAAATCTGTAATTCAAAAGCAAATGTTGTTACAACAGAAATTCTTTGCAGCACCACAGGGTTCATGGTCCGGTGAAATATACACATCTCTTGTAACTCTACCCAAGAATGAAGCAAAAAGCCACAAAACATGTTCCTCTCAATCTTCTCTATCTTTGAGCATCTTTCTCAAAATGTTTTCCATAGAGGTTTCTATAATTCTGTAGCTGATAAGCCTCTGCATTCATGCTCCTGCACTGTTCCTGAGTTGTTACCCTTTTAAGTGAATGGGATATACAATAAAATGAAAACCATGTGTTTTGCTGTTTGATGCAGTAACATGACACGTCAACATATTCGATTTCTGATTTCCTAACTAAATAAAAAGAGGTACTAATTTAGACTTGAGAAATTATATTCTTTTAAAATATAGATATTCTTCACGGAGTGGAAATGTTTTGAAATGAAGTTAATTAAGTAAGAATACACAAACTCCACTTAACGCTTGTCCAGGTTTCACTGTGTTACACCTTATCACTGGTCCTGTCACTTTAACATTTCCTGTTAATCATTCAGCATTTTGTCATTCTTGTCTTCATCTTGCCCTGCTGAACAAATACAGTCTCTGTGTTTACCTTCCTTCACCTGTCTCCTCACTCTCATCTCCATTGAATGCCCTTTCCAGTTTTCCCATGTCTTCTCTCTGTCCTCCTCATCTCTCAATTACTTGTGTCCTCTCCTCACAGTTTTTCTCTCAGTGTCCCTCTCCTCTCTACTAAATCTGTGTGCATATTGAGTACCATTCAGAGGCTAAGAGGCTCATCTTCTTACATTTACTAACATTCTATTCCTGTCTTTCGTGTTTAGTATTGTAACCGCTGAGGGCACTTAAGATAGTGTTGGTGCTTGGGTGTGAATATGTAATTTGTGTTTGTGCTCCAAACGCGTCCATTTACATGTGAATCTACCTGTATTTATTTGTCAGTGTGCAAATGTTGGACTCTCTCCTTCTAGACTGGCTAAAGGTATAAAGCCACCGAGATTACATGTGGCGCCGTCGGCCATGTAGACACTAATCAAATATACGATCCTCGTGTCAGGTCTCAGTGGTCTGGTAGAGAAAAAGAAAGATGGAGGGCAGTGGGAGAGAGCGATGCAGAGAACTGAGCCGGCCAGTGTGGTTTGACCTGTTAGAGCAAATGTGGGCGGATGGAGAGAAAAGCAGAGAGATGGAAGGAGGGGGAGGTAAGATTCTAAAAAACACACACACAATAGACATTCATAAATCACCCCATCTAAATGTTAATTGGTGCTAAATGGCACGTTTGAATAGGTTAAGTGGACCCTCTGAATTAGTGTACGTACGTAGGTGGTTCAATAAAAGCCCATTCCTAAACCCATAACTCCCCAAATATCATTTGTGTCAAACAGCAGAGCACTTGATTCCTTACCCTGAGACAGAATGTGCAGTTTCGGGGACAAGTGAAGCACTGGATCATTTAATTCAGTGAAAACTGAACTCTGCTTCTTAAAGGGACGGTTCACAGATCCCGTACGTAACCAGTGTATTGTTACAGCAAACGGCCCACCTCAACACTAAGCACCACCAAGGGAGAAGCTGTGGAGCTTAAGTGGACCAACAAGAACTTGACCGTTTTGCCTGGTGGAAAATTAATTTCCGTGCATTGCAGATACTTCTTCTTTTCTTTTTCTTTTTCTTTTTCTTTTTTAAACAGCCAGCATGACCCAACAAGTATCCTCTGGGGCGAATTAAACACTCAGTGTCACTTACAGGAAGGTTGGGCGGGTTAAGTGGACCAGCTGAGCATTAGACAGGCAGAGGTAAATTGCTACAATGACAAACTACTGCACTGCTTGTATGAGTCCCACTGTGCTCTGTGACATGGTGGCTTGTGCATGTGCCTGCTCACATATAGCAGTGTGAATAGTTACAACCACACACACACACACACACACACACACGCTGCAAAAAGTGCTGCGGCTTGAGAGTGAGGAGGCCCAGTCAGCCAGCATCCGTCTGAGACGACCTCAGTGATCGTGACATCACGACGGAGGCTTGATTTATATGCATGCTGTGCTGAGCAGCATATTCAAACAAACGGGCTCCGGGTGGAGCAGGGGGAGGCCCTCGGGGAGGAAAAGGCGGCAGCCAGAGCAGAAAGAGAGAGGAAGCGATGTGTAAGAAGAAAAGGAGGTAGAGATGGGGACTCGGGAAAGAACAAGAGAGGTAAAGAAAGAAGACAAGGAAAAAGGAGGAAGGTGAAACCTTCACAAGCTGAAGGAAACAGATGAAGTGAGGAAAAAGGAGAGCGAAAAGGAATGAGGAAAAGAATAATGACAGAAGAGAGAATTAAAGGAGAGAAGAGAGGAAGTCAGAGGGTAATTGTGTATGTTTATAGAAAATGAATGAATGACCTCCAGCTTGCTTGTGTCCTACAGCTGGCACACACAGAGACATGCACACACACTGTCCTCCAGCTGAGTGTATGATTAACCGTAAGGATATATGATCCATTTACATCATAACCAGGTGCATTGTACTGGCTTATCAACTCAGGCCACCCCTCGTCCCCTATTCTCATCACACACACGTGTGACTGTGAGTGTAAGTGCTTGTGTGTGTATTTATTTGCTATGTCCGTGTGTGTGTGTGTGTGTGAGCACCTGAGGCAAACAGCAGACGATAAGAGAGAGAGAGTATAGTTATGTTAAGGCTGAAATTACTCGAGGTCAGTAGTTGATCTGTTCACTAATTGGATTCCACATAAAAAAAAATTAATACACTGCATTAATGCGTTAACACAAGTCAATTCAAAGCCTCAAACCACCAAGCGAACAGTAGTAAACACTGCCGAGGGACATTGTATTTAAAATAGATGCTTGACATTGGATTAAGTTCATGTTGTCTTGAACAATGTTAAGATCTGATTTCCTCTTTTTCTGACTGTTTGCTATATTTCCAGAGAACAGAATAGCCAGCCATCTATTTATGTCTGTTTTTGATTTGTTACAGCGATCAAAATCTGCAGACACCGCCAATTGTGTTTGATGGATCGCCTGACCAAGCTGGAGGTATTGCTACCGGGAAGTGAAAGTAATTATTTTCGTAACTTCATTTGAGCCAGAGACAGCACTAATGTTTCCTTAAAAACATTAGTCCACATAAATTTGGTGCAGCCAACCACTTCTCCACTCCTCATTTAACTCCTTTAAGTTCTAAGAGTTGGATTGAAATGAGCTTTTGGCTGCATTTTGAGATGCAACACTGACTCAAATTTAAGTCTTGAAATTTGGTCAACTTCCACTATTAGGAAATTTTATTGTCTTTATAATAATTACATTTTCGTGCTTTGGTTGCAGCCTGATTTAAAAGTAACTCCTTCCATATTGCCAGTCAACTTGGCCCTTTTCTTTCCAATAACTTAAGTTTGGAGGAAACTGGAAAAATACTTATTGTGGACTGTATAAATCCTCATATATTCAGTTTTGTAAATGTTCATTATGCTTAAGTCATATTTTTACAAGTTTGGCAGTCGTCACATAACGAGCCAGTAACACGCCAATCAAAGCATAAATGCAGCTGGAGTGTTCCTGTAAATTCAAAAGCTCTTCTACGCTGAAATAATTTGATGTTTGAAGAGTGTATATGAGTGTGTGTGTGTGTGTGTGTGTGTGTGTGTGTGTGTGTGTACATGTACGGATATGCAGCTACTCATGCTGAGCCATGTGGGCTTCCGGACACACATTCAAACACGCACACATATGCAGACACAGCTACAGTAACTAACTCATTAAAACGGCTCATTTCACCCCAACCTCAGCCAACACACACACTGCTCTCAGATCCAAGGGCTACACACACACACACACACACACACACACACACACACACACACACACACACACACATGGGCCACAGTCTTAGCCACAGTTGCGCACACAGACTGCTCACTGATCTCTATGCGACTGTCACTTACGGATGTAATCTATTTATCTTTCTCTCGTCTCTATCTAAAAGCCTGGAATGACAGCTGAATGTTCAGATCTTGGAAACCCTGCCAAAAAACCTGAAAACAAATAACACCAGAAGTTCACTCTAATTTGATTTTAAATATTTTAGGGAATTCGTGGGCTTCATTTTGTTTTCTATCAAAAAAATACATATTGTATACAAAATAATATTGTTGATACTGAATATTAAAAAGAGTGAAAATTGAATGAATAAAATCAATAATACAAAAATCAAAGTGAGAATGTGGCCAAATATTCTTTACTTTGTGTTTGATGAGTCTTGAGTATCTTGACAAAATTATAATTTATTCCTTGTATTATAAAATGGTGAATCTTATAAAATGTCTCCACTATATTGTGTTTGCAATAATTTTATTTTCTCCCTGTAAAAAGAAGGTTTATACAAACTAGTCTTTCTAGTTTGTATCTAAAATCTATTTATCTACTGATATTTATATGATACCTTTTGTTCTAAAAAACAGTACTGTGGGGATTTTTGCTGCCTGGTTCAAATTTTGCATTTTAACTTTATCCTCAGAAACCCCTGATCCTGCTTTCCAAATAGAAAAACAATGTAAACTCTTTTCTTGTTCTACGTACCACAGTATTTGAAGTATTTTGTAAGAGAATTCTTGAACCGCATACACCGAACTGGAGCTGTGTTATATCAATCAACAAAAGATAGTGGAAAAAGGAACATTTCTATGAATGAAACGGGAACAGATTTCTGCTGGTACTGGATAAAAATCCAGTTACAGAAGAAAGCAAGACAAAAGACTGAGTTAAAACAGACAAAAAGGCAGATGTGGAAGAAAGAGGAAAAGATGAAAAAAAGAGAAAGCCAAAAAGCAAGGACACTACGACAGAATCTCTCATCACTACTGACAAAAGGAGAGTTGATTTTCAGTCCTTCTCTTCCCTACTGTTTCCACTTAAACCACAGAAGCGCTCGCTGGTGTCAGACTGAGCCAACAGAGTTTCACTACAGTCTGCAGTACAGTCAGCTCCACAAGGTAAAGCCTGAAGTTCTCAGAGCTTCAAACACTTTCTCTGAACAGTTTAAGTTATCATCTTCTTTCTTTCCTGAACTACATTTTGCAAGCTTATAATACAGTTTATTTTAAGCATAGGTTAGATTTATTTTTACAGCTTGGTGAAAAAAAGGCAGATGATATCCTTTTTCAAAGGTCATAAAAGAGAAATTTTAAAAGGAGCTTTCCACGGTGTTGGGGGACCTTGGGAGGCAGAAATCACATGTATTATTACCTTAATTGTTGGGATCGTTTTAATTTTATGTTTTCAGTCCATATTTCCTACTTGGTTATATTGGCCTTTATTCTTAAAGTGCTTCTTTTGAATTACTGTATTTAAGTGAAAGAAAAATAAATAATAATAATAAAATAAAGACAGAAAGAAAAGAAAAGAAGTGCTCCAAACTTGCGGTGATGTGTTAATACATGGCTGCAAATATCTCAGTTGTGTGGGTGATAGTTAAAATTACAGAGATATAAATTATTATCAGTAACAGGAACCGGATCATTTGCATCGTACTACACCTTGTATGGCAATGTTCAAATAAAAAATCCAGACCATTGTGACACTCTTAAATCATTACATACACTTAAACATTAGAGTCAAATAATAATATGTTAATGTTGTACTTGGAAATATGAAGATTAAACTCCTGCATGTTTATTGTACTTGGCCAATAGTGTAATTCAATCTCTGAAAATATTTTCTTTACTGCATTAGTTCATTCAACTCAGACTGACTGAAGGAAGGAAGCTCCAAAGCTCACTCTCTGTCAGTCAACCTTAAGCCCTCAGATAAAAAACAAAAAAAGTACAACCAACCCTGATATAATTTTTTCACAAAAACCCCAAAACCATGAAATCTCCCCCTTCTTGATCCAATCTTTCCTTCAGGACCCAGAAAAACATCCACCACCTCCCGGCCTCCCAGAAATCTGGTTCCAGTTTGGGGCAGCGTTGAGTTCTAGGGTGGGGGTGACTCGGAGGCAGCTGACGCTTATAAATAAATAATGAGAAAGAATACAACATAGCCACAATCTCTCCACATCTTTATGATTTTTTAATGTGGCTTCTTTCTCCATTTTTAATACTTTTTAGTCAGTATTTTCCCCTGGCATTCCTTCAATTTCATCATTCTATTCCACTGTTTTACAAGAACATGGATAGATATGGTTGTTTTCATTTTTTATGATGGAGCTGGCTAGTAATTAGACTGTTTAGAATCAGAGATTAATGAATCAGGGAGTGGATGGATTGAGATGTTAAACTAACATGCCAAGTCTTCTCTTTATTCCCTGTTTTTATGTTTTTTTTTCTCTGTATATGTGTTTTCTCTGATCTCCGTGGCCCCAGTGTAGCCTCTTGAGCTCTTTTGTTGTTGTTTTTGTTGCTTTCCTGTCTCCCTCTCTTTCACTTCACACAAACCTGATCTGTACGCAGTTCTTGTTCCTTCTGTTGTATCAATGCCAGGGGAATGTGTGTGTTGCTCTGTTTGCCTTGAATTTTGCTAAAAACCTGTTGTACTTGGACTAAACTGTGATTGTGTAAGTACAAAATTATTGCAGGAGAAAAAAAAATGGATTACTTTGATAAACTGAAATTGGGCTACTTCAATAGAACATAAAAGACCATGCAAATTTTGATTTATGAAGTGTTTCAAAAGAAAACATAACAAAAAAAATATATATATATAGCATCAAAAGTTGAAAGACAGCTAATACTATGGTTATAACCTTCCTTGCAGAATCTATAGCAGTGGCTGAACCTAGGTTACCATGTGCTGCATTGCTCTTGACACCTTTACAGGACACATATGTCCTACCAGAGGGGAGGTGCAGCAGCGCAAAAACCACATCCAGCAGCATCAGCACAACCACTAGTCACCTCAAGCCTTTGAAACTTTACCTGCACTACCAAATGTGTATGTATGTGAAATACTATGTTATAAACTAATAAAGTAAAAACACAAGGGTATGTTATTGCTATGCCGTAATGCAGATGTGAGGAGGCGTTAATAGGATGCTCAAACATCAGAGATTCACATTTCAGCTTTCAAGAAGTGTTGCATCAATGAGCCGCTTTGTTCAAAAATCAAACCTAGAAAAGAACACTGAGATTTTTTCTTTCAGGTTTTCATACTATACTGGAAGAACTGAAACCAGTAGCTGCCTGGAAGTTAGAAAATCAGTGTAAAAGCCTCTGGCATGCTTTTAAAAGTGGTCAGAAATAATCAACCTTCTTTCTGTCGCACTGTGGCTGGCCACTAAGAAGAAGGTTAGCTTAAAGGAGAGCTGCTGCGTACAGTAGACTTCATTATATTGCATACAGCACCATTATCCACCAGCTAGAGGCGACAACATACTGAAATGAAATCATTCTGCGTGGCTTTCAAATAGCGATTTTAATGCACCTACGTTTATTTCAGTTTTCTGCTACTGATCGTTTCACTCTTCTGCTGCCACACCGCATATGGCTTCCACTGTGCACCTGGATAGCATGAATGACACCTGTGAGACATAAGGTGCATAGTGGTGGTGGAGGTCAGGTTACCACGTGTTGTACGTTGGTCTGACACCTTAGCAGGACCCACGCGGGGCTTATAGAGTCATATAGATTGGAGCTGAAGCACAGTAGTGTTCACAGTCAGCCATGGCTCCGCATATGGAAGTCATATGGAAGGAGCTTCGAACAATAGGAGTAGTTAAAATAACAGGGGGGGGGGGGGGGGGGGGACTTGTGCGTGTGTGTGAGTGTGTACGTGTTAAGATGGAGTGCAAGCAAATCAGTTTGTACGTGTGAGAATGCTGGGGTGTGACTGAGTGTGTGTCTTGGTGTGTGTTTGGATGACAGAGTGAAGCTACAAGTCTTTCATGTGTGAGTGATGTCGAGGGGCAACGTGGCTAACAATTCAGGCAAGGAGATGACAGGACCCCATCCCTTTCTTTTTTAACCCTGACTCCTTCCCCCATACACAAATTTTCCTCTACTCTTGTCTTTTCGTCCATCTGTCTTACTTGCTTTTCATCTTGTCCTCTTGTCTTCCTCTTCCATCCTTTTTGTCTCAGTTTTTCTTCGTCTCGCATGCCACGACTCTGCATCACTGCTCTTTTTCTTTCATGTGAACTATTGATCTACAACAGATAGCCGAGCAGAAGTACAGTTTGTGTGTATATAATTCAGGGGGGCACTCCTTTGTGCTCTCTAAATGGTAGCCAGCCAATGGCTCCAAGATGTACTCCAATGATGAAGCTCATCTCTCATCTTACTGCCACAGATTCTCCTGACAGACACTTCTGATCTTACCAAGACCACCATATGTGTCTGTGTGTGTTTGTCCATTTAGGAAGATAAGTGTGTGTGTGTGTGTGTGTGTGTGTGTGTGTGTGTGTGTGTGTGTGTGTGTGTGTGTGTGTGTGTGTGTGTATAAGAGAAAGACAGTGACTAAGAGGAAGCCAGAGTAGTGATGTGTTGTTTGTGGTCGAGCTCTGATAATGATTGTAAATGGTGGTTTGCCCAGATGGGACTTACTGTCTCTCACTATCAGTGTCTCTCTCCCTTTTACTCACACTTCATACCATACATCTCAGGTGAAAGAGGTAAAAGTTGAGGTTACTGAGTAGTAGGGGGTCTATAGTAAAGACTTATGTGTCTTCCTAATACCCTGTTACTGTGTAAATGAAATAAAAGTGATAAGTTGATGTTTTGTTTTGTTTTTTATTTGGATTAAAGTTGTTTTAATCCAGTGCTGTGTTAATTCTGAAATAACCAATGTCATAGCCTTGTATGTAATCACAATATACTCACACATAACGTAGGGTCAGTGATTTATGGCATCTCATCAAATGCTGGTACTAAGTTCCTCATTTACTAATCTATTGTGTGAAAATATCAATACATTCTTGCTGCCAATGGCACAAAATGACAAAATCATCCTGCTCTGCCAGGTTTACGCCAATCTGCAAAGTTTTTACTAGTACTGTTTTGGGGTGAATGGTAACATATGTTGAAGACATAAATGCTCTGCAAATGGTGTGTGAAGATTATTTGTACTGGCTGCAGTGGGTTCAAGGTTAATCTGAAGCCACTGTGCGTTGTTTTGTTCCATGCTTGCTGAGCTACACCTCAGGTTTTGCTCATCTTTTCAAACATTTGATGATACAAGTAATGGTTTTGGATGATATATTGTTATAAATACATCCACTTGGTGCTGTGCAATATTCAAGATGAAAACATCTGGACTTCCACAGAAGACTTGAGGTGCAAAAATGCATAAAGTGGGACTTTTACGCTGGATGCCACTGTCAGTGAAGAGTTAAGATTTCCAGTATGGCCGGTAGGTCTTCCATCTATAAGAGGGATAAGATATCTATATTGAAATCTAAAAAGGGAACAACCTCTTTTCTCACATTATCCAATTAAAAAAGGGTGAATCTACCTCTCCTCTCACTTTTCAACATAGTGCCCAGTCACTAATCACCATCCCCTTTATCAGTCCAATCAGCTGAATTAGTGGCACAATGCTTCCACTACTGGTGCTGAAATCAACATCTAGCCACCCCCTCCCCCACCAACACCAGCACGGACACCACCTCCAGAATCCGTGTGCTGACATCTGAAGGCTGTCATGTTGCTGACTAATTATGGGGCTCTTCCCAACAACTGGGCAGACCCCAGATGGAGTCTGTACCAAAAATGTAATCTATGGTTTATCAATAATGCTCTGGTCTTTTTTGATTGAAATATACAGTACATGTTGCAACCTAGGAATGATGATGAATTGTGCGTATTGAATATCTGACCAAGGATCAGTGACTGGCTTTCATTTCTGGTTACAGTTGGCTGGTTTAAAATATACTCAAATAGAACTGTTCCCTGTCTCTCTGCTTACATACTTTGTTTCTGTCCAAGTCAGGCTCGTCTGTGTTTCTGCTTAATGTCTCCATTACAGCTGGATGTATTTATGATTAGATGATATAGAAGGAAATACACATTCACATGCACTTACACTTGAACACGCAGTTCTCTTTCTGTTTCATGTTTGTCCAGCTCCATCATGTCTTCCCATTCCTCCACATATTTTCCAAGAAATGTTTTGTTTTTGAGTTAGGTCTACATGATAAACAAATGATCACAGTGACATGTTGTCAGTGTCAGACAGAAACCGCACATGTCCAATTTCAGAATTTTGTAAGTGATAGCTGCTGCGGGCCTAATAGCATGTAGAAAATGCTTAATGAGACAAAGCCAAACCACTGTAAATGTACTGCAACTACATCAGAAATACTGCTGCAATGAAAACTGACCAGATTTCTGGAATTCCTGAATATATGACTCTGTGGAAATGCAAGAAAATGAGATGATCTATTGTGTCAGAGCACACACAAATGATAAGAACTTTAACTCTTAAGTCGACTCAATGTTTCTGATCACAAGGTGCTGCTAAATGTTAAAGTTCTTTAGATATTACTATTGAGGCCAACTCAAAAAGGTGAAGTGTGAAAATGCTTTTCAAATAAGCAACACAGTTTAAGTGGCGAAGAAAGATTTGTAAAAGCAAGATTCAGCACGAAGACAATCTTTATGTATGGAGTGGTCATCGGGAGAACTGAGCTGGTGTCTCAGAGCAAGAGACAAAGAAAGAGGGAGGTAGGGTGAGAGAGCAAAAGGGAGAGGCAGCGCTGTGTCGTGGCGATCAGCTGGGTTCAGCAGGCTACACGGCTCACCGGTCTGTGTGGCCGTAACCTCCCACCGGCCAACAGTTCACGTGTTTGTATCTATAACGTCGTTTAAACAGTAAGGCTGCAAGCTGCAGACTCTTGGTGATTCCTTTTGCATGAATAGCAAGGTTTAAAAAATAAATAAAATATATATAAATAAAGGTGTGACTGAAAAGCTCAGAGGTAATAAGTTAAAATCCAGAACGATCCAAATGCTTAAAAGACCTGTGCATCTCACAGCAGTAACTCTGCAGACAACATCGAGGTGGAGCAGAGCAGCAGCAGCTCTTAGTGAGTCCAGTACAAACAACAGTCAAGTTTTACAGCACTGGCAGTAGGCAGAACAGGAAGCTGGGCTGCGTTTATTTAGCAGGATTATGTTGTGTAGCTTTGTTTTCTGCTCTTGTTTCATCAGAAATTCTAATACACTAATAAAAAGTACTCAGAGTCTGTGCTTAGCTCAAACACAGGATTTTATGACAGAAAGATCAAATAAAGGAAGAAAAGCCACTAAAGTTAAAATATGTCTGGTGCTGTATTTACTGCTGTACTGTCCAGTTTGAACTTTACTCTCATGGTCTCTACTACTACTTGTAGCCATAGAGAGTGGAAAGGGAAAAGCAGAAATACAATTTAACACATTACTGATTTAACAGCAGGAAATGCCAGCTACCTTTCTTATTAATGTTCGATTTTTTGATAGTTGTGTTGATAGTGGTGTGTCATTCAGCCATTTCCTGAGACTGTAGCCACTGTAGTTGTAGTTGTGGGCTTTAATATGAAAAGTTGTTTCCGATCCAGTTTTTCTTTACAAACTAGTGATAAAAATCGTCATAGAATCTGCAACTGAATTGTATGAATAACAATTAAATAAGTTATTTAAATACAATTCATGTGCAGGTGTTTCTGTTTCAAGCATTGTTCTACAAATCATATTTATTTTGAACTCTGTTTACTACATGGTTCTTGTCTAATGTGACACAGGCTGCAAGTGATGGTGTGTTTTCATATGGGTTTTGATGAGCCAGTGTCGGGTCGATTTTTATTCCAACTCTGCCTCTGGTCTTTATCCTTTTTCTTCCTTTGTTGATTGCTTGTTAAAAAGAACAATGCAGAAACTGGGGAACAGCTGATGGTGGTGACGAGTGGTATTTGGAAGCCATCTTCGCTCTCTGGAGCTCACAGTCTGTGTCTGTTTTGTGTCGAGTGCTGCAGTGCTGCTATGGATACATATTTGAAGAGGAAATCTGTGACACACATATGGTCATCTCATCTCTTCCTGCCAAAGCCTGAAAGACTGAAATGTCTATCAGTCAGCAGGTGTCCCCCCCCCCCCTCCCCACTGCACACACACACACACACACACACACACACACACACACACACACACACACACACACACACACACTGGTCCAGGCTCATGCACAAGCAAACACACAAATACACACAATCAACCAACCCCTTCCGATCTCCCACTGTCCAGTTTCTGCAACCCATCCATCTTCCTCAGCTGTCATTCTACTGTTAGAGATCTTTTGAAAACACTAAGTCAGACACACACACACACACACACACACACACACACACACACACACACACACACACACACACACACACATTCACACTTGCATACACAAACCCAAGCAAAAAAAAAAAAAAAAAAAACATATTCATGCTCAAAAATTCTCACGTGCATAAAAATATGGCCCATGGAACAGAAACCCCACCTCAGCAATCCTCTCTGTGAGTACACATATGTGTGTGAATGACTAATGTGATGCCAAACTCTGTAGGAGAAGGCAGCTCCAAAGCTGAGTATGGATGATAAACACTGCATGGTACATGGGCATCATATGGGCACACGAAAAGTTACTGGGGAGCCATTTTCCATCCCTGATTCTGTCTCTCTTTGTATGGCTCTCATTTTCCCAACCAGGTGTTGAAAAGGAACATAAAATATTTCTGCTCCACTGTGCCACTGCTTTCATGTTCAGACTGTGTGTGTGTGTGTGTACATGGTGTTTATGACCCAAAGCTTTCAGATGTTTTGATCTTTCCGTGTGCTTCTCCGTGTTTGCGACCACCTACAGTACGACGGCTACGTAATGCTGCCTCACTGGCAACGTCAGCTCATGGTAAACTCAACTGCAGTCCTGCATCAATTATATGTCCAAGCCAGGGCAAATAATGAAAGTGGCAGTCCTCAGCATCCAGCGTTTTTGTACCATATTTTCCAAACACTTGTCAATCAAACAGCGTGACGTCTTTTTCTCGACTATTCTGTTAACAAGGTCATTTCTTATAGGTTGCACTCTGTTGAGCCATGGCCGTTTTCGCGTGGAATTCCAGCTGCCCAATTCTTCTTCTGTTTGTTCCAAACAAACCACTTCTACTTCGACTGGAAACATAAAATGTAGCACCTTCTCTTTGCCAAAGGCATGGAAATGTTCTACCTGACTTCATGGACCAGATGCCCAGACGATGAATATGCACAGAAACCTTGGACACACCATTTCCATGACTGAAATGATATTATAAAAACAGACTGTGCAGTGAGAATGTGCACATAAAATCACTGATTGCCTATCAGATGTTTGATGTTACTGCAGATGTTGGTTCACGGATACATGTGGTGAATTCATGATAATACTTGGGTATTATAAATAGTCACAGAAATGCATTATGGTCATGCATAGGTCAAGTTCCACAGACAGTCATTTCACTGGCCAAGACCAATGGAGCAGAATGAACTGTTCCCATGCAAACAGTTGATTCGTAGTGCATTTACAAACATTTATGGACAAACATGGGTGAAATCAGGATTGGGCATGTGCACCCACATGAAGATGTATTAAAAATCAGAGCCTCGTGTAAGCACAGCTTTATGAATCTGACTCAAATTCTGAACATTTCTGTCTTTATGTGTACAAAGTTTTAGTTGCAAACTTACAAAGTTTAATGTGTCATTTTTGCGCATCTGGCTCCTGGCGTTTCAAACAACAACTGGAAAACCGTTCCTGAACTTTCTTTAAGGTTCAGTAGTTGAGTCACATCAGATGTTGATGGTGAGTGACAAAACAGACATTTATTCTCACTAAATGTCGCAGATTATGACTTTAATGATTTCTTCCAGCAACCACCGAAAATTCGCTGAAGCCAGGTCCCAACCGCATAAAACTGGAATCAAATTTGTCTGAGAAACCAGTTTAAAACACAATGCTGCTGGTGGGAGCTATCTCCTCTAGTAGCATGTTGAGTATGTCGTGATTCACACATAGACACACACACACACAAACACACACACACTTTAATTTACTACTGTCATATCCACACGGGGCCGTCCTACATACAGCACTTCTGCAACAGTCCCCAGAGTAATCCATCACTGTGTGTGCGTTTGTGTGTGTGTATGTGTGTGCGCATGTGTATGTGTGACAGTGTTAAATTACTGCTATGGCACATTGAACCCTGGCCATTACTCTTGCAGGTGACACCCATTAAAAGAGGTGGTGACACTGACATAGGGAGGGAGAGAGAGAGAGAGAGAGAGAGAGAGAGAGATTGAAAGAAAGGGAGAAGACAGAAAGAAGTGAGCACTGAAGACATTAGGAAGAGGATGGAAAAAAAAGTGCAGAGCAGAAGAGAAATTTGTAGTGACAGAAACACGGTAAAAGTAAACAACATTGGAAAGAGGGATGAAAGGATGTAAGTATCTGAAAACAACAGCAACGTATAAAAGAAAGACTGAATAAATAAAGTGCGAGATGAGGAGGGGATTGAAAAAGTGCTGCCAGAAAGTGGAAACAGAGAAAACCACCCACTGTTCTCAAGTCTGAGCCAAGAAGGGTAACATACACACATACACACTCACACACGCACACACACACACACTCCCCGAGCCAAGAAAGGTAAAAAGTTAGAGAGGATTCAGGCCTGGCTGACCTCCAGAAGATGTTATCAGTCCCTCCATCTGAAACTAAAATACTAGGCCAGCAGCAAGCAAAACTCCAAGCTGAGACTCAAGCAGCACATTTACACAGAAGCACATAGTAAATGTACAGCAGCGCACACATCCACATTTAAAATACACATTTTCTTTTACAGTTCCACAGCAAGAGCGAAAGAAAGCCTTGTGTTCTTGCATCTAGAAACTGATAATTGTCTATAATGTAGTCTATAATATTATAAAAATGTTGAGCATTTGATGTGTCTCTACATTTTGGGCAGGTTTTTAGAGTACTTTGTAATTTGGTCAAAATGAGTAATTAATTTCAAGTTTTATGGACATGTTTTAAAACAGTGGTCCATCACTGAAGAGACCATGACCTTCAGCTTGTTGAGGTATTCTAAGCAATTCAGCTGTTACTGTAGTGAAGCCGATGAGGGACCGTGTCCTGGATTATGTCCTAGGAACTCCTAAGGAAAAAGACTGGGGGAAGGGGTCAATACAGTCTGTGAACTTCACCACAGTGTGTGGGTCACTGCGACTTAAATAAGTTCACTGAGGAATAGAGACACACAGTTACAAAATCTGAGGTACTATTCTTCAGACTAAAACTTGCCTGGTTAAGCAGGGGAGGATATCTGTTAGCCCTTAGAACTGCAGCAGTGTGTGTGTGTGTGTGTGTGTGTGTGTGTGTGTGTGTGTAAGAGAGACAGAGCAGAAAAGACTCCAGGTACATTCCAGGTGGCTACTGTGGCTGTCTGTTGCCACCTGATGAAGACACACACACACACACACACAAACAACAAAGACAGAAGTGCACAGGGAATGATGTTGCACACGTGTAAACATACACAGATAAAAGCACACATTAATGCTTTTACTTGCACATGTACTGTATAAACAGACAGAGAGGGATGAATACATCGCTAGTGCGAACTCCCCAGTACACCTTAAAGAGGGGAGGACACGTCTGGCTGAGCACACCTACTTCCTGACCAACTAAGAGGGTCTCCCAGGGACAGCACCAGGGGACACCTCAACCTCCCCACGCAGACACACACACACACACAAATACACTCTTAGAGAGGTGGAAGTTACATGAGATGAGTCGAATGATCAATTTTGACTGCATCTGCACTAAGTGTACTGCTCATAAAAGTGTGTGTGTGTGTGTGTGTGTGTGTGTGTGCGTGTGCGTGTGTGTGGGCGACCGAGGCAGAGAGAGTGAAAGGAAGAGGGAGAGCGCTAGAAGGAGAAAGAGCGAGATGGAAAAAGAGAGAGAGATGTGCCTTGGAACAAAAGACTAATTAAATCCAATCATCATTCAGCTTAATCCTCAGAACTAATTAGTTGGCTGCATACCTGTATTCACCCAGCGTGGTCACACACACAGATGAACACACACACGGAGACAGACACACACTAAAGCAAATGTTTCCCCTTAAACTTGTTTTTTTTTTCTCTCCTCTTTTTCTGCCTTTCTATCTGAACTTTCTGCGTGCACATTTTCTGTAGGTCTTTTTCACAGCAGACATTTTGACTTGTCACAGTAGGAAAAGCACAGGTGTTGCTAATAACATGAAAGATGGCTCTGGTCTATACAGCTGCCGCAGTGAGCCATGACAGCGTGACAGTGAGGCATTGAGCATACACAATACCAGCACCCTGAGAGTGAAGCAGCTAAATGGAATTCAGCCATCATTAATTTTTATTTACACCATGCTTTTCTTGCTGCCATCTACAGACTTTACTCAAGCCTCTGTCTGTCCCTCTGCCCACATGTCTGTCTGTCTGTCGGTCTTTCATCCCCCGTCTCTGTCTGTAGTTGCGTTAATGTGGTGTTATTTGTGGGGCACCGAGCACTTTCATCTGGCCTGGCACGACGTTCACTCACAACGACTTTATGATGTGCGAGGTTCAAAACTCAGTCAGACATGTTTCTGAGCGACCTCAGCTGTGGCAATCAAGAGTGTTATGACAGAGGGGGAGAGAGAGGCTTAAGCTGACGGACAGAGAGGGAAAGAGAAAGGAAGAATGTGAGAGAAAACACAGAAATAAACCTAAAATAAACACTGAGAAAGAATGAATTTAATGCCTTTCTCACTTTAATGAAGAAACCCTTTAATCATAGTCAGACTATTAAGTGCAAATCAGAATGCTGAATACTCTTGAGTTTTAATTGGAAAACTACTGTTGATCAAGCTTTTAGACATTGTTTATGTGCCATTCCTGCTCCTGTTGTTTCGTTTATTCCTGCATCACTCATCTTTCATGCGTGTCCATTAAATTTTGCTCCTCCTTTTCTCCTCCCTCCTCTCTGTCACCACTGTCCTTTCTCTCCTAACTCTGCCTTTTTTTTTTTTTGATGTTGTTGACTATAAGCTGGGCAAAACTATCATACCACAAAACTATCATTATAGGTATAAATGTATAATAATTGTATAATAATTAAAAATCCTTTACACTTTCAAATTGAGTTTTACTTTTCATGTGAACCAAGATTTCATGTGATTTTGTGATTATTTTAGGTGTGGTAACACACCAGCAAATGGCCATCATCAGATTTATTTCCCATTATTTCAGTGCACTTTACGATGATGAATTTGTGCATCAGCCATTGAAAATTGGACCTCTTAACCTTGAGCTTTCATTGAGCATAACGCATCGAAAAATAGTCCATCTTTTAACTTTTGATTTTACAGAGTGGTTTCCTATAAATGGCAGATAAATGTAACTGATCCCCGATGACTTTCATAAAACAATGCCTGTTTCAGAAATGGGCAAATATAAGAGGTATTTTGGAAGCAGATGCGGAGAAGTTTTGTAACATCCAGACAATAAAAAAGAGAGAAGGAAGGGAGGAGGAACAGAAGAATGGCAAAAAGACAAGTGGAGATATAAGTATAAAGTGAAAAAGGGTAAACTTTATGAGAGTAAAGTTTCCTCTGACAAACTGTGTTATGATGGGCTGGAAGCCAGTGCGAAAAGCAGGAGAAAGGAGGACAAGAGAAAAGGAAGAAAAAGAGGTGATCTTAAAATATTTGCCTTTGTTTGTGGAAATTGTCAATGCAAGACTTGAATACATAAAAGAAATATCTCAAAACCGAACCAGAGAACAAGTGTTGAGTGGTTTTCCCCTGACAAACTAAATTTACCACAATGAAAAGAGAGCGAATGAGAAAAACGGAGGATGAGAGGAAACATATGGTGATGCAGCTGAATTGTTGAAATGAACGAACATCCCTACAACACAGCAATTCATTAAATTATAAATATATGCAAAAGATGGTATTTTGTGCTTCTGCCGTTTCATTACATTATGGACAGTTTAAAGCGTCATCAGTTTTGTATTGAATATTCTCATTTCATTGGGCACTTACTTTACATAATGCATAGTAATTACATTATGTGTTTTTAACAATCCATGAAAAAGACTACGCTTCACTTCCACTTGATCTCACAGCTGCCGTTTAAGGATTTTTTATTGTGGCCATTTTGCTATAGTCATTAAATGGAAGGAAGCAAGGAAATGTTGAGGTTTATTCAGCTCAACAACATAACTTAAACTGAGGTATTTTTGCTTTTTTTTCCCAGGCGATTTTATTCTTATAAGCAGCAATTTTATAGAACTGTGAAGCTCTGCATTTAAATTGCACAACCGTGGAAAAAGTTAAATTTGCAGACAAAATTTGTTTTATTTCAAATTGTAAATGTACGTCACGACCTGTATTTCTTTTCCAACCCAAGAAATTGTTGGGAAGTCTTAAGGAAAAGAAAATGGTCAAGCTACATCCATTCTCTTTTTGTTTTGAGGGTTTTTTTTTAACAACACTGGTTGTGTGTGACACTTTGTGTTGCTGCTCTTTGGTTCAGTATTTTCATAGCCTGAAGCAAAACATTTTGTTGTTTTCTGATCACAGAATGCTCCAGTTTTCTCATGCAGAATGCCTTGGAAATATCCACAAAAGTCACCAACAGTGATATATTAAAAATATTATTATTGTGTGAATCTGCCTGAATAAAACCAAGCATTGTGATGGGGGGGCACAGAAAGAGGAAAAGAACAATATAATGAAAAACAAGCCTACTGACATTCAGATCCAAATAAAAAGGAAAGCCTTACAAAGATAAAACCGATGAAAAAAATCAGTATGATGTCTTGTCCTGCCAACAGTCGAGCACACGTCACCTTGATCCAATCATTTTTATTTAACTTCAAATCCCTTGTAGACTTCAGGAATCCGCACTGAGTTCACTGGAAATCCCCAGCTCTTCTCCTCGCCTTTCTCCCCTTTGTCTTTTTATTTCTCCTTTTATCTTTTATGTCATTTCTCTCGTTCTGTGTCTCATTTCCTTTTGCTATAATTTAGAAGTGGTATGGGGAAGCTATCACTCTCTGTCACTCTGTCTGCCTGCCTACCAATTTGTCCATCTGGTCGTCGCCGACTCTCCGTTGGTGTTTCAGAAACTGTTTCAGTGATAGATCAGAGTTTTGTTGCTCCCATTAAAATACCATCTGATGTTTGGAGAAAGTGCCCAGAGGACACAAGAATTTCATGTCGTGGCATTTAAAAGTGTTTTAACTTCTTTTTTTCTGTTGCAAAAATGGATGACGAAACTGCCCAGTACACAAAATAGGCGCAACAAATCGGATTTACAGTTCTGGAATTTTTACAGAGTGTCATCAATATATTGTTTTTATTGGTGACGAGAGAAAAGGAAATAGAGAGAGTATGGGGGGAAAAGGGAGAGAATTATGAAAGGAGGGAAAAAGAACAAAGAGGAGAAAAAAGGAGTGAAAGAGACACAGATGGGGTTTAGGAAGAAAAGGGCACAGGCCATTCTGCGTTCAGGGCTCATAATATGCTTCAAAGATGAATTCACTTGAGAAGATGGACTTTACATCAGCATGTTCTCTTCAGCATTAAAATGTATTTTCACAGAGCCAACTCAATCGAGTGCCTATATTCAGAGCTTTGGGAGAGGAACATTGGCTTTGGATCCTTGATCTGTAAGATATTAAACAACTGAAACTTTGACAAATATTTCCATGAGTTCATGCAGATACACACAGACTAAAATACCTACACATGTAGAAATCCCAGAAATCCACACATCCAAACAAAGAGAACCACAGAAGTGAAGCACCAAAGGAATATGCCCTGTTTCGATTAATCCCGGCTTCTTTAAGGCTCACTGGAATTAGGCATTAGTGTAATTGTGTTTCATATTTACATGTGGATTACATGACCAGGCATTAACCAGGCTTACAGTGTCTTAGCTTGGCAAAGAGAGAAAAAAAAAAGACAGACAAAACAACGCAGAGCGGCAGAGAAACAAAAACTACTGAGAACAAGCAAGACGGAGAGGGTCATGTGGTTTTCCATGCAGGCTTACTGAGCAGAAGAAGACCCAAGCCACTGCATCTGTTCACTGTTTAGTTATCCTCAGAGTTTCAGCCACCATCAACAACCTGGAGTTCCCTTTAAAGTGAATGTGACTGACTGTGCTGACTCTGCAGAGGGAACGCCACTACATGCACCAACAGCTGTCCAACCGCCGGGCTGTGAGGTAAAGCAAACCTAACACACCCCTACTGCTGTATCATCCCTGCTCCACCTGTACCCCCCACATCAAAGAGGCTGGAAACACTACAACACAGCGCCCCCTGGTGGAGACAACCACGAAACACAACTAGATTTTTAAAAATACATTTCGCTGTCAGTTAAACATTAGTAGGCTTAGGATTCAATGTGGGAAGATAATGTGGTTGACAACCATGAAGTGGACTTGGTTATGTCATTAATCTTGTGGTTTCTTAAAGGAATAATTACACCATTTTCAAAATATGATTTGACTAAACGTTGGCTAAAAGAGACTTTTCCCACATATCTTCAGACAGCCAGGGCAATGAAAATGCAACTCGCTGCCTGATGGACACCAAAAGAGAGAGTTAAGAGCAGAGGGTGACTAAAGAAAGAGTGAATTAAAAACCAAGAAGAGAAAAAGCTTTATATTTTCATTCGATTGTTTAGGTCTCATTTAGACCCACAGTCTGTTTTGACAAAATGATCAATGTTTGCATAAATGATCACAAACGAATAAATGACTAAAGTTTAATGTTGACTTTTTGTGCATAAAGACAGGGAAATGTCATTTTTAAAACAAAATAAATCATGGGGGACGGAAAAGTGTAGAGAAAGAGAGATCAAGCTTAAAAGTGCTGCCACTTCTCCAGATGTGCCTACTGTGACTCTGTCACACACATATACAAACACATGCAGCAACTACACAATAATGCAAACACACACACACATATACATGCTGTGACCTTGACAACTAGAGTGACTGTGTTTATCTGAAGCAGAGTCTGTTTCTTATCATGCCTCAGAGACAGACGCACACACTCCCAAAAGACACCTCCTGACAGAAAGTGTGTGTAGATCATGTCATCACCACACAAACGTCTGAGCTCACCTCTTGCCTTAAATCCAAGGTGACACGCACCCCCAAAGAATTCTCTGCATAAATCAAGTTCTAAATCTTAGTTTTGTGTACATAAGAGTGACAAATTTCCTAATCTGGTTTAATTATTATCAAATGTTTAAACTACAAATGAGAATGTCTTATTTATCTGTTACACGGTAACATTAATGTTAGTGAAACTTACAAAATGAAACTGAACTGTTTCTGCAGTGTAAACATTTACCAAAGCTGTGTGACAAGCAGCCATTGAAAACGTAAATGTGCTTTAAAATGAATTGTGTTTATAACAATACAAAAGTGAGGTAAACACGCTCTTGCAGGGCTTATACAAACTTGAATGTGTAGAAGACACTACATTCGCAACGTGGTAATTGAAGAAAAGTGATTGTGCTAATACGTATGTTCTGCTCTTTGTCAGGGTGGAACCAACTGATTGGACCGCCGTGGTCGAGGTGAGAGGAGGGAAGCAGTGGAACCGCCTGTTAACCATTCCAACAGCCATCAAACTGTCCCTATACAGACTTATCGCATACACACATCCTTGCACACACATAGAGAGAAACACACTGAGAAACTAATGGGGTTCTGCTTTTCATCAAGATAAACCTCCCTTTTTCTGGGCCTATCCATCTGCACCATGTTGTTTCTGTTTCTCTATCGCTCAGTATTTTTGTTTTCTTCTCTATCTCTCTGTCTGCTTCTATGTCTTTCAATCCTTCCCTTCATAGTGTGCTAAAATCGCTCCCTCATAACTCTGACAGAGCCTTTTTTTTGATCGGATCAGACGTTGCAATGGCAGCAAAAAATGTGCCCTGATTGGTCCAAAACACCAGGAAGTAATCAAATCAAAGCCCCCATCACGCTCCACTGATTACACTGTCTGACATGCGGTCTAGAGTCCGTTAGTTTCTATTGTTCCCATTGGAAACCCTTATGCAGATTGTGAATGGGACAGTAACATAGAGAGCCAAGGGAAGAGGTGGTGGTGACACTGTAAATCCTCACACAATTAATACTGGGTTCCATATGGTGACTTTTCGTGAGAGCTGCTGCATGAGTTTGCAGTGCGCCTTATTCCCATGGTGGGTATACTGAGCTTTAATCATACTCGGGGAGGAAACTGTACCTGAAAGATCAGGCCTCCTATTTGTTTAGCAGCCCTTTAAACTATAAAGTGTGATTCAAATGTAAGTTTACAAGGACCATGTATCACTCCCACACTACATGTCATTATATTAACTAGCTTAGACTAGCTTTGAAGAGTAGCTGTTGCAGTGAGAGCTAACGTGAACCCCCCAAAAAACCCAAAATAAACACAAATTTCATGTTCAACTGTTCGTCTATCATGGTGCATGTGTGCATATATATGTCTGTATGTGTGAGAGAGTGCAAGGACAGCAGGTAACTCATTTTTACGTGTGTGCGTGTGTGTGTGATAGTGTGTATTCATGGCTGTGTGTCAGGTTTGGCAGCAGTGGTACCATCTGTTTGTCATTATAATGTTGACAGAACTGTTGCCCAGGTTAATTACCATGGTAACAGGTTAATTACACCAATTAAACATTACTGGGCATACTGGGGACACTGCCTTCTCTCAATGTGCCCACACAAACACACACATACTCACACACGGACTGTGTGCAGAAGCAGGTTATGATGAAAGACACCAAAGGGGCAGAAAAAAAGCATTATATCAGGAAGCTCCTATTAGAAAGAACGGTAATGGTGATGAATGAATGGGATGTCTATGTGCAGAAGAAGGCCTCTGTGTTGCATCTGACAGAAACAGGAAGTGGACAGGAAGCTTCTGACAGCTGGAGGTGGGCTTTAGGGCTGACAGGCGGTTTGGTGGCGGACCCACAGTGGGCTGCCAGAGTTAGCAAGTGTCTTTCTGTATCTGTGTGTGTGTCTGGGCTCACGAGACTCATGGGGATAATCCTGAGTAGACCCATACCGTGTGGCTCGTGGAGGGACGGGGAAAAGGGCCAAGTCACACACACATGTAGAAAGGATCTGGTATTCCAGATTTTTCTGTCCTCCCCACTGGACCTTCATACACATGATTAACTATGTGTAGGTGTGTGTGTATGTGTACATGTGTGCAGTGTCTACCTCCCAGTGCAGGACAATCAGTCTGCATCAGTTAAACGTGGAAAAGGTAAACCTGATGGATTTATCTTTCATTCCAGCACGCAGAGGCAAAACAGGGGGTCAAATTCTGCTGATGGTATTCAGTGGGCAACACATCAAGTTAGGGAAAGAAATACTTCCTGAAATTGCTTTGGTTGATATTTTAAAACAACATTTTACAGATCACATTCTTAAGATGAAACGTAATCAGAACTGGTTTAATGTAGCAAGGCTTGTTTTTTAAGGTCGGCAAGCAAGATTTGGAATAAAACCCAGTTAATATTTTGTTACTTTAAGTTAAACTTCAACTCAAAATCATCCCTGTTCCATAATGTGAGAGCAGCTTTCACGCTCAATTTAGAGAATGTAATTCTGCATAGAGAAACTTGCTGCTTGTGATTCATCATCTAAAATACCTAAAACACATCTAAATACCTAAAACACGTCATACATGACTGCAGCTTCAAAATGGTAGCGTCTAATAGGCAATGATCTTAAAACACAGCAGCCACTAACGTGTACTTTTCTAAATTGATTTATGATGTCAGTTCATTTCATTTTCATAGGAGCTGGATAGGCATCCCTTGCTTTTTGCAAGTGGTGGAAATCTAATTTTAAGGTTACACTCTTCATTTACTCTACAAAAATAGGTTTCTAATAGGTTTCCAAATTGGCAAACATGCAGCCACACACACACACACACACTAAAATATTATTAGTCTCATTCTCAGTGCTTTCGTCATCATGCTTTTATCATAAAATCTAAAACGGTGTAAGTTACTACCATGGGTTACCATGGATTCAGACTGCAAAACCTTTTAAGAACTTTTTAATATTGCAAATGTATCATTAAACTGGTCACTATTCCTTCCTCTTTTCTCTCTAAATCCTTTTTTCCTTTACTTTCACATTCCTTCCCTTTCCTTTTCTGTCTCCTCTATTTATGCCTAAGCTTTAAAAGTACTTTTCTTGTTAAGTTATGCCATGTAGACACCTAAATCATTCATGTGGCCCTGGGAGATCAATTACTGTGTTGAGTGATAGAAAGCAATTAGCATTAAATAAAATATTAGAAAATGAGAGGTTCCCAAGCTGCAAATCACATAGTGTTTTGAACTATCCAAGCCTATTCCCTTGTTCATGTGCTGCAGAGTATGTCAAACAGACACTGGTGGGAAATGAGAAACTATACATAGTTAAATGTTCTCGTGCATCATACGAACATGCAGATCACATGAAAAACAAACCTGGTTACATAAGCTGCGACGCATTTCAGATATGCTTAATGTATGAATGTACAAGCTCTTAAAATGAATGTGTGATGCTTGTTATCACTTATCATAGTGTATAATTAAGTGTTTTCATGCATCATTGAACTACCAGGAGCAGATAAATCATTTCAGAAACCAAGTTCTTATGAATATCAAATTGACCAATGGACTAATCTCCAAAACATCCTGGTGTATTACTTCAAACTCATGAGACGATTAAGAAATTAAAGGAAATTTTCCGCTCTCCTCTGACTCCATCCCTCCCTCTTATCTCACCATCTTCCTACACTAAGTGGCAGTGTTTATCACTTCCTCTACTTTCTTTACTTTCCCTTTTTTCCCTTAGACTTCAAAGCTTTCTTCCTTTCCACCACCTTGCCAATCCCACATAGTCGAACACCAACCACCCATAAAGGCCCGCTCACTTTAGCACCAAACAAACCGCCTGCCTCATTACACACGCTAATTGTTAAGTTTCCACTCTTTTTTATGCAACTCTTTCCCTTTTTTCCTCTCTTTCGTTCTTTCTTTCTGAAGAAAGGTCTAAGAGACTTTGAAAGACAGTTCATTTTTGGGGCTTCAGTCATGAAGACTATTCAACTGGCTTGTGTTTCAGTAGAAACAATGACTAAATTGACATCTGCATTTAGATCTACAGGAAAACTGTAAGTAAAGACGGTCTGAAATTGTGGTCAACAGTGCACATTCAAAGATGCACATTTGAGAGTTCAGAGGTGCAGAAACCATGGGCCCTGAAAAAAAGTGCTATGGTCAGATGGAGTCATCCTTTACCACATTTTCAAAAAGTGGGCGAGTTCATGTGTAGTGTTCACCAAGAGAACGGAACAGGCTTGAATTCTTGACCCCTACAGTGAGGTGGTGCTCTAATACTATGGGAGGGGTATTTTCCTGGCATGGTTTAGGTTCACTTTTCTCCTTGAAGGGAAGGGTCATTGCAAATCAATACAAAGTTAGTTGAGTGTGTGTGAACAGTAGGCCATATTCTTTTCTTTTCTTTTCTTTTTTTACTCCATTCTCTCTAGTTTCTAGCTCCTGTTATTCTTGTCATTTTTCATAATCTCTTTCTTTTTATGTCAGTGATTAATCTAACAATATGTATAACTGTATTAAATGAGAGAATCCATTAAAGATATATTGCTGTTACTGAGCAATGATGGATGGGTGCCATTAATACATTGGAGATAGTTATTTAAAATGTAAATAATTTCTGCTGCACCATGGCACCTTAAAATGAGGCAGCCATGGTTAATCATGCTGGAGTACACACACACACACACACACACACACACACACACACACACACACACACACACACACACACACACACACACACACACACACAGTAGTGGTGGTATCCTTATAGGAATTAAAGATATCCACGCAAACGCATGTGTCCCACGCACCATTTCTCTGTCTTCTTCCCTCTCTTACACACCAGCACACACATACTGTACCTCATTACATTAAATGAAGCTGTTCCACTGCATTAGCTCCCTTTAACAAAACACCATTCTTTGAGTCATTACTGAGGTCTGTGTGTGTGCATGTGACAAAGGGCTGAATAAATTTCCTGTTTTAATGTGATGTGAATTTCCTGCTGCGCAGCGTGTTTCAAAATTCATAATCAATGAATGAATTAGCGAACTTCTTGATTAATAAATTGAACAGAAAACTTGCGGCAAAACAGCATCTGAACTGAAACAAAGCAAACTGTACTGAAAGGTAACAGCAAAACGAACTGCAGAGAATGAGGAGGAGGAAGAAAAGAGACTAAAGAGAGAGAGAGAATAAATTATCACTTCAAACTGTCTTGTTTTGAATCCTGAGGAGCGCTACAGATAAACAGAGGCAGCAGGTAACAAACAGAACAGAAGAAAGAGGCAGAGAAATAAAAGAGTCAAACTGAGCAGAGTTTGCATGTGCAGAAAGTCAGGACAAAGAGAAGCGGAGAGTAGTGTGAAGTCTATAGGGAGTAATTAGTAGTGACAGTAGTACTAATGGTCTGTCTGTAGCTCGGCAGACTGGAACTCACTGAGAGGACTCCGGGGTTTAACTCTCTTTCTCGTTATGTTGTTTCTCTCTCTATCACTATGTTTCCATTTCTGAATAGAATTAATTAGTTTCTTTATCTTAGAAAATTCAAAAACAAATTGAGGTACAGTCTTAACTGGTATTGAATGAGCTGTTTTAGTTCACACTGCTGCCAGCTTAGTTGATGGGTCACTTTATTGTGACTCACTGTGGTCAGTGTGACAAGCTTCATCTGTTCGGTCACCATTTGCAGCTTAAAAAGTCGTTTTGTGTTTAGTATTGCCCTTGTTACCATAGCAGTGGACGCCATTCTCAAAGACTCATTTTGAACTTGTTTAAGTCTTTCGTGTAAAAACGGCAGAGAATTTTAAAAGGATGTAATCAGATTTTTGAACATAATTCATGTTTACTAAAGGGATATTCCGGGTATTTTTCTAATAACTGTGGGCGCTCTGACTTCACCACCTTGGTTGTAAAGAAAAACCTGTTGACTCTTAAGTGCATCTCTCGACTGTTAGCTGCACTAGCTAATCTGAGACCTACTTTCTGTGTCTACTTGTGTGCATTTGGAGACAGTGTTAGCAATATTCTGTTACACCAATTAATTTCTAAAAACAAGAAAGGCACAGTAAAGGTGGGATTGACAGGATGTGTGATATTAATAGGACAAGAGTGACAGACAGAAATGTCCATAGATTTCACAAGATCCAAAGCCACTTTTAAACTGTTGAATCACTGTGCAATGAGACTGAACAAGCGTAGACATTATTCATTCACACAGGGACAGGTGATGTCTGAAGTGTTAATGCACTGTTGAACAAAGTCACAGCCTCATAAAATACAGCACAGCAATCATCAGTTTTATACTATTAAGTTCATTCTCCTCACTAGGCTACTTTGTGTTAAATCATGTCATAAGTGAGCACATTATGGGCAATTTTGTTCTCTTTTTCAGCTGTCAGAAGATAAAAGGATTAATGATCCGGCCACCATCCATTTCAGAGACACACTGAGTTTGGCGTTAAAATATGTCTGCTCAGTCCGAGAATGCTATTTCAGGTGCCTTAACAGGCCGGAGATATAAAAAGTTGAAGTGAAGGGCCTGTATCTGCTCCCGAAGATAAATAGTTGCAGTTTCCATGAGGAGTGTTTTCATCACAAGATCTTTAACGTCTGATCACACCTCTGGGCTGAAAGGAGCCAGCCATGTCAGACAAAAATGCACCATGTGTGTAGGTGTGTGTGAGCCTGTCTATAGATGTTTATGCCATACGTATGTGTGCATTATGTGAATGTGCGTGCTTCGTATGTTATCTTCAAGGGCGAGACGGTGTTGTTCCAGCAGCTCATGGGTCCCAGCCCCATAAATCACACCTATCATTTGAGTGCATGTATGTGTGTGTGTATCTGAATGTGTTTTTAAATCCAGAGCCAACACCTGCTACTAATCACCATCAATGAACAGCAGGAAGGGGAGTGTAGTGACGTGTTAATATTTTTACACATTCGCATGGACGTGCGCACTCCTATGAACATGCACACGTGCACACACGCAAAGGTCAGGTTGTAAGGACGAGAACAAAGCAGTGATGATTGATCCGTCAATGAAGATTAGGCTGACACACCAAAGGAGAAAACTGAGAGAAAGAGAGAGGAATGAGATGAGGAGGCAAGAGAATGGCAAACAAAAGACGAAAGAAAAAAAGACAGATACAACCGATACAATACACAGAAACAGAATTATGTTGATCCTGATGCTTTGGCAAAGTTGTTCTTCACTTTCATGCCCGCGGAGCATAACAGAGTTAAATTCAAAACTGAAAGAAAGCAGAGACTGAGACATAAAGAGAGACAGATATGTGGTGAGTAAAGAATGCAGAAAATAATGAAGACCTTCCCTTCCATTAGCCTGCATAACTCTCATTTTACAACAATGAAAATGTTTCCACAGCAAGGTTACATGAACGAGTGACGTCATGCCATCCTCGGCTCACACTTCTCCTCTGTCTCATCCCTCACTCTGCCCTGATTCTTCTGTTCTTCTTGTCTGTCATAAACCTTTCCTTTCACCTTCCCCTCCCTTTGCCTTTCCTCTACTCCTCCTTCCCTTTGTCTTTCTTTCTCTATCTCCTTACAATCTCTTTCAACATGTGCAAGTCATCGTGTGCTTCTATTATTTTTGCTAAAAGCCAAAAAAGCCAGATCTTGCCACTTAATCACAGCTACTTTAATGGAAAGCAGATAGATATTAAAAAAGAGAATGAAGAAGGGAAAAGAAGGGTGAGAGAATAAGAGTAGAGGGATAAGAGGAAGCAACGCACACAGATGATATGATATATCATTGGCATTTGGATCATGGACTGGTGGAGGGATGGTGGATGGTAGTACAAATGAAATGATGGAGGCAGCTTCCTAAAAAAGCGATTTAATGATTAAAGTTGTTTTAATTACAATAAATTATGTACTATTATTTAAAAGAAATGGCTTATTTTTAACGATTACTTAAATGAATTTTGTACTATAAATCAAAACACCACTTTAATTAGAACAGCAAAATACCTTGACACTGGCTGTTAAATATTCTCATATCTGCATGACATTTTGGAGACTAGTTCTAATTCTGACTAGATCACGACTGGTTTGGGTGAGTTGAGATATGGGTGGAAGAAGATAAAAAAGACTTTCAAATGGGTAGGTAAGTGTGTATCAGCAGGAAAACATGAACTGATGTGAATGATATGACAAATGAAGAGACGCCGAGCAAAGCAGTACAGCTGTGTGGCATGTTTCATGAGAGGATGATAAAGGAGTGAATGACTGAGAGGTAAGTCAGATCAACTCTTCTACTGAAAATAAATAAATCAAGAAGAAGACAACAGCTGGAAGGATGAAGAGATGGATGGATTAAGCAATATACAGCATAGGTGCTTTATAGCAAGTTTTACCAATATCTTGATAAATGCCCGGAAGGATGGATGTGGGGATGATGGATGGACAGAAAAATGATTCTCTAGTTGGAGTGCTGAGAAAATGGATGGATGCATGGATGGATGGCTGGATGACAGTTTAAAATACAGTCCCAGCTGTTGTCTATGGTACATGAAATAAGAACCCGATGGGCAATCATAATGTAATACTCACACACATTCAGCCTTTACCTCCGAGCACACAAATATTTGGATTATTACTGTCGCTCTTTTATTCTTTCCTTTGTAACACCCGCCTGTTTTCTCTGGGCGATGAATTACCTCAACACACAATCTCTCACATCTCTCCTTATATCCCATTTTCTCTCGGCCTCTCCGTTAACTCCTTGTCTTTGAGTCCTTCTCTCTCTCTTTTCTTTCTGCCTACATCACAGCTCTTGTTCTGCTCTGCATTAGTTCTGCTGGTTTTGAAGCGATCAGCATGCATGATCACTACCAGACCTGACCTGAGGAGAAAGTTGGGAGGAGAGAGAAAGACAGATGAAGAAACTCTGAGACAGAGAGATAAAGCGCAAATGACAAAGAAAAGTATGAGCCAAGCTGCTCCGAAAGGAAGGGAGAGATAAAGAAAGTCAGTGGATGATGAAGCCAAAAACAAAAGTTTACATCTTTTGTAAATGATGTCCTGAATAAGGAAGGCAGAACATAAATTACAAAATTAGATTTTTCTCAGTACTGTCAAAAGTGTTTTGTGCTTTCTAAACATTTTTCTTTGTCAAGAAAGAAATTTGTCAATTAACGCCAGTGGAAACACATTTGTCAAATAAATATTGATGTAGGTTTCGCATGATCGCCCGATGAATGGTTCAATTTCAGTGGTCCAACATGCCATCACAAGTCGTATTGGATGTTCCAAAATACTGTCTGTAAAAATTGACTTCCCTGAAATTTTATACCTTCCGCGGATAAGTCACTAATTGCGGTTGTATGGCTATTAGCTGGTGTAATATACTGCCAAGTGCACTTCTGTTATTAAAATGAAAACATAAAATTTGCCCAGAAAACTTCTAAAACTAAAGAACTTGCACAATACTAATCAAATCTTGAAAACCAATTTTCTTTTCTCATGGAAGTGTTTATGTCTGACACTAATTTGTGTCAGTTTAATTGCTTAAAACACACAACCATCTTACTTTAGATATTGCAAGATTACAACCATTTGCTGCAAATTTACTTAACTATTCAGTGGGGAAAAGGCAAGTTCAAGAGGAAAATAGGAAAAAATAGGCCGTTTTGTAATATTTTGTATGTTTATTTCAAATGTATTTGCTTGAATATGTTTTCATTTACCTGTCTTTTCATGGCTGTGTCATTCCTAGGCCATCACACATATTTTCAGGAGGATGGGTGATTTTAGTGACAGTGACACATCATGACAGAAAGTCTAATCCGGTCTGGGTTGGTTTTTAACTGGCCCCACAAAGCATCCATACTGGGCCATCTCATACTGGTTGAAGAGCTCAGTGTGTTAGACGTAGCGTGAAGCAGCCTAATTTGGACCGTATTGGTTTTTAACTGCCTACACAAAACAGATGGGTGTTTGGTTACATACAGCTCAATCAGTCAAAGAAAATACAAAGAAAATTGTGGGGTGGGGATGAGTGAAGGTCAGTGAGGTGGAGAGACAGACAGGTTCGGCAGGTGGTCTGGTGGGCTGGTGGATTGACCTGTATAAGGGCCATGTGACCTGCTCTATCACTGAAATCCTCCATCCATACAGACTGTGACCGCTAGTACACATGACTAAAGGTAAACGTACTGGAGAGTACTGATCGCAAACTCTGTGTACAACTGGGAGCAACCATCACCATACTGAGTCTGAATTTTTCTGCCAGTTTCATCTTTCAGTTGCCTCTGCAATATTTTTTAACTGAATGTATGAACTATTCAAATTGTTTTATGAGGGAGGAAATGGCTTCAAAGGGTTTTGAGGCCCTTCACGTAATCATAAATGTGTTTATCTACAAGAAAACTCCACAGGGTACTGTAAAAACGCTTTTGTGGATGGTAACATAATAGTTGAAATATTGCTGCATTTATCACTGCAGATAACACGGTACGTTGCCATATGCTGGTTTAGAAATAAAAAGCCTTTATAAAATACTGCACTTCGCTGTGCTTTAGATAAATTTATAGGCTGCAGGTATATTCTTCACATCAGAAGAGAGGAATTATGGCCTTTGACAAATCAGCTTTCTGAAATGTGGGGTATTCCTTCTCTACCACCTTGCTGCTGTGTGTTCTAATTGCCTGTAAAGACTGTGATCATCACTTTGATTGATCAGCAGCCGAACGTAGAGGTCGGTGAGTCCACTGGTCATCGGTGTTGGATGAGACTGGTCCTGATGTCCACCATCCATAAAGACAACAAATGGGATTCAGACGTGACTGCAAAATACATCTGGAGCACAGCTGTCTGCACTCCATGTGTCTGTGTGTGTCATCAAAGTTTCTCCACCCTGCCGTACACCTCCGCTCACAGAGACTGCACGCACTCACACACACACACACGTACACACTTGCAAACACATGTACCGTATATGCAAGGGAACATCCAGGGACACGCATGAGCATGAGGCCTACACCATCCCTCTTTTGCAGAATATATGGAGAAAGTAAGATGAAAAGAAGAAAGTGTTTTCCTCCCAAAACATAAAACAAAATGACCTCAACTCATGGCAGCATAAATGTCCACTAAGCTATTGCACACTCATATTAAATTAATGGATTCCAACTACTAGTGGCCAAAGTTACTTGCCCAAATACCCACCCTAACCACACACATACACACACACTTACAGTGAGCACATTTAGGGGCAGTGCGTTGTCATGGAGATATGTTGTTTTTGGCATGACGCCACAACACATGTTTCTGATGGGTTAACACATCAGACACCGAGCTAATAATAACAATAATAATAATAATGATGGTCAGCTTGCTTAAAGCCAATGCTATGATTCATAAAGAAACTCCTCTCGAAATATACTGTAATTACCTGTATGCAGACACACACACACACACAGACACGCTCATGTTTCTCCTTCCCTGTCCGTCTCTCCGAATCATAACATAATCTGTAATAGCTGAACCATTAGGGAGTGGAGAGACACATTCAGCAAGAGCTCGATAGCATCTGGTAATAGGACTCATGAGAGGCAGACAGGGAGAGGTTTAAAAAAAAAAAAAAAAAAAGTCTGTGTGACATGACAGAGAACAAGAGCGAAGTATTAGAGAGTGAGAGAGGGCAAGAGTGACTGACAGAAGAGAGAAAGAGAGAGAGAGAGACAGAGAGAGAGGTTTAGTGTTTCAAGACGATTAACACTGCCCTGCTGTGTTTTAATAGTACACTCCTATGGGTATTTTTAGTCAAACATTAGTGAAATGACACTAATGACAGAGTATAGAGAGAGTTTGACTGCGAAAAGCTAATCAGACTTGCATCGCTGCAGGGCAGGGCTGCTGAAAGACATCCACACACACACACATACACACACCGGGCTAAGATTACATTAACATGAGTCTGGGATTTTGAGTCCAGACAGGATGCAAGTTTAAGTACAGAGCTTAACCACTTGTTAGAAAAAAAAATTGTAGACCCAGTGAGGTAGAGGACAGTCATATATTTTGTCTTTTCCTTTTGTATCAAATGAAATTTGTACATTTTTATGGTCGGGGTGTAGAACAGTAGGTGAAACCAGAATTCATGGGGAAACAAGCATTAACTTTGGGGAAACTCAACTTCATTCAGCGTGAAAAATAAATCTGTGTTGTTTTGGATTTCTCCATAAATCAAACTCTTAATGAAGACAGAGCTGAGAGGAGACTGATGCGAATCTGGTCACAGCTGCAGCAAGTTAGAGGATCCCTCCATCAGTAACACACACACACACACAGGCAAACTACCACAACACACACTCATCTTCGTCCAGACGGCTCTGTCAGTCTGCCGGGTCAGGCCATCAGTCGTAAAGTCACACATCTCCGTTTACGTTTGATGTCTGCTGCTTAGTGAGGTGGGGAGGGGCGCTCCCCTTTTATAACGAGAATTTAACAGGCTTCTGCCGGTAAACAACGGGCATGTGGAGCTCGTAGAGGACCTGGTCTGTAAACATGACACACCTTCTGAATCAGATCCGGGCGAAGGTATAAAAACAGCTTTGATAAGGGCAAGCAGTAAACTCTGAAGCCATGTGTTTGTGTGTGCGTGTCAAGGGAGGCAGGGGGAGCTGGGGGTGTGGAGGGTTTCACAAGAAAAAACATATTGTTTTGATCACTTGACATGACAATTAAATTGCGCTTGTCGGGAAAGAAAAACATCATATCACTTCCTTTTTCTTTCTGACAGTTTTCAGTAATTTCAAAAACACATTGTTTATGCTAACTTCAGAAACACATTGGTGAGAATATACAGACCCTTTTCTTCACCGCAGAAAAATGTACTTTTTATGTCTGTTGACAGCACAATGTTGCTGTTGCCTACAGAGAGCTTTGGCAAGAGCAAGCACAAACGCAGGTTTGAAACGAATATGGTAGTTTGATGCTATCAACACAACTGCCTGTTTCTTTCCTCCGATAAAAAGAGACCATTATCTGCTGCTTTGATTGATTTCATTAAATAGTTTAAGCAGCGCTCCAGGTGCGTGTATCCACCCATCTGTTTTTCAGTTCATTTTTGATTTTCACATAAAAAACACTGACTGGAAATGCTGACAAACTGTTTTCACAGAAACAGGTGGCTAAAAGAAAAGAGAAGATGCAATAAAGTAATATGGAATCTTCTTTTTCTTTTTTTCTTTTTTTTTTAGTAGACCTCAAATTTCTAACAAAAAAATCTGTGTTGCAAACTTGGGACATGGACCATGAAAGAGTGGGCATTTACCAGGCAGGGAGGGTCTAATGAAGAGATATTTTAACACAGGCTCCAGTGTTTTTTTGGGCATTAACTCATTCTTGGGTCTAAAATTCAAACTTTCTCAGCCTCTGCTGGTTTAATTTTGACATTCTTGTATGAATTTGTCTCTTGTGAGCCCAACAATTTTAAGGAAGTGGCACAAAAAACACATCAAATGGGAATATAACTAGTTTAAAACATTTCTGAAATTAAAACTTAATTTCAGAAATGCTCCTCTCAGACCATATAATAATGAGATACTAAAATAAATACACCTTGCTAATAATATAAACAATCTAAAAGGAGGGACCACTGGTTCATGCCTCATTTCATAACTTTTAATAGTTGCTACCAGCCAATGATAGTTTGTGACAGACGAGCAGAGGTGGGTAAAGGTAGGACCTTGACACTGATCTCCCTCTCTCTCTCTCTCTCTCACTCATTCTCTCTCTCTCTTTCCCTCTCTCTCGTCTCAGTCGCTCTCATAGATCAAAGTGAATCCAGCTGGTAGTGATCCTAACCTCCATGCGGCGGGACGTGACCTGCCAACCCTCCAAAACACACACAGTGGTCCGACAGCTAGACCTTTCTGCAAAATGCTGCAGGGTGTGTGTGTGTGTGTAAAAAAAGAGAGAGCTTGTGTATGTGTGTGTGTGTGTTTGTCTTGCTGAACCCTCCCGTACCTTTTCACCTTGAGGTCAGATGTCAACGGAGCAATCAAAGCCAGCTTCCATCTGCTCCCCGCCTAGACACGTCCTGTGTGTGTCTGCCTGTTTGTATGTGTGTGTATTTGTTTTTCCCCCTACAGCTATCCATTTCTAAGAGTGTCCATGACTCTGTGTGTGTGCTGGCATGTGTGCGACTCTTTAGATTTGTGTGCCTGCATGTGTATGTGTGTGCTGGTGTGTGTGTTCCCCCCTCCAGCGATAGTTGCCCTGTAGTCCACAGGAATCCCTCATCAAAGAGCAGGGAATGTTCGAGGTGTCTGGATCGTCAAAACCCTGCCAGCAACTTCTAAAGCAACCGACAGTGTTTGTAAAGTAATACTACAACTTATGGCTCCTCGAGCTCGGACAGGCAGCCGAAAATTCAAACAAAACATGGTTAATGAGCTTTTTACTTTCCCTTTTCACGTTGCTTCATATTCTTACTGACTGAAGACTCCTGGGTGGGTGTGGGTGGATAATTTTTAAAACATAATTAATAATGCAATGATTTTACTTTTTTAGGTGGATTTTAATTTGATCTAATTTTTCAAAATACAGGGCTTTTCAGAGTTACAATGTGTCCCCTGAAAGCCAACTGTTCAAGGAAACTTTAATAGGATACACAGCTACTGGAGGTTGTAGGGACTAAACCTGTAAATGTTCGGTAATAGGCAGTGATGTAACTGTGGTTAAACACAATTTAATTTGGTTTTACTTGACCTTTTAGGGTGAATAGAACTATAATAGTATTTTTATATGAAGTTACATCAGTACTGTCATTTACAACCACACTGAGGTTATAGAACAAGCACTTTAACAGCCAGCTCTTTTAGCTGTTGGTGTTCTTAGAGAATGGTTTATTTCAGCAATTAAAGTAAAATCTGAGGGGCCAGTCTTCTGTTGGTAAAACACTGATTTTAACTACAGAGTTCAGTTTCATTAATAAGAAAAAGATCAAGAAAGTCCTGTGGAACGTGGAGATGAAGTGGACTGGAAAAACTATTTATTAATTTATTTTCATGTGTTCATCTCAGTGATTAAGTTTTGAAATTATACAGTGAACTGCTGTGTCTTTGCTCCTGATGGGCTGAGATGGACCACATCCCTCAAGGGGGAATGACACAGAACAGCACAAGTGTAGATGTATCACTGGCAAATCCATGAATCCCTTTGACTGTGTTGAATGAGGAACAGGTTTGGTAAAACCAATGTGTTAAAATGTGAGCCCCTGAACTCAGGTCTGTGTTGTGCTCAAGGGGAGATTGGTGCCATAGGTGATCCACAGATCTGTGATCTGTCAGAAAGGTCAGAGGTCAACATGACTGCTGACTCCTGTAAGAAGCAGAGGGCAATATGCCTCAAACCAAGGGAGAAAAAGTTACATGTAGAGTTCATTCAAAGTTTTACTGATCACATTTGAAGCACTACGGATCCTGGCTGTGAAAAGTCAGCCATATGTTTTAATTTCTTTCAGTGTTTTAAAGCCCTTTTGGCTAACCTGGGCTCAAGTCTCAAGATAAATAAACTGTATTATTTATGATGTTTCCAATCCAGGACCACAGACTCTACAACCCTTTAGGAACTTAATTAAGGCTCATTGTTTGTGGCAGCACTGTTGGAGTTGTGTCACAGCTTAATATGAAGAAATACTATGCCATTAACTACAGCACAACTACAGTACAACCAGGCTTGCAAATGTTTTATGTAAAAGCAAACTAGAGATGTCTGTGGGAAGAAATGTTCACACACACATATTCATACTGTCCCACTGGAAAAGAGGGGCTGTGGGGGTTCAGTTCCTTGCTCAAAGGCAATGAAGGGAAGGAAGAGTGTCAAGGAAACCTTTCAGTCAAAAATGGAAGTTAATTAAGGCAACCATAGTATCACCTTACAGTAAAATTAAGCGTGAAAGAAACCAAACAACTTTGGGTGGTCTTTGAAAACACACATGTACACAGGTTGGCTTGCATACGTACTGCATGTAGTCTTGCACCACACTTGCCAAGAAGCCAATAATGAGGTCCACATAAGTAGAATAAAACCAGGTACACACACACAGGCTCACACCGAAAATTCCCTTATAATCTCCTAAGGTGTTAAGGTGATATTCATGTTAAAACACAGCACATATATTAGCACCTCAACTCCTATTATTCCACACATTATAGGTCTATAAAGCATGCCGTCACTGCATGTGCGACTGTGTGTGTGTGCAAATTTTCATCACTGTTTGTTGCTGTAATATGTGCATGGTCAAACCTTTGTTTTCTTAAAAGCCTGTTGTTTTAAAAGGTGAGTGCATGTGAATGTAAGCAGATGTTATATACTACAGGATACATAGACTACACACTATATGTATCGTGCACGTTTGTGTGTGTGTATGCCAAAGTATGTCAGTGGGTTTAAGTCTGTGAGCGTGTGTTACACCCTAAAGCCAACATTTGCGTTCGGAGGGGAGGTGGCGAGTTTCTCTACAGAGCCCATATGTTTCTCATTTTTCCATACACATTCATGAGGCATTTCTGCATTTTTAGAGCAAAAAATCCGAGAGAGAGGAGAAAGGAGGACGGAGAGAGGAGAGATAAAAAGAAAGAGTGTATTCCCCATAGAGATGTCAGATCAGAGAGCTGGCTTGTTTCACAACCAGCCGAGTTAGTGGGACTAATATCGAAGACCTCACAGAGTTTACCTCTATCTGTATCTCGTTTTCTTGCTCACATTCCCTCTCTCTTTCTTCATCACAAAAATACGGAAAATATATTCCTTTTACACATGGGAAGAAAATGTCTCACACTCACGTAAACACGGACGCACGCACACACTTGAAACACAGACCGCACAAAAAGTTTGGCCAGCTAGCATGCCCCAAGGACAGAGGATATGAAAACTAAAACCATACGCAGAGAGGGAGAGAGAGAAAGAGAGGGATGAGTGCAGAGGAGAGAGAGATCGAAAGACGGAGGGAGGGGAAATAAGAGCAGCCATTATCCAGCAAAATGTCCCAGCAGCCTTTTTACCAAAACCAAAGTAAAGGAAATATGTGATTGGCTTTGACCAGTTGTTGTTGAGTGTGTGTGTGTTCTATATATTGTTCTATTAGTGTGCAAGATTGTACAATGTGCTGTGCTATGTGTGGGTTAGAGTCTGTATAAGGGCAAAAAGCACATGGGAGTGTGTCCCATTGGATGTCAGCGGGTACACACCTGTGACAGTGTGCATGTGTATGTGCCCAGCAAAGAGAGCTGTCTCTGTTTTACACCCTAACAGGCAACAAATCAGCCAGCAGCCACATCTATATGCTCTGTGTAACCCACCCTATACTACATCAATCTGGGTGTGTGTGTGTGTGTGTGTGTGTGTGTGTGTGTGTGCGTCAGGGCCACCGAGGACTGGTGAGTGTGAACAAGCAGCAGCTGGTGAAAAGTGAGGGAGGGAATGACAAGGTGTTCAGAGTGAGATAAAGACAGAGAGGGGAAGGAGAGAGGGAGATATGGGAGAGACACCTAGAGCTAAGTAAGAGAGAGAGAGAGAAAGAGAGAGAGAGAGAGAGAGAGAGAGAGAGAGAGAGAGAGAGAGAGAGATTATCAGATTGAAGGAGAAAAATTAAGAAAATGTGAACAGAGAGCAAGAAATGGATGAAAAAGAAGGAAAGAAAGGAAAGGGAGAAGGAAGTAAGATAAGATTGTAAGACAACAAAGTGCTTTGGACTACAGGACCTACCTGGCAAACACACACACACGAGCATGCACACACACATATTCAGTGACTGAAATAGTATACTGTACCTCATACCACCCAGGCACAAAAACGCACAAAGGGAATTTCCTCATTTAAAATAAGCTGAATGGCAAGCACACAAACACACACATTCCACTGCTAACCAATATGAACTTTCATGGACGTGTGGAATGCGCGTTTGTGTCCGCGTGCGTGTTTTTGTGTGTACATGCGCGTGTATGAGAGGGTGAGCCTGTACCATGTTCATATTCTTTTGTATGGAAATATGAACAATAAAAAAAAAAAAAAATATCTAAATTATGTGTGTTTCTGCTTCTGCATCGGGTGCATGTGTGTGTGTGCAGGCATATCTGTGTGTCCTCACTATTCACATAGCAGGTTAGAAGACAGAGAGCACAGTGTAAAACTATGTGTTTACAGTCATGATTATAAACAGAGCAGATTGAGCAACAACTTTGTCTGTTTGGTCTCACATGTTGCACATTTCCTCAACCGTGTGTGTGACGGAGTAGATCCTTCTGGTCTTGCAGGTCTTGTGTGTTTCTGTGTGCAGTGTTAGCTTCTTAGATAGCTGTCTTTAGTAATTGAGCCTGCCACCCCAAGTTCAACTTTTTTGATTAAAGATACAATGGAACACAATGGTGGTAAGTGATCGGCCCTTTTATTACTCTCTCCATCTCTGTCTGTGTTTCTTTATTGGTTAAGACACTGGATGAGTGTTATTATCAAGCGGAAATTGTCCTGGGTGTGAATGAAAGTGCTAATCTATTAAATCTCACTTTCCCTCGCGCTCTCTGCCTCTCTTTCTCCCTCTCGACTAGATTGAGTGTGTGATGACAACCGGCCAGAGTAATTACAGCAACAGCGTTAATCTGCTTCAATATTTGTGTCACAGTGAAAGTGGATCTGTCTTCTCTGCCTACAGGAGCCTGTTAAAACACCAGTCAGGAGATATTACAGCAAATAAAACAGGGTTGGATATTATTTTTTCTGCTAAGGATGTGGATCCTGCTAAAGATGTGGGTAAAAGCTCTGACTGAGAAAGTTCAGCACGTTACTATGTCCACAAGGAAATAGCAGGATTTACAGCAGAGGCCATTTAAATTTATTTCTAAATTGTCCTAACCCTCTTTATTAAGACACAGAAGTCAATAGAGCCAGATGGATGACTCTGGGTCATTATAATGGAGTTTAAAAAAGAGCAATGCAGAGATAAATATGGGCATATAGAGAAACACAGGGAGAGAGACAGAAAGGACTGTTCATGGGAGGGGGAAATTAAACTTCTCAGGGTAAACTGATTAAGCTCATTAAAATGTAATTACAAAGAATTACAACCAAGACCTTCGGATGTCCGGTTTGCCGTGCGCGTGTGTGAATGTGTGCTACGTCCTTGCCTGTCTACAATACTACAACCCAACCAGGTGCAAACTCTCTCCCAGACATTTAAGAGGGGCAGGAAGAAAGGAAAAAGCCAGAATAACAGTGAAATTTAAGAAGAAATACAAATCAGTGAGAGAAAGAACAAGAGAAGGGGATGTAGGACCAGAAAGCAACATGACAGGGGTGAAAGTCTTCCAGTTGGGCCAGATGTCCCAGAGCAATGTCTGTTCTGGTCATTATGGAAGTCTACCTGTCATTCTTTGTACGCGTGCGAGTGCGTGTGTGTGTGTGGGGAATGTCAAAAATCCCTCTCCCTAAAAGTGTCAGAACCACGCCAGGCAGTTTTATCAACTGGCCTCATCTCCACTTCCATCCCTCCTTCCTTTTCTCTCTTTGTTTCCATAAGCTTGTAGGATCATAACAAACGGGTCAGAGGTCAAACTTATTTGTCATTATTAAAAGAGAGAAAGACAGAGGGGCAGCAACAGAGGAGGAAAATGAGACAATAACAAGGAGTCGAGGGTGGTCAGTAGAAACTGAATAATGGGCTCAATTTGCATTTTACATGTTTTACAGGTTGTTTATTTAGCTGACACTCTTTCCAAAAGTGGCTTATAATGAGGGAAAGGGCAGAAGGAGCTTCACTTCTATTATCACTAACATTACAAGCAGCCAGCAGTAGAACAGGAAAGGGTCAGGACCATATCAGTTAAAATAACAATGGGGGATGTTTTCAAATAAATTAATGTCCCATTCCCTGCTTTCTGATCCACATGAAGAAATGAGTTTATGTTGTCCTGCAGGAGCACAGAGCTGTTTGTTTGTCATCAGACAACGGAAAACCATTCCTGGTTTTCATGAAACTTGAGTGAGACTAGTGACTCACTAGTCAGTTTTGACATTTTCAGATTTATACTAATCGAGCCACAGAGGTGCCACAATTAAAGGTCAGTAGCAGGTAAAAAGTGGCTGTTTAAAGCTGCCCTTTTTAGACTCATTGGCTATGTTCTGACTGGTGATATAATGGGAATGATGATGACATTTGTCTTCAAACATTTTGCCAACATCAGTGTTTGCTTGAACCTTGCCTTTCTGACAGAGTGATACTATTTAAGCACGGTGGCCTATGAAAAGTGAGAAGCAGCATAATGCTCCATGCTGCGCCATGCAACACTGAGTCATTTGTCATCCACTGACAAGCCATGCAAAAGAAATGAGCCAGGGCCAACGTCAACAGTGTTGGCGCTGAGAGAACGAAGGAAAAGTGAAATCTTACAAAGAGAAAGGCAGGAAAGAAGTGGCAGAACAGAGAGGAGGGGAGGAAGGAAGGCATGATGGGGGAATAATATTTGAGAAGGGAAGCAGAGAGACGGAGATAAGAAAAAGACGAACAACCAAGAGAGAGGAAATGTTAGAGGAAAAGAGGAAGGAAAAAGGAATAAGTGATAGAAAGAGAGCACAGGAGAGACAGAAAAATGCAACAGAGTGATAAAAAGACGTGATTAAAGGGGACACGAAAGAGGAGAGAATTTTATCTTGGTGAGAGAGTCCCTAAATCCTCCTGCTGACTGACATTTCCTCTTCCCTTAAATACCTTCATCTGAATTGCTTTTGTCTGCCTATCCTCTGTGTGTGTGTTTGTGTCTTTCAGTAATCTAAGGAGGCTTTGTGCTGCCACAGCTCGGTTAAGTCTTTCAGACCTGTATTAAATCCACTTGTTGAACATAATGACGTTACAAGTGGCTCCTTTGAATACAACAGTCACGGGTCTCACAAAATAGTGGGAAAGGAAGGACTGAAATTGTTCATCATTCATTTTAAATCACTGTTCTTTCCTTCCTTCCGCCCGTTTCTTTTTTCCTGTCACACACTTCTCTATTTTTCTTGAAGCTGACAGCCAATTGACTACTGTGTTAAAATGAAAAATATAAACCTTTCATGTCTTACAGCAACAGAACAACTGCCTAAACAAGAAAAATATCAACTTTATGTGACTTGACAATTGTTAGATTGCTGGTTTGTTTCAGTATCTTGATGTAGTTCAACTGAAATTGCAGGTTTTCACAGCGGAAGACAGAGCAAAACTGACAGGAGATTTTCGAAGCTGTCATAAGGATCGAGGAGAGCAAAGGAAGCAGAACGAAAACACTGCAGGGCTTCACAACGTGTTAGTTTTGCTTCTGTCCCAACAAAATGTTTAAGGACAACTTTCATGATGAAGACATTGGCCTCTCAGCAGGAAAAGACAAATAAAGTGTCTCTGATCCTTTAGATTGATCTGGTCCTTTTATAATTTCTTTCCTGATAGGAATTTTATGATAATAATCCAAAACGATGCATGACACCAGAGTAAGAAAACTAAAAGAAATCAATCAGTGGATAAATGACTTCCTGAAAAACTTACAAACTTCAGTAGTCAAATCACCAAGGCTAATGGACAAAGGACAAATTGAAAGTTACACAAAGTCATGGACGGAGATGAAAGCTGTTCAGCTCAAACACTGCTGATTTGAAAACTTTTCTGGCAACAGCTGCTCTTAAAGAGCTTCCTAATGGACCAATAACTTATTAAGGTTATGGATGGATTGAAATCGTGATGAACCACTTCCTACAGTTAGACAAGTACCTGGCAAACTCAAAATAATACTTTCAAATGTAAAAAAAAGGACTTGTCGTTCCTGGCAGTAGAATTGACTAAACGTGTCTTCCAGGAAGAGATAAAAGCAGCTTAAAAAGACAGATAGCTCAGTTGACCCAATGCATCAGCCTCATTGGAGCTCCAATGGCCCAGTCGACCAATCGTAAATTAGCTGCGGCAGGCTGTTATTAAAGGGTTCAAACATCCGCCCGGCAACGGAATCTCACTGTGAACCTTGATTGGTGGGACTGCCCGGGGCACCACGGTAACGACGGGTCATCTCGGTGACACAGAGCTATGCTAGTGTTAACATCAGCTCAGGTGAAGGGGCAGTGCTGAGGGAGAGACCATTCACACTCTGACTGCACAGCCACAGTGTGTGTGTGTGTGTGTTAACTGTCACATTCAGCCATTCTCATTAACTGAGCAGTTGATTTATTATTGGTATAATTACAGAGCCCTGGATGCCAATCAATTACGCCCCTGACCTACAACCTCTAACAGCAGCCTTCCACAGGTTAAAGTGTGTGTGTGGGTGGGTGTGTGTGTGTGTGTGTGTGTGTGTGTGTGTGTGTGTGTGTGTGTGTTCCTTAAACCAGGAAGTGCAGTAGACTAAAGTTGATCCTGGTTTGAATAACGGAAGAACTCACAACAGCTCTGCTTGTCCTAATGGACTCTTTATTAAGTGGCATTACACTACACAGACAGTATGGACGTAGTTAATGTGGTTAATGGAGTAACAAAACACTGCATGTGCTGCAGTCAGAGTTATGTGATAACTAGCATATAGAACTCAGATTGTAACTTTATAACTGGGACCATTACATGAGCAATAAATCAGGGAAATAACAAAATACAAGTGTTCACTTTAGACTTTAGTATCCAGCTTGGGTTACAAAATAACTGACAGTCTATCAAAATGTATGTAAACTATTACATATATTTTTAAATCGTGAAAAAATGTGTATATACTGATTTGTATTAAATTACATTTCAGCCTTGTATAATTTCTGACACTGACACTGAATTATTCAAATGTGTTTGTGCTTTTCTTGGCAGATCACTTGGACTGAATGAAGGAATTTTTGCAGCATGCATGTTAATGGGATTACAGTAATCTCATTAAGATACAATAGTTAGGATTAAGAATTTTCTCAGCTTTTCACCTTCATTTAAAGGGTTTTCTACTTTCTCACAAATCCATTTTTTCCTAATGATGCTTGTCTAAACTGCTGTATCTCATATCTAGTACTTAATGTTTGCTGTGTCATTCTCCCCAGTGAAAATCATTTTTAAGGATTTTTATTTGTAACGTTCATAATCTGAACACTTGACCTGAAGCACCATGACCTCTGCTTCAGTATGAGTCACTTTGGATGAACATGTTTGTTTCATTCTCTCCCAACTAAGTCCCTCAGCAAAAATTTGCACAGCCATTCAGCTGAAATCTGTGTTCCTGTATTGGCTGTCAAACATCACCCACCATCCAGTGGTAAGACCTTGACAGGCCTGGATCTGACGACAGCAAATCATTGCTAATCTAATGGGAACAGGGCTGTCAGGAGTTTGATGGGTGTGTGCATGTGTGTGACAGAGAATGAGAGAGAAGAAGCCAGAAGGAGACCACGAGAGAGAAATTGACACCTATCACAGTTAACCTCATGTGAGGGTGAGAGTCGTGTTCGCCTACCAGTTTCACCACTTTTGTCTCTGAATGTCATGTAATGTAAAACACAACACCCATTCGTCAACCGAATTTTATTTCCTGGCTGTCAAAACAATTTAAGTTAGTCTGAAGGTTGGAAAACTGAGTTAAATGCTGGAAAGAAACTGGTTCAGATCTCTGGACTGGTTTAGGGTCCTTCCTTCAATGTATACCACCAAGACGACTTCTCTCATCCTATTCCAAGTCCAATAACCAACTAACAGTCCAAGATGCAAATCTGCAAGGCAACCCAGGTTAAATTAAGTCCCAGTGCTGTTGATTTAGTAATGCATTTATCAGATTCCAATCCATCACCTTTGTGTGGGGGCTGCTACTTAACAGATAATGAGCTATCTATATGCACCCACTGTGTAATATGGCTTGTTCCTTAGTTACAACATAAAGACAAATATGCTAAGAAAATGAGATAAGGATTCACACAATACAACAAGTGTTAATAAAAGAGGAGATGGGTAGAACAAAGGGGGGTGAAAGGGAAAGAGAAATTTAATGAAAAAATGTGGGATGCATGAGGAACAAAATGAATGAATTATGGGTAGGAGTAGGACAGAGAGACAGGGAAATAATTCACTTCTGAAATTAATATGGTCTAATGCAATCAGGGAAATTAATAAAGAACATACTGACTGAAAGATAAAAACTAGCAAATAAAGGTCTATGCTGTTGAAAAGCTTAATTTGATGGCACTACTTGCTTTATGAACGCTTCAGCACGGATCAATTATTGCATTATTTTTGTGGTTTTAATAAATCACAGTCTCATTTTCATAGAGTTTGCACGTTGCCAAAATTACAACAGAAACATGATGCTGCATAAACCCAGTAGTTTCGTACTTTCTCGCCTCTGTCTTGTTGCAGATAAGACGAGACGTGATCACCTCAGTGAAAACATGTATTCCTAATTCACAGCTTTCCACAACCTCATGCATCCTCTGGCCTGTTATTCTCTAACACAATTAAATCAAAGTGCCTTTTGGGGCCACAAAGTACGGGAAACTTAAACATACAAGAACGCACGCAGTCGCACACAACACTCTCAAATTCTTGCACACACATAAGCCATTGAAGGGGAAAGCAAATACAGCTCCTGCTCATACAGGACGGAATGTGTGAAGCTATGGTGATGCACTAACACCTACACCATAGACAGATAGATGGATGTGTGTGTGTGTGTGTGTGTGTGTGTGTGTGTGTGTGTGTGTGTGTGTGTGAGTTCATGCGCATATGCAAACTCTCACTTGCTACGGTGATGCACTGACACCTAGCCTGCAGAGACCAACTAATGCAGGTGTATTGTGGGATACATGAGACATACAAAAGAACCCGCAGAACAGCAGAATGACAGAGAAGTGCTTTTCCTCCCTCTTCACCACACAAGAGTGAAAAATATGATACGGGCTGCTTTTGTGTTACGACACCAGCTCAGAGGTGTCACAGGGTGATGTGTTCACTTTCAGTGCGTTCAGATTTCATTTCGGTGTTTCGTCTTTAGATACAAAATTGTGGCTGGTTCTGCACAGCTACTGTTAATGTAACATCAGTCAGATTTTATCAAATCAAAGGTGGGACATTTATTAATTAAAAATATTTAAAACTGTTCAAACTACTCCAAAAAACTGCTTGAAATCATTTTGTGCTCTGAATTTTAAAAATGCTCAAGAAATCACAACTTCAGTTAGATCAAAGAAATTCCTCAAAGAGGACAAAGAGGTTTGTAATCATGTTTCAGTGCTACCATTTTTTCTCTCTCTCCTCTTGTCCTTCAGTTTAAATCTCTCATTCTGCCACCATCTCCTTCCCTCTTTCCCCTCCTCTCTCTCTCCTGTCTCCCTCCATCACGCCTCTATGGTGTATTCTCTGAATTGGCAAGAGAAAGAAAGCTCCATATATTATTAACATTTCTGTGACAGATCATCCACTGCATTCACACAAACAAATCATAGTTTATTCATCAACTTAACATCATGGTTTATTCATGAACTTAACACCTCCAGAGTGATCGAGCTGATTGAACAAGAGGTTAGAAAAAAAGGGGGACTAAAAAGAGTGGGTGACAAGGGAAGAATGAGATACAGAATAAAATGGTGGCAAACAAAAAAGAGTTGAAAAAAGGGACACTCGGAGACAGACAGGAAGTTGTGAGACAGTTTCTGAATTTTGACATCAAAAATGGACGGTGAATTCAAATGGCAAAAGCTGTAGAGTATTTTTTCTTTTTTTGATACAGAAACTGCATGGAAACATATTTGCTGCATGAAAACAACAGAGGGCTTAACCCATTGAACAACATCACAAAACCAGCATTGGAGACTGTAAAATGTCATCTATAATAATTACAAATCATTGTGAATTGACTTGAGATGGTGCTTTATAATTCAGCCAAATACACTTTGAAAAACAATAGGTTTTCATCCTCAGATCAACACATGAAATATGGCCAACACTAAAAAACAAAACCAATACGTCTATAAACTTGATCAATTCTCTTTCTTTTCATTTATTATGGCATTTAGGACATCAATGCACAGTACCTGCTTTCACCAAGTATATGGTAAGAAATCTAATTCAACTATGTTCTGTGGAGCTTTTCAGTCTTTTACATGAAATTCACCTGGCAGCTCAACAGCAAAGAGACAAAAAGAAAAACAGAGAGTGAAAGTGGAAGGGGCTGGAAAGGGCATCATGATTGGCATTGCTGAGATTCCTTTGAAGTCTTTTGTTGTTTGTGGGCATGCCTGTGTGTGGTTGTGTGTGTGTGTGTGTGTGTGTGTTTCTGTGATTGTGTGCAAGGAGGTCACAGTTGGAAATCTCTCACTTCGGGGCAAATTTAACAAGTCTTACTTAACTTCACTAACGGCTTTAAGTTCCCAGTAGGAGAAAGCCAAACAGAGAAGGTTTAACAGCTGAGCCTGAGTCTATTTCATCATTTTCAGGCCCCTGTTCCATAATTTTACATTAACAACACCAAAAAATATCCTTAAAATCATTCTCTCAGGCTCGTACCTAACGCCAGCTCATATCGATGTGTATGTGTTGGTGTATCCTGACTAGCTGATTATTACTTACACAAGCTCTTTCCTTTCTTTCTACACTCTTTTCTCTTTACTCAGCTTGTTTCAAAGTATATTTTTATACATTTTGAACGTCTTCCTTTCCTTCCCCATCTCTCCCTGTCACCTCCTCTTTTTTGTCCTTCTCATAAAGAAAGGTCTGTGTGTACTTCATACAAACATACACATACACACAACCACACGAAGGCAGTCAGTACGCACAAAAACACGCACACCTGCACACACATACGCACAGTGAGACATCCAGACAGACAGTGCAGTTATTGACAGATGGCACCTGTTAACTCTTAATGAACAGACTGACAGACAGAGAGACAGAACAGGGGATTCGTGAGGGAGGAAACGGAAATTAGCCCCCCCCACCCCTTCCTTTCCTGGAGTTTTCTACTTATTTCATTTCATTGCTGCTTATTCCTCATCTTTATTTATTTATTTTGCAACTTTCTGTGGAACTAATGAAATGCCATGTTGGGCAGAGTTTGTATGAAATGTGGTGCAGAGACTGAACCAGCTGTGTTAAGTGTTGATATTGTTTCTTTAATAAATATAAAAAAATGTCATAAACTAACACAATTAATTGAAATTTATTTTATTATTGCTTCATAAAAATGCTAAAACTTCAGCAGAGGAGAAAATGCTTTTCACCTGTTTTGATGCATTACAATGTTTTTTTTTCTCTTAAACTTTCTCTCTGTCTTTTACAGACCATTTCTTTGTCCACTGTTCTCCCTCCCCCAGCCAAACCAGTAAGGAATGCAGTTGTTGAGGATTTTCCAGTCTGTGTGTGTATGTGTGTGTGTGCATATATGTGTGTGTGCAAGTGTGTGCACGTGGATAAAAACATTCCTACCCCCCGTTATGTAGAGGCACACACCTGCAGGGCACCTGAGTTCACAGGGTCTCTCTCTCTCTCTCTCTCTCACACACACACACACAAACACACACACACACACACATTTTGTAAGACATGCATGACTGTGCACCAACTACCTGTTGCTCCCTCTTTTTCCTCCAACTGCTCTGTGCATACCTGAAAAAATGCACACTATTCCACCAATCCTCTACTCTTCCACCAGTACATTTTTAAGCACTGTTGTATGCACTTCTTTCTTTCTTTTTTCCTCCTTCCTTCTTTCCATTATTCTCATTCTTCTCTCTTTCTTTTTCTCTTCATTCCTTCAGCGATTTCTGTCTTTCTTCCTTTCTGTCCTTTCTGAAACCACCCTGACTGCAACCAGTGAGAAAGTCATTTGCGATAGTAGTTTGTACTGGGATTAGGAAACTAAGCTGGTAAATACAGCAGGGCTTTCGGCTGGCAGCCAGAAAACGGAAGAGAGAAGAGGAGACAATAAAATTGGTAGACACAGAGCGGTAGAGAGGGAGAGAGTGAGAGAAGGAGGTAGGGAAAAAAGACAGAAGGGGGGCGAGAGAAGGTAAAAGTAAGGAAGATGGACAGACAGAAAGTAAGACGCGATTAGGAGCTGGTCAGTGAAAGAGAAAGCAGCTTCCCTCATTGCTCATTAAAAGTTGAGGGAACTCAAACAGAGCTGGTGGCAGCTTGCAGTCCTTCTGCTACAAACCAAACAGAGCAAAGGAGCGAATGGGAGGCGAAGAGAAAAGAAGAATGACAGAGAATGGAGCTACTTAGTTTTCCCAGTCGTTTAGCAGTCGTGTTGTTGTCAGTCTTTAGAGAAGCTTAGAGAGGACAGCTATTCACTGAGGGGCGGGCGGACACAGCTGCTACCCCCGCACACACACACACTGACGCAAACACAAAGACGCACACACACAAGAGCAAGCTAATACAAGGACACACAGAAACACATACTTATATAGCTTGTTTTGTATTTTATGTGTTTTCCTTCGTACATATTAAATTAGAAAAGCTAAACAGAACCAGAAAAAATGCTTATTTATATTATATCTAAAAGATTAATTTTGACAACAGAGAAAATTTTAAATAAACAGCCAAACAAACAGGATAATACATTAGGATTAAGGCCTGGCACAGGTAGAATTTCACTGCACAATTTTAAGTTAAAAAAAAAAAACATCAAACAAAACAAATGTAGTCCTCCAAACCGTCCACAAGCAATGTGTACATACAAGACATCAGCTGTGGCTGTATGGTCATATATTACTAATCAATCACAGTCAAATCAAAGTCAATTTTTAACATTTAAAAAGTAGAAAATTGTCTAAAAATTCCTTCATAGGTTGGACACACACAAACACAGACAGACTCGCACATGCATACACTTATGCACACAACCAACTGCTTCTTGTTAACTGTTTCTTACTGTATTACACATGCACACAACATACAGTCAGACGCTGCTTGAATCGGCCAATTGACAGGACCAAAGGTCTTTGGTTTCTGACGGACTAGGAGGAATGGCCTGGTGACAAAGGGCCATCTATGGATGGAGGGATGTGGGTTTGGAGGGTGTGAAAGAAAGAAACAACAAAAAGGAAGAGAAGCAAATGAAAACGAGTGTGTGTACACAGACATACAGAGGCCCTCCAGGCTAAATGAAATGGACTCTCTGTGTGAAGGACAGAAAGCTTTTAAACAAACTGAAGAACGAGACATTTCTAAGGAGAGCTGGACTCAATATCTGTGGAGAAAGACAGACAGATAAACAGGCAGACAGGTCCACATAAAGATTTCCAAGAAAGAGGAAAAGTACAGAAGCAGTCAGAGGATTTATTTTCCTAAAAGATGAAAAAAAAAAATTCTGTGGCCAAATCAAACATCCAGACAAGATGTGAGGGGCGATTTCAAAGTTAGCTTGCATCGGTTTGATCATTTAACTTCAAAAATAACAGCAAAATGGGCATGATGGCCTGCAATTAAGTTTGATGTCAATGACTGACCCCACAGAGCACAGCCAGGGCAAACCGTCCCAGCCATTATGATTAGTGGAGTCAAAGATCTCTATGTGCGTAATTACATTTGGTACATTACCATTAGCCCTGAAAACAGGAATTTTTAATGATCTGTCTTATGAGGAAAGACTTTGCTCATTATGCCATTTAGGTGATCCTGGCAACAAAGTGCAGTTTATTTTCACCAAGCTCACTGTTTGCGGACTGTGGTTCTTCTTCTTCTTGGATGCAGGTAAAATAAAATAAGTTATTTGGATGGTAGATGTAAAAAAAAAAAAAAAAAAAAACTTTTCAGGTGAATTTGCCCCAATTTTCTCCTCATCTACACATTTTCTGACTTCAGATCACGACTTACTGGGCAATGATTTCCACTTTTGAGTTAACATCTTCATGCTTCAATCAGCCAGTTACACTCATTTCACACAGCGTTCACCTGTTTCGACTGAATTTGTTTAGCAGTATTTTTCTTTTTCTTTTTTTAGCTTGGACACGGGGCTTTGGTGCGGCGTGGTATGAATATATTTGCCTCATTAATGGAGATCACCAAAAGGAAAGTGCTGCTGCCGGAAAAAAATGTTTTCTCTGTAAAGAATTACATCTGCTACATGGAACTGAAGGATCTCATCTACACAGTTTGAAAGCTTATATACATAATTACTTTTTTCTTACGCAAAGTCCCTGCTGCTGGTGTGTGTGTGTGTGTGTGTGTAATTTCAGCTTAGCAGACAGTAAAAAGAGGAAGCTGTGGGCAATCGGCTCCTCTCTGTACTTTCTATGTGGTTTGGGTCTGTGTGAGTGTGTGTCTTGCTCTGATCATGGGTGAGTAGAAGGGCAAGCATATGATGAGCTCGCCTCTGTGTGTGTGTGTGTACTGAGTGTGTTCATGCACATTTCCTTTGCCTTCGCATCACATGAGCGTGGGAGGTTTAAAAATGCTACATCAAGCCAGCAGCGAAGGCCAAAATATGTGTATGTGTGTGTGCATATAGATTTCCCAACCCGCTTATTTACAGTTAAAGGAAAATTATGATGAGAGAGAGCGAGAAAGAAAGAGACAGAGGGAGAGAGGGGGCAGACATAAAACTCTCTCCATCTGGCCCCGTGGTGAGCTTGCCAGAAAACACACACACACGTACACAGGCACAAACACACAACACAGGCACAAACACACCGATGAAAACAGTGTTATTTTCTTGTTTTGTTCTATTCTCATTCCACAGTCACAAACAATACTTCACAAACCAACATCCTGACTACATCAGCAGACACACACGAATATGCCCTTAGACACACACTCACATGCATACAAAACACATGAGAAAGTGTGAGACAGATATACCGACTAACAGACAGCCTGATAGACAAACAGACCAATACACAGACAGACAGACATAGTCTCTCCCTTAAACAACCACCGTGGCTTTTGAATTTGAGGCTAACTAAGTTGGTGGGTTTAGTGGATGGCAACGAACACACATAAACATGCACACACACTTCCATGGTCCTATTACAAACTTAATACCAACTTAATCACTGCAGAGGTTTCCAAACCCGTTTTCCTGGCCACAAAGAGTCTTTTCCTTTCCTCTAATAAAGACAACCTCTCTTCTGCTGCGGTTAGACAGATACTGGTGCTGCAAAGGTTCAATTTATCAGTCTGCAACCTTTATTTAAACAGAATTTAAACAGAACATCTGAAAGAAGGGAAATGCCCCTAGATAGGCAGATAGTTTAAGAGTAACTTAATCATTAAATCATGAGGGTGCAAACTCTTTAATGAACTTGGAAAAACTGCCCTTCTTGTAATGCACCCTGGGCTTGGAATATCCTAAAAGTATCATTGAAATGTTTTATGAGCAATCTTAATGTTTTGAATAGATAATGGTTAGGGTTTGTCTTCAGTTTGCTTCCTGTGAGTCTGTAAATTTGTCTATTTCTGTCTTTAATTAACTTATGTTGCCAGTTTCACTAGGTCACTACCTTAAAAGAATCATAACATATCTCAGGAGACTTCCAGCTTAAATAAAGGATCTTAAAAAGAGCAGCATTCAGTAACCTTGCACAGTGGCAGCTCTGAATAATGAATAAATGCAATGACATAACATGCATACTTGAAGTTCAGAAGGTCGTTCATTTTTACCGCTTTATGTCCTGGATTCAATGTTGTTTTAGACAAGATAAGAGTTTTACTATTTTTTCCCCTCTGCTTTTTAATAATGCCATTTATTTGTGTGTGGAATAAAACACACCCCAGCACTACTTTTCTACAGGGTCAGAATATTCTAACTGGGCCAAAGCATTTGTTTATTTTTCCATATGTCACACGTGATATCTGAAACGCTACTGACAGGATTTTAACGAAGCTTTGGGAAATATGAAGCAAAATCATTGAACCATTGTTTTCCAGCACTCGGAAAAATGCAATGATTACCCCATAGGGGCGGGATAGTTAATGTTCAAAACACAATGACTTCTGATAGCATTTAGCCCTGAAAAAGACTGGCTTATTTTCTGTACAAGTGCATTTTCAGATTGTTGTGAAGTTAAGCTCCCCTGCATTTGAAACCACATAAACTGTATAATCACCTTGACTGAGGATCAAACCAGCAAAACTTACTCTCCTGTGTCGTTTCTGCTCCATAATCTTTACTCTCCAGCCGTTTGATTTCAAAAGCGCCAAAGATAAGTGAACTGCCTGCTCTCCTAGGAAAAAGAAGGCCAGGGAAATATTTCAATTTAACTTCTAATATGTTTAAGCGTTTTAAAATAAAATCCTACCTAGACAGGGGTTTTGCCATTAGTCCTTATGTCTGGTTTATTACTCAATCAACTGCATGCATATGCTAATACTGCTGCCTGTAAATGAGCTTAGCAGACGTGTTCTGTTAGAGGGGGCTAAGAGTCTCCTGCTGGGCTGTTAATGTACTGGTCAGCCACAGGGAAAAGTGCTCATTTCTCTCTAACGGTTTTAAATGACTTGAAGAAATGACAAATTAATCTCTGATGACAGGATCAAACCAGAGACAAACTAACAGAGGAGGCTTGCTTTGCATTAAATACACATACACAGCACATGAATAGATGTGCTGGCATACACAGACACACAAACATGCATCAACAAACACAAAAAAGACCTGAATGCAAACATGAATACATACACAGACAGACACGTACACAGTGACCACAAACGCTGCTCTGTCAGGCACCACTGAAATGAGAGAGGTCATCTGATGAAAGACTGGAGGATAATTGATGATATTTCTGTGCTGCAGCCTCCATCACAGAACAGATTTCACATCTGTTATGTCAATAAGCTTGGACAGTTGAGTTAAGATTTGTGGGCAGAAACTGCTCTTTCCTAAAGGTGGTGGCAAGAGAAGCCACAGCTCACCACGACACAAGCTGGAGCTGCTTCATGAACAAACAGTAGGTGACAGAGCTGCTGAACAGTATAAAAAAAATGTAAAAAAAAAACTATGGTTGTATTTTTAGGATTTATAGCTGTCAGCAGTCATGTGTAACTGGGCTTATCTGGATTTACAAGAGCAAAACAATTGTTTATGTACATAAAAACAGGAGAAAGTCTCAACTGTTCTCTCACATTTCATTACTGAAGTATCTTAGTTCTAATATCCTTTTATCTATATATAACTTGGCTGTAATACTGCCAAGACAGCAACTTCTGCACGTGTTCACAAATCTACCTCCAAAGAAAGGACAAAGAAGGAGAGGACAAATGCAGGCAGACAGAATAGGGGAAATAAAAAAGATAAAAGTGGAGGAAGACATGAAAGCTCTCTGAGCCCTCAGTTAATACCGAGAGCTCAGAGAGGTACAGCAAGAAAGACGAAAAGAAAAACAGAAATATTCTTCTAGGATGGAAGTTCAAATTCTACAAAAAGAGGTTTCTCTGCAAAATGTTGATGCATCAGATCTGACAAGCTGAATGTAAACGTTAAAGGTAACTAAAAGCCCTTAAGTGTCACCAAAGAAGTAAACCATCCAAGTATTTAAATGCTAATAAAGTAATTCTAAATGTATTATGTGAATTCCATTTTACTGATCACTGGACAGCAATTCAAGCTGGTTTTGGACTTCAGTGTTTATCTGAAAAAATAAAATACTGCCCATTGTGGTTGTGTGCTTGAAACCATTAAACCTAACCAACATAAGTTGACACCAAGTCTCATTTATTAAACATGATAGAAAAATAGAGCTCTACATCCTTGGGTTCTTGTTTGAGAGACTGTGAGTAAAAGCCCAGGAGAGAGAGAAAGAGAAGAGAGGGGAAGAGAGAAAGAGAGGAGGACAGAAAACAGACGGAGAGATATTCTCTTGCGGCCTACTCCGGCACATAGGTTAATTCTATTATTGCAGGTCTGCAGAGTGGAAAAAGTAAAGATGATGCTTTAGATTGAAAACAAATGTCAGGAGAAATGAGTTTCTGGCTGTCTGTGTAGAGTGGATGAGAGGAAAGAGAGGACAGAATAAGCTCGTCCACTGATGGAGGACAGACAGAAAGAGTCTGACTTAAGTATAAGAGAGAAAAACAGCTCTGTATATACAGAAAAAAAGCTTGGTAGAATATTCGCTTTGCACACTTCCAAGGGGTTTAAGGCAAGTCTTGCTACTGTGTTACTAAACTTCCCAGAGATTTTGTTTCCTCTCATCTTCCTCATTTTCTGCTTCTCCTCCTTAGACGGCTCAGTATTTATCTGAGATTCTTTTCCATGTCACAATATCTGTGTATCTGATAAAGCAAATGATTATTATTGGATATGTCAAATAGGGCGCTTTCAAGGCAAAACTAAAACTGAGTGTTTCAAACACTGAAGAACACATGAAGAAGGGGAGGGTGTAAGAGGAAGGAATAAAGGACATTAAAGAAGTGAAGAAGGTCTGAACGTAGGAGAGCACAGCAGAATGCTTGTTTCAGGGTTCAGAAATTGTGTAACGACCCTCATCTCAGCACACAGTGCTGTCAGTGCACTTAAGTCCATAAGGGACTCAGGTGTACACATATGTGCACATACCTGTTAAAGGTAAACAAGCTGATAGGTCTGGAAGAGCACTTAGACAAAACGGTGGAACAGCAGAAACTTACCGCTGCCTTGACCCATCACATACACACACACACATTTTTTGTGTCTTACCCCTGTCAAGTACACAGCAGAGAGCACTTAATGGCTTTTTGGGTCAGCACTGAAAGCGAGGCATCATGGGAGCCATACGTTACCTTCCTGGCATCTGCTGTGCTGCCTGCTCTTGACCTTTAACCCCACAAACCATGACCAATTTTCAAGAACACCTCAGCTTTTGGTGTTCTGTCAGGTCAAGTCATGGAAAACCCATCTCTGTACGACGCAGAATCCATGGAAAGTTTTTGGTAAGTTATCTCAGCAAGTTACAGAAGGACACTGTAAAGTATGTGAAGTAGCGAGAAGGTCATTGTTCTGACCTTTCCCTTTGTGAACTAAAGAATTAAATCTGACAGAATCATCTCAAACAGGAATCCACTAAGACACAGAATCCAGGGCTATACTTGCTGAAAAGGTCACACCCCAGTGCTAGAAAATAACAGATGTCTAGACAGAACTTTAAACTGAGGGAAAGTGACAGTAGACCTGCGCTAACCTTTTTATTGTTTGACCTAACACTTTAAAAGCAACACAGCTCAAAAAAAGATAACACCAGCTCCAAATATATGTGTACCTGTTTAGGAAATTCTGGAAAAGTATTTTAAGTAAATCATAGTTTTAGTAAGGAAAACAGTAGGAAATGATTGAGCGAGTACTTACATACTATACAATTAGTGGTGGAATCGGATTCTCTAATAATACACAACTACAGCTACAGAAGAAACACAACACAGGTGTTTAGATAAAAGAGGAAAGCAACATTTTCTCCTCTTTTAACCAAGTCCTTACGTAAATTTTTGCAGCCTAAAATTTTTTATGAAAAAAAAAAAGCTACACTATCCTCATCCTGACTTTTCCCGGAGTGGTAAACAAATAAAAAAAACAGCTACTGCTCTAAATGTTGACTGTGTTGTCAGGGCAACTGTTTCCACAGTGGAAGTTGTCAGAGTTGTGATTAGGCCAATGGGGCTGAAGGCTAATTATGGGATGTATTTAAAGCTGTGTTAATAAGTGGCTGCAGTAACTAACTAACTCTGAGGTACCGCACAGAGACACAGACACACGCACAAAGTGCAGAATGAACGGAAAGTCTGTACTCGTCTTTGCATGGCTGCTGTTCACTGACCCATTGAAGACTCAGGGAACTCCCTCAGCACTGAAGTCAGGTGTGTGTGTGTGTGTGTGTGTGTGTGTGCATGTGAATGTGTGTGTCTATATACGTGCGTGTCAGGATATATATTCCAATGGAAACCTGTATGTAAGTCCTGTGTCTGCATCTACATGCCTCCTTACCTACAAGAGTGTGTGTGTGTGTGTGTGTGTGTGTGTGTGTACGCGTGTGTGTTTCCAGGTATAGGGCCCTTCCTCCCCGGTTCAGTTTTCACTCAGCAGATTTCATTAATGTGGCTCCTCAAGGAGTCTTTCATCTCACAGGCTTTTCCGGAAAGGTAGAATGGTCTATTTACCAGCGGAGCACCGCCAAAACGCTGAAACTGCTATTATTACTACATCTACCTCCAGAATTAGACTCGTGATTAATAGAGGGTCTGTAAGTGTGTGGACAGTGTGTCTCTGCAGCATTTGTGTGCGCTGTGGAAGTGACTTAAAGCAGTACAAAGAGAAGGAAACACTTTAGAGAGAAAGAGGGATTATCAGAGGGGAAGAGAGACGTTCCTTTTATTGCCCATTAAGTATTTTAAACCTCAAAGTGAACCATTTAGTCTCTCTTTATATAAATCCTGAGGTACTTTCGAGGCATTTGTCACTGCAGTTATCTCAACACTTCAAACAGGAAGCATGATTTACAGTGCAGCTCAAGGATAGGGCAACTAATGGTCATTTCCAGAATCTAAATAAACAGAGCGATGAATATTCCCAAATCAAAAAACTATTTTCTGTATTTTATTAGATTTAAAGTGATAAATCATCTGTGCAGTATCTGTATTTCAGTCCATATTTGCTCTGAGGGGACAGAAGAAAAAATGGGATTTGTGATAAGTGGTATTTTCTGTCTAAGAGCCATTTTTGAGGAAATTATGGAAACACACTCCAATTTACGAAATCAAAAACCTCTCACTGTGTTTATAACAGTCCAATACTAATGGTCTTTCTGTACAAGTGAATGGGGAATGGTACTTAGCAGTGAGAGACAGACTGTTTACGGTTAGGACCTCATTAACCGAGAAGAAAAGTGGTGGCAATGTTTTGGTAGCTGACATAAACGTGCATGTTTTTACACCACCATTTACATTTACTAACTGTAGAACAGACACAGTAAAATGGGACACAGATTATGAACAAGATAAGCACTCATAAAGCTAGCTCACAGGGCTGTGCTGCTGTCGAACACAGGGCATTGACTTTTTGAACTGAGCAGACAGACCATGGCCTGGAAGGAACTCCAATTATTCCAAAAATCCCAGAGGAGACAACTGAGAGGATTGTATCTAAACTACACTGAGGACGAAGAACCGACACAATCTCTCAAAGATGTCACCACTCTCTCTTGTTGTTTAAAGAGACTGAAGAGAAAATAAGAAACAGAAAATATAATGGCAAAACAATATGTACATGTAATATTTCTAAAACTCAGACATGTCTCAGTGAAAGTAACAAGTCTTCTGCAGGACGAATACCACATGAGAAATACTGTCTGCTTTAAGGTGATATATTTCAAACCACATGTTTCTGTGAGAGTGAGAGTTTTTCCCGCATGATCTATATCTTCTGAAATGTCAGGACAAACATGGTTTAGGAGGTGACCTGCGCCTCTCCAGGATGTCAGCCCCTGGCAACGAATGTTTGTGGAGACAAAGAGCAGTAGAGAGAACAGGAGAAGAAGAAGAAACCTAAGAGAAGGATGTGATTTATGTTGATATTGATTGCTGACTTACTCTCAATGTCTCTCACCCTCATTTCTCTCTTCCCTCCCCACATTCTGCCATTTAACTTTCAGTACCCTCTCTCTTCTCTTCTCTTCTCTTCTCTTCTCTTGTCTCTAATAGCCTGGTGCTCTTATTTTGGTTTTCTTCTAGACACACAAATGTCCCCCTTTGAGTTAAGTCTGTCAGCATGCACAGACAAACTGCCACTCAACCACTGGATGGAAATGGAATGGAGAAGGGTTGGAGACCATTTAGGAGGACAATTGAAACATCATTCTTTTTCATGTCTTTCAATCTAGATTTCCAAGTCCCTGTTGGTATTATGTACACATACACACACAAAAAGATCACACAAACACGCTTTCCTATCAGCAGACCAAATGCTGAATGTCTGCTACTAACATGACATAACATACTGTTTTTTCTCAAACAAAAACCAGAGCTCATTTAAAAGCCAGGTCTCCGACAGTGGCCGGGGCCACACACTCTGGATGTATGTGTGTTAATGACTCAGCCAACTGTTGCTTGTAGTAGCCTAATGTTATGTTTCACAGTAAAAGCCCTGTTAAGAAATGGTTTCTGTCCACTGAAACACTGGAGGGCTTTTAATTTCAAATGGTTACAGAAAGTTATCAGAACAAGGTTTTGTACTTATCAAACAGAGGGGATTAGAAATAAAGGCCTTCCTCTAATACATAACAACATAACAGTTCTTATAATTTACAGTTGTTTAAGTATTCAAGCCAGTGTCCAAATCTGGGATAGAGCATCTAGTCCCAAATCTGAAGAACAATAAAACTGAACTTAAGTGTGAACTATGACATTTTAATAGATCAACTATTTTATTTCTCACTGTCACTAAAGTCACAAAACTAAAGTCATAAAACCTAGAAGTAGGTGGCATGAGTCATAAGCAATCTTAGCTAAAAAGACTAAAAGATTAACTACAGAAAAGAGCAAGACAGAGGATAATTTAGGTTAAGAGAAAGTAAAAACAACCTGACAAATAAAACAAATATTGATGGTCATGAGAATGAAGAAAATCAGCAATCGTGACGATGATGACGACTGCTGTACTGAAACACACTGCTGAGTTTTCTAAATTGGGTACTTAGACACACCAATTGACTCCAGAAGATGTTTCTGGCCGACCAGAGGCCTGTAATTATACACACTGATATGTTTTAGATGATGAGAGTGGAACTCACACACAAAACATTTTGTACACACGCAGACACACACACACATTCACACACACATAATGTCTGCCACTCTAGACTTGGCAAGGTTTTCAAAGAAAGCGGGCATCAGGGCCCCAAAGTGTGTGTGTGTGTGTGTGTATGCTCAAAGCCTTATTCCCGTCATTTAAAACATAATCCATATATGAGTGTGGTAGGTCCACAGTGTTCCAGGAAGGAGTGTGTATCTGCGTGTGTGTGTGAGAGTGTGTGAGTGTCTGTGTTAACGAGACGGTGCTAATTAAAATCAGAGCAGCTTCAGAGCATAGCGATGTTCGCCATCCATTACATTATTGCATGTCATCACAAACACACATAAAATGTTAAATACAAGCAAAAGCAAGCACACAGACATACACACACACACACACACACACACACAGACACACAATATATAATACAAACAAATGTACACACACATACAGATACACACAAATCTCTGGCATCTCTGTGGTCTCCTACAGTCAACAATGTTGAATTCTTCCCGCCTCTTTGCTTCCCACAATCCTTTGTGTTTGAGACGCTGTGACGTCAGTGACGCCTCTTGATTTTCTGTCCTTCTCTGATTGTCTGATTGTTGGCGTCGAACAACGACAGTCTGTGCTGAGCGATTCTCTGATTTCAGGCTTTTATGATTTGGTTTGTTCTTTGCTGGTGAAGCAACGATATGAAACTGACTTCGAAAAGATAGTTTGAGCAACGGCGAGTCTGCAGCTGCATTCATGTCAGATTTCAAAGCTTCTCCTGACCTTGGAAACATTCGTTAACACGTCATTCCCTTCTCTGTCTATCCCTATTTTTATTTTAGCCCTCAATTATCCCTTACAAAACATATGTATAAACATTTCCCCATTACATTTCATCAGGTATGTTCTTGTGTTTTAGGAGAGGAAAGAAAAAACTAAAGCCAATGATGAAGTGCTGCTGTCAACAGTGAGCTTACTGCACAATTACATGTGTTTACTCTATTGTTGTGTTGATTACTCATTGGAAAGAAAATGACTCTTCATGCAGACATAACACACACGCGTGCACACACATTAAATTTTATCCCCTACAACAGCGCCTGGACACCTTTCATAAAGCAAAAACAAAATGATCACATGCAGTGCAGATTTCTGAGGATGCACATCCATATGGTTCCTTGTCTGTGTTTGTCTATTTGCGAGCGCGTGTGCATTTGTTCATCTTAATAACACTACAAAGACGCTCTAACGTAAGCCACATGTCTGTGTGACTCAGACTCGATTCACTCACTGCAAATATGGAAGATATGCCAAATATGCCAGAGAGGGAAAGAATGAGAGACAAAGAAGAAGAGAGAATGAAAGAGAAAGAGAAAGACAGCAAACCAAGATTTACAATACTCGACCAATCAGTACCAAACTCTAATTGTTGATAGCACATCTTAAGTGCATAAATAGCCTGATAAATCAAACAAAAACACAAGGCTGTTCCAACTCTCACTGGACATTTTTATACAGTAAGATTATTTAATAGGTTTGGCATCAGCGTACTGAAGTATGTAACCCGACTTTGTGGAGTGATTTCATTGGCTGTGAATGCATTTGCAATCTACCAGACAAACTGACACACGTGTTTGATCTGTCTTTGGCTGGCACAAGGCATTGTAGTGCAGGAAACACACTCCAACACACACACACATACGTGCTTGGCGGCAGGATCAGTGAACACCTTGTCAGTGAAGTGACATAAATGTGTTTATATGCATGTGTACATTTGTGTGTATGTGTGTGTATGCAGACATGTTCATGCTCTTGTCAGCCAACAGCTCCTCAGCAGTTTGTCCAACACCTTGTAAAGAACAGACGTTGTGTCTGCTCAGAGAGAGACAGATTTTTTTTTTTTTCTCTGAAAATTGTCTTTGCTTCCCAAACAGCATCATAAAATCGTGACATGAAACTCTGATCACCAACAGTTGTGGCAGATTATTTTAATTTCCCACTAGACTATTTCTAAACTATCACAGTTACTACATATATCTTTATGAAATCATGTAACCATAGCTCTGTTTCCAGAAAAAAAGAGAGCCCTTTATGTGAAAGTGGATAAAAATGAAGATATTGACACCTATAATTCAAACAGAGAAAACCTAAAATCAATATAATTTCAAAACATAAGGAGAAAGGGCCAGCCTTTGCGACACATATGTCTATGATACTTTAAAAAGCACTAAATCATAGTGCTAATGGTTTACTGATGCTGAAAGGCAACACACAGCACCTTTAAGTGCTACTAAATCCCTTTGGTTGGACAAATCTGGTGTGAATCAGCCCGTTAATCCTCTATGCAGAACTCGGGAGAGCTGAAACAGTTGCAGCAGGGCAGTGGAAATTCAGCCAAGGAGCGGCCGCTGACATCATTTCTTAAGTGACCACATGAAAGTGGCCACCAAGCAGTGGGTGGCGTGGACTTCAGTAGCGCTCGGCATCACTTGACGCCTGTGGCCGTTTATTTAGCTTGGGTCTCTCCCTGATACTAACTGGTGCCGGCGTTTGTTTGCTCTCCCTCTCCTTGGTTCTTGATCTTTGTCTTTCTATCGTTGTCTGCGTCTCACAAGCTCGCTCTGTCATTTCCTCCAGGCCCCACTACAGCATGCGTCCCTCCCAGACATTCCCCGTCTCACTCTCAACAACATGATTATTTGTTCTGGTCTGTGTGTTTCTAGCTATTACACGCTCTCTTTCTCTGTCTCTCTCTGTCTTTTTCTGTCAGCCTGTCCATCTCTATCTCTGGTTCCCCTGCTGTAGGCTTCATGAAATCTGAGTCTAAATATGATGTCCTGCATAACCTGGTTTCTGCCAGTAAACTGATTTCTTGTATGTGCTCCCTTCCTCACTAATTTATTACTAGAATCGCTCTTTTTCATCTTCTCTCTCTTTTCTTGACTTTTTCATTGCTTCTCTTTCTCCTTTCCCCTCTCTCTCCCCGTCTTTGTTTCTAAGGTGATCATTTTTCCTCTTCCTCCCTCTCTCGGTATGTGTCTCTATCTCCACAGTTTATTTCTCTTTTGTCAGTGTTGGTAACTGCAGCCGGCTGTTTATTGATGTTCAGTGGTGGAGACAAACTTTTCCACACATCAAACATCCCTCTGCCATCATCATCATCTCCTGCTGTACTTGAAATTTGTTTTTCTTTCTTTCTCTCACTGATTCAGCCCCTTTTTGTTGTTTGGGCCAACTATAGTACCTATAGAAATGGCCATTTCCTGTAACCAGAATGAATATCATGAATACATTATACCAGCCACATACCAATACTCCCAATCTTGATTGACCTATGTGTTATTTACTTTAAAATAGAAGCCTCATCAACTTTCTAAATTAATATGAATAGACATATTCACATAGATCACTACTTATTTTGGCCCTAACAAGGCTACAGCTTCTACCACTTAATGGTGCAGTAAATTAGTGTTTATTCTAAGCTTGACAAAGTTAGTGCCAACACAAGGTCTCTATTTAATCCAAAGTATAATGACCAATCTGGTATGTGTTCATGGTATAAACAGAACAATCGACTTCAAGCTGAAAATAAAACCTGCTGTAGAGTTAAAACTCTCTCCCAGATGGGATTTTATTTCTGTCACGTATTTGTTCATTGTTTTATCCATCCATTTCTCCACCACGTACAGTATCTTAGACACCAATGACTGGATTTGGATTTGGCAAAACTTGGACGAACGATGCACGTCACCACAGCGGTGTAGCATTTCCAAAATTATACAAATTACCCAGAGGGAGATGCCGTAATTATAGCTAAAAACAACCTGAAAGATTTGTTTATAGCGAAAGCCTTGGAGTACAGGTTTCAGCAGACAGCTTTACTTTCACACTGTGTAAATGCAACATTATAAACTTACAGAATCACTACCGTGGGAAAATATTGTCCCTCTACTTACTATAAGTGCTGCAGATTTTCCAAAACCTGGAGCAACTTTGTAACAGTAGTACAAAAGTCAAATAATCTATAGATAATCTATGGTGACTGGATGTGTTGTAGTCCCATAGCTACATACTGAAGAGGCTGTGGTGACTTGGTGGCCTTATAAAGCGAAGCTACGAATTAGCGGGCAGGCAACTGGAGCCTATTGTCTTTGATTGAAACAGAAACCTATCACAGGCACGCTGAGATACACATAAGGCAACGGGGTTATACCACAAGCGTGACGCTGCGCTTGTAAAAGTGACCAAAATTCAGCATGACAAGTTTACAGAGAACAATGTGTGCGGCTGAGGACACACACATACACTCTTTATTTGCCTCTGAGTGTCGTGTGTTTCTGTCTTTACTCTCATTTCTAAATATACATTTCACTTCTTTTATCTCTCTCAACTACTCACTTTACATTTGCCATTGCCAAGAGTTTGTGAGTTTTCAAGTCGCGTTTAGTTTCTTTACAGATATGGACACACACTTAAAAGAAAACAAGGACATTTAAATGCTGATAACTGTGGAAGACACACTGCTGTTTGACCCCTGATGATAGTTAGAGCAGAGCAATGACACATACTCAAGATAAGCCCATACATAAACTCTAACACATGCTCCTGCTGAACAAGCACAAAACTACACATACACTCTCACATACATAAAGCAATTAACTCTCTCACAAACACAATATAGATATCTGAATAACATTTGCTTTCCCCTGCTGACAAAGTAGTTAACCTGTCAAAATCAAGGTTGTGTGAAAGACTGAAAACAGAAGAAAAGACAGAAAGAAGAAGAGATAAGAGGAAAGAGAGGATTTTTTCATAGTTTCATATTTCTTTGTTCAAACAAAAAAAACGCACATTCCTCCTTCACTTGTTTTGCTCACACTGGTGCAAACAAAAGAGCTAATACTGCGTGTGCCTCTCTCTCTTACACACATATACACAGAGCACACAGTGACGTCTACACACATTTTCAGCCATGAGAAGAATTCTCAACCCAAACAAGATAAACCCTCATGTTTGTAACTCTGTTTGAACAACATACACAACCTGTCATGGCTTTTCAGGATCTTTAATTATCTTTCTCAACCTAAAAATAACCATTTCTTACATGCTCCATCTCAGTTATCTTTTCGTACATTTTCTTAACAAAATTAGCCTTTTTCCCCTCGCAGTGTGCCTTTATTTGGGTAGGAACAGATAGATTTATAAACATCTCTTCAAAGGAAATGTAATTAGTATGAATTGAGATCCAATTCTGACATTTCTGGACAAGTTTAGGTCCTAAAATAACAATGTTTTTTTAAATGTAAATATAAAACTAACAAATGTTGAGCTCCTTTAAAGTTCAAAGCTTTATGTTTGAGATCAGCAGGTGGAGCCCCAACTGTTATATAATAACAGAACAGTCTAAAGTCATGTTTGAGACTGACTGGAGGCTGACTTTCTATGTGTGTGTGTGTGTGTTTCTGTTTTAGAGACGTAAGCTGTTTTCTCAAATGAAATCCAGACAATGTCCAGAAAATCAGGTTCGGACATTTTCCAGAGTTGCCCTTTCACGCATGTAGCACACAACATCAGACTGTCCGTGTCAGACACGTTCTCACCTAATGGAAATACTCTGTGAGGTTTAGGGGAGGGGTGGTGGCTGGGTAGAGCGGGCAGCAGGCAGGACATGACTCAAAAAGTATGCTGCAATGAGCATTCTTCTTCACCCTGTGATATTTATATTACTTCTTGTATTGCGGTTACAGTTTTGCACCAGTCTCATGAGAGAAACATTCTCTGGACACACCAGCTCAATCAGATAGTACATGGATTCTGTGCCCAGGAACTGGCAGGGTGAAGTCCGTTTAATGTCCAGTTTAACTGATTCTGACATTTGCATTCTCACATACAGCTCCTCCGGGTAACGTCTAGATAGGTTCAGAGCTGAAGTGCATGCGTAAAAGCATTAAAAGAGAGAGAAGGAAAGAGAGGCAGAAACAAACAGGGAAACTGCACATACAGCCAGTGTGTTTTCAAGTCTGTGTCTGTGTCTGTGTGTGTGTGTTTGAGTGTTTGTGTGTCATGTATAAATATATCTCTACAGGTTTTAAAGTGGCTTTGTGGTGCTCTGTATTTAGAGGAGGCTTGGTTAAATCTTCTCTCACCCCATTCATGTGGCTGACTCTCTCTCTCTCCCTCTCTGCGTCTGCTGAGTCTTTCATTTCCTCTATCTTCATTCTCCTCTCTCTCTGTCTCACCATCAGATTCTCTCTCTCTCTCTGTCTTTGTCTTCCTGTCTGTCTCTCTATCACACATTCTATATGCTGTAAACTCCACCATCAGTGAATGTATAGCCTCACCTTCAGGATATTAAATTTTTCTTAAATTTATCACTTATCTGACCATCTAACACTAGAAGAAACACATTAACTATAATACTGCTTCAGAAATCTGCATTATTCCTCACACATGCAATGATCATCAAACAGACTGCTTGGTAAGTTGCCATAAAAATCAAGATGCCTGATAACCTGTGTCATAATCTATGGTACTGTTAATGGAAATGTTCTCAAAATTAAGACCATATTTCCCATTAACCCTCTGCTTACGTTCACAAAGGGGACGTTTGGCCGTTCAGTCAAAGGTTTTCTCGTAAAAGGATAATCAAGTTGGAAGTGATTTATCAAACATTGTTTACTCACGCTATCTCCCATCAAAAACTATGAAAATTTTAGCTCCATGGACAGCAGCATCCCCTTCTAGTTTTGTACCATAAAGCAGTCCAGTAGATTTCCAGCCTAATCAACAAGGAGGCACACGATGTTAAACTCAGTCTCGAGGCTGGGTAGAAGCTGCCAATCTTCTTGATGGTGGGCTTTTGTGTGTTTGCGGTGTTTATTCTAATGTTTCAGCCTCAATGTGGTCATGATTTAGCAATGCTAAAACGTTGCATGTAGCAGCCTATGTTAGTTATTTTTACTGTTGACTCATCTGCAGTGGTACATGGATGATGTAAAAGCTTCCAGAGTTCGTTAGCCCTTTATAGCCAGCATGTTACACCATAGGAACATAATGACAAACAGACAAACTTTAGATTTAGTTACTGTATGTAGTTAAATGCATGATGCTGCAATTTAGGAAGAACTTATTCCCAAAATATGTCTGTGTTTTTAGGTGAGGATGATGTGATATGAAGGTAAAATACTGATCTTCATTCAGTCATTTACCTATTTATTGTTCTTCAAGGACCTGTAAAACTTTCACAGGCCTTGGTTTAGTGATAATTAAAATTTACATACACAAAAGGATTTACTCCCTACCAGGAGGCATTACAGGGAGGACTAAAGGAAATATTACAGCTACTGCTTTCTTAACTCTTTGATCAGCTGTGAAACACTTGCCACACACATGAGATCATGGCCTTCACGTAAATATGTTTGTGTGACAGCGAGACGGATGAGAAAAGAAAAGAGCGACGGAATTGGTTCATGTTTGTTTGTATATCTCCAAACTGCATGGTTCAATGTGTACATCTGCAATGTTTCTGTGAATGTGTGTGAACGCATGTGTTTGTGTGTGTGTGCGTTTGATCATGAGATAGAGAGTGTTTGTGGGTCATTTGGTTTATGTGAGTGTGTGTTTGACTCTGATTACACCAGAGCAATAATAACAGTTTGGGTTCATTTGTAACAATCAGACTTTACTTAAACAGTATAAATCACAAGTCCAACTTTTGACACAAACACATGCACGCACATTCACTTGAGCGCTTAAACACTGAAAGTCTGACTCTCTAGATACCTACATGTGTCTGCCCACGTGCCCATATGTGTGTGTGTTGTGTGACATTCACCAGTTCCAGCCATGTAGTCTGTAGCCATAATAATGGTCAACAAAGAGAGCAGTAGCTATGCAGACCTCCCACAAAGAGAAAATGTTGCACACAAACGTGCACACACACGAGCACATACACAAACTGAAACATTCCCAGCCACTTTCATTCACTAAGCCATAAAGTCAGTCACATAATACAGTATCTGTGCATAGCAAACTACAGTATGGTTAATGTTACCATACCGTAGGCAAACCCTGCAGCTCTGTGAAAGGACATAAACTCCGGACACCTGCGTGAAAGTCAGGGCCACTACATCCCCATCCATTACACCCTTTATCACCGTTCTGCTTTATAAAAGATACATTACCTTCTGCAGAGACGCCGAGTGTTGGCACTGAATGTAAACTGTGAGGTGTGGGATCATTCAACATGAACATATTTCCTGAAGATACTGGGCGGTTTAAGAGCAAGCCGGTCAATTTAACATTTTCCTGGGACTTTCTCAAGACTGCACTAAAGAATACTGGGCCACGTGGGAGTCCAGAGGGTTCAGCACTCTTTTTCTTTTTCTTTTTTTTTTTTTTACCCCACACTGAGCTGGAGCTTCGATTTATACTGACTGTACGGCCACACGTCACCTTACAGTAAATAACCTGGAAACACTGTTTCCCAGAATTCAGGAAGAGATTGAAGACAGACACCCTCAGGTGACATCACCATAACTCTACAACAGCAGTGAGACCGTAGGTCGTGTTTCGGCTGCTACAACACTTCAAGAGATTTATTTTGAAATCAGATAGCCACCCCCTAAGAAACAATACATTCTTACATGATTAATAGCAGGTAATTAAATCAAGCTATCATATCTTTCAAGCATCACAACATACATAGTACAATGACAACAACGTAATAAATCATTCAGAGTAATTAACCTGGGTAACATTTTATCCAGACTGATTATTGCTGCCTTGTCTTATTCCTGTTGATCATAACTGAATTTCAGTGTTTGACCTCTGCATTATGGGTTTTTCTGTCACCCGCAAATTCATTGTGCTGCCCAGGAAATTCTGTGAGTCTTGGAAAGAAAAAAAAATGTTTGAAACAAGCAGTCTGAAGTTTCACTATAAAAGCTGCAACAGTGACATAAAACTGAAAGCTCTGTTGAGGAAAGAATCTGTCTTTTCTATCATCTTATACACATGATTGTAATTATGGGGGACATTACATTTGTTTAGTGGTTTGACTCTTGTTAGTGATGGAGTGTAATGTGTATACGACTCCATTGTGCTTTTACTACTGAAACCCACCCCGTCAACACATACACACACAAACAAACACACATACACACGTAGGTCAGAAGCCAGTTGCCAGGTTTTTAAAACATCCTTTAGGAAAATTAAAGCATCTCAAATCAGAGCCAGGTCATTAGGCTGGTTTGTAAGAAGGGAAAAAAAAACAGGTCAACAATCAACAAAAGCTTCTATTCTCTTAAAGATCCTACTCACAGAATCAACTGCCCTATTATCTCGTCCAGCCTCCTGTCTGCTCCCATTTCTCTTTTCATTTTGTCTTTTCCTCCTCCTCCTTCTCCTGTCTTCACCTGCCACCCAGGCTTGTTTTTGTTTTGTTTTCTGCCTTTTCCTCCTGCTAACATCCTCCCATTCCTCATCACACCTTCCCATTCAACTCCTGGTCTCCCTCACTTCTCTTCTCCTTCCCTCTCCTCCTCCTCTTCTTCTTCTTCCTCCTGCAGCTTTTCCAGGGAGCCAAGTCTGTTTTTGATTAGTGTTCGCATGTAAACCCAAATTGTGATTAAACACTGTGCGAGTGTGTTTGGCCCCATATCAAGTTTGCCTCTCGAATATATGTACAGACAGACACACACACAAGCGCACACACACACACAAAGTCAGAGACATGTATATAAGTAGACATGTACAAACAAATGTAAGACATATATAAACATATAAGCAAATATGCAGACGCAAACAGACGCAAATTACTAAACTATGTATACACATTTAGCATAAAAGATCATACATCAGGATATATACAAATACAAATCCATAGTGTATATTCATGCACATATATACCCTAATTGCATACTTTAAGACATGCAATGTCAATCACAAGCATGTACACAGACACACACATGGACAGACAAACAAATATACAGTGTGTGCCTACACACATCCCTATCAGCCGTGAGAGTAAATAGGTCAGCTAGAAAGTCACAGTTTTAACCACATATACAAGCAGCTCTGTGGCTACTTCCCCCGTGCAACTCACCTTTATTTGCGAGGTTAAATTACTACCACATGCAGCCCCTGCGCTATGTCAGTGCAAACATATAAAAATTCTTTGCCACATTAAAAAAAAGTATATATATATAAATATAAATAGAGGCCCCCATCATATGTGGAAAAGCATCCAAAACAAAATTTGGACAGCGCTCAAAGCAAGAAAAACAAAGTCATTTTAACAGCAGGCTGTTCAAAGTAGGCAAAGTTTAGGAATAGAAACAGGAAAAATTTATTCATATGATCCCACTGTGAGCAGAACAGGGTCAGTAAAGAAAGTAAGGAAGTGTGTGTGTGCCGATTAAATCTCAGCATCAGGCAGCATCCACTGGAAAACAAAGGAAAGGATTACACAGAAACAACAAGGGCTTTGTGTAATTATCTTCTCTTTTATCTCGATGGACTGCTGTCATTGTAATACTTTGAGCCTTTTGTCTTGCACATGCATACCTGTAAAAAGCCAATTACAGGCCCAGAGTGTGGATTTTATCCAGGAGGAATGCAATTAAGGAAATAAAGTTTCTTTAATCCTCAACCCTGATTACAGTAACAAGTTTTTTTTTTTCTTAGATTATGTTAAAGAAATCAGGTTACTACAGAAACCCAAAAGTAACTCATTTAACTGAGTGTATATAAACACGCTGAATATAATTTTATCTTCTTTAATATTAGAACATATTTTTCAGAAAGCACAAAGGAATGTATGAAATTTTTGGAATGAAACTTCTCCTGGATTTTCCAAATCTTTCAAATTATCCCAATATCATTTGCTCTCGCTCTCCATTTCTTTCTCTCTCCCTCGGTCTCTCCCTTCTGGTTTTCGGTATCTCTCCACAGTGTGTATTTATCTAAATATGTCTTGGGACAAAATCTCCGTCTGGGCTGTGGGAAACACACACACAGACACACAAGCCGCTAAGAGCAGCCTTCTTTTAGAAGAGTTCTGGTCAGGTTCCCTCTGAAAAAGTCTTCCCTTCCCCAAATGCCAGTGTGGGCCCTGTGGTGCAGCTCCATCCTGGAGACTATGGGTGTCCTGGTGCAGTTTCCTACCAGAATACGCAATGACATTTCAACTTGTTTTAGGAAGCAATGAACCAAGTAATATTTCAAGACTGAATGTAAGCAGGATTGATAAATTTAACAGAAACGCACATAGTGTGCTGCTGTATATGGGCCCTGTGGTGCAGCTGCGTGTCAGGTCCTACATGCGTTGTGGTGCAGCTGCATACCATGGTTTGTACTTCTGAGTCATGTTTAATTATTAGGAAGTTCTGTCGTGGGTGTGTGGTTTAGCATAAAGTCTGCCCTGCACCAACACACACACACACATCAACCCACACATGCAGACCCGCACTTCTGCATCCAGCGCCTGTGGTGTTAACTCAGCAGGAGAGTTGGCGTGAGAGAGCCTTGATTTGTGTGTGCTCCTGTGTGTGCGAGTGTCTGTGTGTGTTTGTGTTTTTGAGACTTATTTGTTTCTCGCCAGCACCCAGTGACGTGAAAAACAAACAAAGGGCCTGGAGACTGGTGACAAGAAAACAATCTTATAATTCCTGACAGCAATACAAACATCAAAGCTGTTTGTTGTGTGTGTGTGTGTGTGTGTGTGTGTGTGTAACAGAGGGAGTGCGTACGAAAGAGAGAAAATGGGATAGAACAGCAAATGAGTGAACTAGCCCATGATGGAAAAAAGAGGAGACACACATGAGTTCAACCAGTTTGCATTCACCCCTCACCCTTCCAGGCCATTCCCACCAATCGCCACTGAGGCCCCGTCTGTCGCAGCCAATCACTGGACACACAGAGTACACCCACTTCCTGTAACACTAACCATAACATTCCAGCAGGTAAACTATGGCAGTCGCCTCTAAATGGACAATTAGCCAAGATTAAAGGCAACCTCCTCGTCTTTCTCCATTAACTTAATTAGGAGGAAAAGACATCTCAAATGACCCCCCGCTCCTTTCAGCCTTCCCTCCCTCTCTCATGCCTCTCTCTCCATCCAGCTCCTTTTCCACTGACTTAACCAGCTAAGTTGTATTTACAGTCACAGCCTCAGTGGGTTACGTCCGCTCGTTCACCTCTATGAGCTCTACTGAAGCACTTGGAGGTTAAGTGCCTTGCTCAAGGGTAACTTAATGGTGCTGAAGAGAACATCCCATTACTGTTCAATCAGTTCAATCATCAGTACGGGGATTTGGACTGGCAACCTTCCAGGTCATGATTTCTTGACCATTAGACTCTTGTCAACCATTTTCATTCCCCAACATATCAGCCCTTCATGTTCCATCTAGTTTCACTTCCCCCCCACAGCTTTTTCTTGTTCCCAGCCTTTAGCTACACTTTAACTTTTAAGGTGTTTATCTAACGCTGTTATCCAGGCTGGCCTGCAGTGAGTGAACATGTAGGGATTAAGAATCATTCTCAAGGACACTTTGATTGGATAAAATCCTTTACCAGCATCCCTGTGGACAGAAACTCACTTTTCTTTCCATTAGGCCAGAACCCTTTTAGGCTGAAAGTTTGGCTGCTGGTATACCTGCTGTGATGCATTTTATAGGGTGCAGTGAGGACACTGAAGGAGCACAGGAGCAGAGTTAGAGAGTCGGAAGAAGCTGAAAACTAAAAAAAGACAGGAAGCTTTACTACACCGGAGCATGTTATCAAATAGAAGTGTGACAGCCAGGTTCTTGAGTAACAGGTTATTTTTTTTATCATTTGCATTAGCTTTTTGTTTTATTGCAAACATTTTTGCAATATCACATTTACAAATTTACAATAAATATGAATTTAAATTGAAATTTGTTTTTAGAATGCTGTTTCTTGCTGTTTATGTAATTCAGTGATTTAATTCAAGTATTAAGCATTAATATTTGCTGAATGGAGGCCAAAATGGCCACAAGTAGCAATTATAGAATAATGGTAAACAAAAAAACATTGTGTAACAGTAGCACAAGTAGAGAAGGGTCGTAAAGTCAGCACTGACTGAGCTACTCAGTTAGCTAAAGTGAGACAGGGTGAGCTTTGTTGATTTCATCTTTTCAAAGTTACATAGTTTTCTTTTAAATAGTACAGTTCAGCAAATTGTTGAAGTGTAGGTATGTATTTCATTTATTTGTACTCTCATTAGTAGTGTCAACAGTCCCACCTGTAAAACACATGAGGCTTCTGCATCTTTATACCAAGACAGCACTTTTATTTCAGTGTCTAGTGTTGGAACGTGGTCAAATTATGTAATCCTGAGCATCTGGAGTTACAGTGGTGAATGAAAAGAGGAAATTTCTCTCGAGACTGACGTTACTCTCATTTTTCTTCTTCCTCGCGCCTCTCTCTTCTCATGCAAACCAATCAACTGTAACCTGAGCTCCTTAATGGTCGAGAACGATGCTGCTTCATGAGTATCGCTGGCAGCAAACCAGCGCTGGTTCAAATGACAGTGCACTTGGGGTCCCTGCACATAGCACACTTTCACAGACACACATGTAAAACACGCACAAACACACACAAACTCCCAGAGGAGAGAGTGAAGATAACAGGATGAGGCTCAGTCTGGGTCAGTGTTATTAGACAGGAGACTAACAGCCATCAAGTCACTTAGCAAAGTAAACCTCCCTGATGTGCACTGATGCACAAAAGCCCTCTAACCAATGGTTTGCATTTTTCCATCCGAGCCATCACGACTGTTGCTTTTCAAACCAGGAATCCACTGCCTTTCTAGCAAATGTGTGCTACTCAAAGCCTGAACTTAGTGTGTATGATACCGTGCGTCTGTGTACATATGCTGTGAGACCACAGTCTCTGCAAACTGTGGGGGGAATCGACCACAGACTGCACACGCTGAAACCCACAGACTCCAGTACTCCATCCATCTCACCATCCCTATCTCCTCCAACCCCTCACCAAACACCTAGAGGGGCCACAGACTCCGATCCCTTCATCCATCTACCCACAGCCTTCATCCTCCACCAGCATCCTTTCATCCATCCATCTCCCCCTTCACATGACCGCCCCGATACCTATCGTTCATCCGTCTTTGTCAGGCAGTTACCAGCTGCACTTACTGCTCAATTAGAACATTTTCCAATAGGAGACAACCTCTTCGATTCCAGCTTTAAATCGTATGCTAGGTTCGTCCCCACAGGATCCAAGACTCTGGTAAAAACTATTATCCAGCCTGATACCTCTTGCCCTTACCTCCCACCCTCCTCAAAAGTAAAACCTCCTACCCATGCCTATTTTCCCTTATTGCTAGTCCAGCTCCCTCCCTCTCCTCCCGTCTCCAAACCTCAGACCACAGAGCTTTAATAGGGGGGTTAAGAGGTAATTCCTATCACACTGCCATCATTTAATATCTAACCAAGGCTGACAGAGAGGAAGGTTACGAACCTAAACCAGAAAGCCACCAGCAAACCTCCCTGTCTCCTCCTTCTTACTTCCCTGCTGTTACTCTCTCTTTCAGCCTCCCTCCCCCTGACTTTTCACTCTCTCCTCTCATTCTACATCCATTTTTTCCTCCTCTGTCTTTCTCTCTCACACACTCTCCTGTCTACATATCATATTATTTACATTTCCGACACTTCCTCAGTTCGCAGAAAAAACAGCGTGGATGGGATAAAAAAGCACCGAAAACAGAGGAGGAAGAGAAAATCGAGGAAAGTGGAAAGAAAAAAAAAAATACAGAGCAGGAGGAAACTCCAGACACTGTAATTTAGACTGTGCTGATGGCAAAGTAGGGATATAAAGAACATGAGATTTATAATGTTAAGTTTGGAACACGTTCACCCTTTCCACTCTCTTACTGAGTTGTCTGAGAGCTCTATAGGGATCCATATTCAACCGGTGATAAATAAAAGCTATCGAGACCAATTAGGGGTTTTATGGAATAGTAAGCCAGGCGGTGGAGGAAATAAGACTGTCACTCATGAAGAACAAGAGAAAGGTTTGGAAAAAAGAAATAAACACAGTGGGATGTGGCATGCATAAATATGTGTAAGTGTATGTGTTCGCATCTGTCACCGTGTGTCCCTAATGTTCACGAGGGGTTTCGACTGTGTGTGTGATCCAGAAAGCCACAGTTGACGTAAATGACAATTTGCTTTCAGCCGTAACAGTCTGCTTTGCTGTCTTCAGCAATACATCACACATCACCACAAATATATGAAACACACCATCAGTCTGTCCTGAGTTTTAAACAGAGGTTTCACAGTGGGCACCCCACCGAGAAGATTTCATCCTTCTGTGGCTTTTCTGCCAACGCAAGAGGTCATATTGAGAAAGTGCTACAGAAAACACCAACCAATTCATTGTCATCATCACAAACCACTGTTATTAATACTGGATTTGTCGTTCTTGTAGTTCTTTTTTCATTCCAAGTTAATTACAGTGTGCTTTTTAGACATTTTAAACAATAATAATAATTCAGTTGGTTTTTTTTAGTGGGGTTTTGTTTTTTTGCCTAGGGCATAGGAGAGTTGCCTGAGCCCACAAAGGAACATTTCATGCCTCAATTTATCTGAAAACCTAAAAATAACAAAATACCCTGATGCACAGTTTTTACTAGACAACAATGACCTATTATTTGATGTAGATAAGACCTGAGTTAATGTTGGAGGAATCATTCTGTGGACAGAAGTGGTGATGTATCATAGATTTCATGGACAGTTTCACTTTCCTTGGATATTCCTTTACTTTTCGGTGGCCTAATTCATGTTTTGATCACCTTAAATACCTAAACCGTGAATAATGTGAAAAACACAAAAAGACCATACGCAGAAGAATATGCTTCCTCAACAAAGAAAGGTTACAGTAGCTTCCAAGGCGTTCTGCTTCATGGAAACATTATAAAAGAGAATGAGAGAAGTGAGAAGTTTAATGTCCCAGCGCTGGTATTCCCTATCCCAAGACCTGGCAACTCACACACACACATATGCACATGCAAGTACAGATACAGTGTATCAATATGGTGTATGCTTGCATGCACAACTACATACATGATGTATAAGCTCAAGGTAGCAGTCAATAATGATTGTAGATACATACAAAAGCAAGCAAGCACCACACACACACACACACACACACACACACACACACACACACACACACACACACACACACACACACACACACACACACACACACACACAGTCTACCTCTAGATTCACTTGAAGGCAGCCCAATATAAACAGCTATAAAGTTTAGAAGGTGTTTCAACCTTCTGCCTAAGCTGACAGAGACTCTCTGAGGAAAAGACAAACAGAAAACCTGAGTGGAAAGAAAGAGTTCAGACAGAGAGAGCACAGGGGAGGAAAAGGAGAATGGGTGGGTGCACCAACGAGACTGAACCAGAGAGAGGGAGAGGGAGAGATAGAAAGAGAGAGAAGAGGAGAGTATGTCTGGGAATGTGAGATGAAAAAGAGAGAGACGGAGGACAAGTGGGAGGCTTTTCTGCATCAGTATGACCTGCTCTTACACTCTGAATACTCTGGGAAAACTCCATATTCCCGAATAAAAATTCCTCACCGGTCCAAGCAAAACATTGGCTCCAGGCACACTTTCACCTCTTAAAATAGTGCATGCACGCACACACACACACATCTGACACACACACTCTTTCACCTCTCAACAGGAGCACAGAGCAGTACTGTGTCACCTGGCGCAGGACTTGAACCCTCAACCCGGATAAAAGTTCTGACACTGCACCGTGACCATGTTTTCAAATGGATCGCGTAACACATCAAAAGAGACAGAAAAGAGGAGAGAGAGAGAGAGTGACGGAGGCAGAGTCAGAGAGAGTACGATCGCTGGATGGAGAGATGGAAAAACAAGAAAGGTGTACTCACAGCCTTCCTAGTTTGGGGTTGGACTGGAAGAGAAGCTCTGGGAGAAACTGGAGTTTGTTTCTGTTCAGACGACTGCAGAGAGAAAAGGAGGGAAAAAAGAAAATATAGTTTGAAGTAAAATAGTTTGACGTTGTAAACCTCAGTGCGAACAGAGCAGGCAAAAACACACATTACATAAATCACTCAGATTCATGCTTTTTGCTTTTGTGTTGACTGGACTATCACCAACCCGCCGAGAGCATCACCTCGAAGGCCAGTGGGTTCACGGTTCAGAGGTGAAACTCATGGGAAAGTCTGTCTTGTTTCCTGTGATCATGACCTACAGGTTATCATGATGTGTTTTGTGTGTCTGTGTCAGTTACAGGTTATCGTGTCGTAAGCTCTCTAAAGCCAGTTATCGCTATCGTTCCCTTATGTGCTTTGACCTGGGAGTGAGAGAAGGAACAAGTCTGGGTGCCTGGCGTCTTCCAGTCATCTCCACAAAGCTGAGAGGTATGTTCAATACAAAAACACTTTTCCAGGATAATTCTCTGAATTGACACTGTTCTCATTACACGTTCTCAACACATTTTGGTAAAAGTCTTAATCTGGTTTGTCACTTTAGGAAAAGGAGAAGACTGTATCATTAATCACAAGATTACAAGAGAGCCAAGTGCACTACTGCGTACTGAAATGGAAAAACTGTCTGTCTTACTGACCTAAATTTTTCTGATAGGACAAAAATGTACAAAATGCAAGAGCTTTGCCCAAGAAGTCATACTGCATTTATTTTCCTCATTAATTTAAACTGATAGCTTATCCATCCTGTATTAACCCACTCATATTGGTAAAGATAAGGAAATGAAAGGCTTTGGGCTCTTGAACCCAGGCTTTTCCAGAAGCAGTTTCAGGTGCACGTAGCCAACATAACCAATGTTGTTGTAAAAAAAAAAGAGGCTCATCAAAAGCAAGAAAACATGATTTCTTACATTTGTAAAAGATGATAAAATGTGAAAAAAAAATGAAAAAAATGAATGTTACAGTCACAGGACCATCGTCGCCAGGTAATTCTTAAATGTGCTATCAGACAAACAGAAATGGCCAATCAGCAATACATGCACACTCCCCCATGAGTAGTAATATGTACATAAACATAACTAAAAGAAACAGTAGGATGAACTTTCATTCATTTCCAGAGAGGCAACAAAAAGACAAACATGGGCATTTTTACCTATGATTTATAACTATGGGTTTCTAAACTAATATGAAGAGAAAACCTTCTCATACCCAATGCCTTCTTATTGTTACACATAAAATACCATTCCATGTCTAAAGAGGCTGAACTGAGCATGAAATGGACACATGGCAATTATTTACAAAGGAATGAGAGGCAGAGGAAGATGGAGTGAGAAAGAAAAAATGGTGTCGACCAACAGAAAGACAAGTGTGTGTGAGGAGACAGAAAGAGATGAAGTGTGTAAGGGTGAAGTATGTGTCTGCTTGTGTGTGTGTGTGTGTGTGTGTGTGTGTGTATAAGGAGGGTGGGGTTGGCTGCAGCAGAGACAGATGAGGACAGTGTGAGGAGAGGGAGTGAAAGTGTTATCAAGCTACCAAAGCATTTGGCTGAGAAACGAGGCGTGGAAGGGAAAAAGAAATGAAAAGGAGGGCGGAGGGTCGAGGGGTCGCGAAGTAGAATCTGTGCTGGAGAAGACACAGACACCAACCTTTTAACCCCTGTGATAATGATAATAAGACCCTGACTCCTGTGTGCACCAATGGAAAGAGAGCTGCAGTCCAAAAAGAGATATCCACCATTTGAAATAATTGACCCCTGCTCCTAGAAAATAACTGCTGGTACGAAAGTAAAACCCATGACTGCCTACTATTACAGCTATGAGTCATTTTAAGACATTTGCTCACAAAACAGTTATGGTTTTTAAGAGAAGAATCCTTTGTGTGTTTTCATATAATAATAATGATGAGTTTCTTCTACTTGGAACCTTTGAAATCTTGCCAACCCACAAGTCTATGGGCAGTATGTTTTTAAATTTGGAAAATTATATCTATTAGTCAGAATCACAATAAAGTCCAGCAGAAATGGTTTGGAGACTGAAGGGAACTAATCTCACTGGGTTACCGCCTCAAAATCCAGAAGGTTCATATCTTTTTTGCACAAATAACAAACTAAAACAACACCTCCTGAAAAATCCTGTGCTCTCTTTGCAAAATATCCACCAATTACAACTTTTTACAGCTCTAAAAGTCAGCTAATCCTTAAGTTCACTATTTCAGATCACCTCTGAGTCCCATTTTTTTCTTTCAAATTACCTAGAGAGACAAAATGTCCGACACATGACTTTATAACTCATGTGTTGACATAAATGAGTGTCCTCGCCCAAGGAGATGGCGACTTAAGCTCCATGTTTTTCACATTGTGACTCCATAAATCACACAGACTCAGCACCAGGACCTCTCACCCCTCACCTTTCACCCTGACAGGCACAACATCAAAAATCCTGTCAGCTACGCATTTTAAAAAGCAGTTCACTATCAGTAAAGTAAAAAGCTATTTATGACTCAGGGGACCCATTGTTATTTCCCTCAGTACAGTTGTGATTTTTTCTTTAATATTTTCTAAAACTAAAAAAAAGCTCGCTCGAGAGACTCCAACTTAAGTGCAATGTGTCATCTTTACATTGTGTGATGTATTTAATTATGACACACACCTTTAGTCTACAATCCAATAAATTGTTTTTCAATTGACTTACACAAATGAATGCTGTCTCTTGTGCGAGTTTCAACACACAACTCTTTTGTCCCCTAACCTCTCCCTCCCTCCCTCCCTCACCTCAACCTCCGACCCTTCCTGACACACCACTTTAAAGAGCCTTTTAACATTAAAGCAGCCCATCACCTCAAGCTTTCACTATCGGATGTGTGATCTCCATTTAGAGACAAGATACACATGTCGCTGCCACTCAACACCTCACAAGTTTCTGTCCAGTGTCAGTGAGGTTTACCGTCACCTGAACTAACTGCTTTTGTCTTTCTGTATGTCTCTGCCACTCTGCTCTATGTCTGTATATGTTACCATCTGAGAAGGGGATTTTTACTTAGAAATGTTCCAGATCAATATAGTTTAATATAAGATAAGATAAAACTGTACAAAGCTCATCACATTTTGAGGTCACACAGCAGCACGACATGCCTTTAAGTTACTGCAGGTGAATTTATCACACTGCAGAAAGTCAGAGGCAAATTAAAAACCGTACTGTGGTGAGATAGATAATGACACAACATTATCTGAGGAAATATTCAGCTCAAGTCCTAACACAACAATGCCAATTCAACACTGCTGCGATAGCCAAGTCCTAAGTTTAGAAATGCTGCTCTCATCAGTTGAAGACCTCCAATATGGCTGCCAGAAGGTGTGTTTCATCACCTGAACGCCACCTATAAAAACAGCCATAAAATCTGGCAGATTTTTCAGGAGATAACATCTGACAACACGTAAAGTGTGTTACTCTGTATTCTTGTCTTATGCTACAGGATCATAAACAGACAGCAGAAACATGGAAGCACGTCTTCCTGCAAAGCCGTCTGTCCGTCATCCCTGTAACACAGACTCATAAACATGCAGGTGTGTGTGTGGGAAGTGTTGTGTTGTGCACTCACACCTCAGTTCTATTGACTAGAACGTTGGTGCGAACTGACGGACACACACTCACCCACACGGAACAAGGCAACATCTATGGGAGATTCCAAGGTAGTGTGTGAAGTGGATAGACCTGGGAGTCATCCAGGTACACTCTGTGTGCTATGCTTTACAAAATGGACAGGTAGCAGCAGGAAGTCAAAGGTGTGTGTGCAAGAATGTGTTTGAACGTGTGTATATTTAGTGATATTTTTGTGTGTGTGTGTGTGTGTGTGCTTGTAGTCTGGTGGGGGTTTTTTTAACATGCATAAAATGCCTAAAATTTGCATGAGCTGTTTATTTTGCACTGGCTCTGTTTCTCACTCGCACACAAAGACAGTAGTGTAAGATGGTGCACTTACAGTCTCTCCAGCAGCCTGAGGTCCTGGAAGGCTCCTCTCTCGATAACACTGATTTGGTTGTCCTCCAGATGACTACAGTGATGGATATAAAGAAACAGAGAAGAACAATAGCTGCAGTTACTATGATTTTTAAACAAATCCTTCAATAGATACTGAAGGAATGTCAGTAAAGGCAAGGTGGACATAACAGTAAAATGAGGCATTAAGAATTATCATTAACTTTACATAGCTGCAATAGGCATTTCTTTAAAATGTCGCCATTTAATCCACTGCCAAGTTCCCCAGCTGACCTGCAGGTTCACACCAGAGGAAGAAACAGCAGATAAATCTCATTTTCTGGCCAGTGCAAACAGCAACATCAGCTGCTTGCCAGAGGGAAATAGAGACATTTCAAACATCGATAGAGACACTGCGCTTTTTAAAAATTGTCGTATAAACAAGCAATCAGTGTGCTGAACAAATGAATCTGGCGTGAAACAAAAGTTTAAAAAGTCTAAGACATGCAGCATTTCACAAATGTCACAGTCTAGTGTGCCAAAATAAACAATTAACAACCCATTCCTCTTCTATTCCTCGATGGATATCTTCTCCATTTCTCTTCTGCCTTTCCAGTGGTGCTCCCAATGTAACACATATTCCTCTTTTTCCCTCTCGGCTCTCTGTGTGTGCCGTAATGTTTTTGGGGCAATCTAAGATTTTCCAGATGGGACAGAGAAAGGGAGAGAGAACATCTCCGCAGATATGCATGTTTATACTTTCTGTCTGAGGATGTTAGGGCTGACATCTCCTGAGAGGGAGGAGGAGATCGATGGAAGAGAGTGGCTGATGTGAGAGGAGGAGGAAGAGAGGAGCAAAGAAGTCAAGCGAAAGGAGAGAGAGGAGGAGGCAGAGAGAGAGAGAGGAAACAGAGATGCAAAAATAAAGAATCCCAAAATGACAAGATGGATTGAGCGGGTAAGAAAAAAAAGAAAGACAGAGCCAAGAAAGACTAAAGAAGATGTATCAAAAGGAGACATTGTCTGGCCTGACATGTGGACTCTGAATTGTTTTGGCATGACCTTCCTTTAAATATTCGTTCAAAGAAAATGTTTAGACATGCAGCTGTATTGCAGCCATTAATCCATGGTCTGTCATACCGACACACACACACACACAATCTGCTGGATAGAGACATGCACTTGGCTGAAAGATTACAGGCTCAGACACACACAATCAAACTTATTCATGGAGAAGCACATAAATAACTGACACTCAAAGCTGCATCCACCCTCCTGATCACCTTTTTTCCACCTTAATTTTCAAAAAAGTATTTATTTATAAAAACTAAAAATCTGTGAAAATCTCAAAGGAGTACAATAATACAGAAATCTGAGTAATATTACTTTGCATATTCGCTCTGTTTTATTGCTTTAGTTTGTAGTATGATAAGCAGGACCATGACAATTTGGGTGAATAATTCAAGGAGGAAATTAGCAGTTTTTAGCCACTTTTTCAAAAAATGTGAAAAAAATGCCTCAGAAAAATAATGACAGCTGGAGCAAAAAGTTCTAAATGAGTAGCTGACAAAGGCAAACACAGTGTGATAGGCACAAATACTTATCTGACATTGTTCATCAGCACTACTAATGAGCAATGTCAGATGTGTGTAAACATGTAAAGCATAAACACAGGTCCACAGTTATGTACTGGTAGCACGGATGCCCAAAACACACACACACACACACAAACATGTGCACAGTCCTGACTCCAGCCTATCAGTCATAATTTACAGCCCAGCCAGCATAAATTCAGCATGTTTACTCTATGTGTAGCTGAATTTTCTCCATCCTGATAGAACATATCTTGTAAACTCTGGAGAGAGCTAAATCAAGACATAACTTTGAGTAACTATCAGAGTTTATTTGTCCAAATGAGAGATCAACCGCATGCTGATTTATTGAATGAAGTTTAGAAAGGCAAGGGATCATACGCCAAACACATGGTGCTGGGAGTCGATGCTGGCATATTGTTCAGATGAGGTATTGTTTTTATATCGGTCTATATCAGGGATTAGTCATCAGCAGAGAGATGGAGAAAAGAGAGAAAACATGTAAGGATTTCATGTGTGTGGGGCCTGGTGTGTCCAATAACTCTTTCATTCAAGCGTATTAGAAGGTTTTAGCAACCATTATAAAAAGCACAATGATGTCACGCTACCTTATGGCAAACTCAGCGCACTTGGCCTCTGAAGAAATAAGGAAATACTTCAGGGGATATTAACTTCACTTGTTGTTTACGCACAATGGATGAAACCACATTAATCTTCGCCGGCCAAATGTTCAATATCAAGCACAAGTTTTCACCTACATATAAATTTGTTTGGAATTACTCAATTTCACCACAATCTGGAAGAAATCTTGCAAAGTAAGGCTGCCAAAGATATTATGCTAAGTGTTGCGCATGCAGTACGCATGCAGAGACAAGCTGTGTCTGTGTTTACAGGAAGATGATCTGACCACTCAGACTAAAGAGTATTCAAACTGTTGGAAGGGAACTACATGTTTTTGTATGAATAAATGTTCAGTCAGATTGCAGCAGGTTGTCTGGTTAAAGTGCTTTCATGAGGTCAGATACTAAGTTTGAGGATTGATTTTAAATACCAACAAATTAGCCCAATTAAGATGTTTTCATTTTTCTATTCTATGATTATTAAGGTTTTAATGTACAATAAAATACAATTGATATAATTATGTTGCATATGTGCTCTAAGCTACAGGTTTGGTTACGGTCTTGAACCAGTCAGATTATACGTAACGGTAGTCATATACTTTCACAAGACGCGGGACCCCCAAGGAAAAGCTGTATAGCTAATGGCTGGATGGATGGATAATTATGAATAATTACAAGCTTGTACGTAAGCGTGGGCATAGAAGAAATACTTCTTTCTGCAGTCATTGGTCTTTCCTGCAAGGAATGTTAGAAGCATTTAAGTACATGCAAACTTTTCCCATGGGATGTATGTGAGGGTTAAGTGACCAGGAGGAGAACTCATTCGAGGGAGGGGAGGGGGGGCGCTCATAAAGTAACAGTAATACCTATTTGACTACAGATAAGGGTCAAGGCTACACGGCTTTTGTTCATTGCTTGATACATATGAAACAACGTGTATTTGTGCATGTGAGAGAGACAGAGAGAGTGTGTGTATGTGTATGTGTATGTATGTGTGTGTGTGTGTGTGTGTGTCTGTGTGTGTGTGTGTGTGGGGCACAGTGTGTACTTTCTCAGACTATCTCCTCTCTTTCCCAAGCTGTCTCCTTCCCATTTCTTTAAGAGATTTAGAGTGGGGAAATGTCACAGCTGTTTATCACCAACCACATGAAACAAGCTGCTGGCCCACCACACGCAAACACACTCTCTCCCTCACACACTAGCACATACACATACACACACACCCTCTTTTCTTTGGTTCATGTCAGCCTGTCTCAGTTATACAGAATGCACAGAAATAACAGTATCTCTCTCTTTTTTTTTTTTGTCTTGTTCAATTTCACAGCCATTTGATAAAACGTGAAGCTAAACATCAATTCCAAAATCCACCATGGTCCTTACAAGTACGGTTATAGTAAAACAAATGCACTTACAAATGCAAACACACACTTGCATAAACTTGTGTCCAATCCTCAGCGTAGTTTGTGATGGGAGTGTATTTTTATCTGCCGGTCTGGTTAAAACGGAGTGAGGAGGGAAGCTGCATGAAGCCAACAGTGATTATAGTTATTATAGCCCTAACACACACACACACACACACACACACACACACACACACACACACACTTGAGCCGCTTGAGGCAGAAGAGTTGGAGAGCCCTTGAAGTCATTAGGACAGCTGAGAGGACACGAGGAGTCACACTCCACAGAGCCGCTGTTTACAACTGACGAATGAGACAAGCGAGAGTAACATCAGTAATGACTTTAGCATTTCACTGGGTTTTTTTGGGAAAGTTTCGACAGGCACAAAGCTGTGCAATAAAATATAGAAGGTTCATGGAAAGAGTGATGTTTACTGACAGCTGCATGTTTAGACTTCAGTCAATAACTCGCCTTTGGACAATGGTCAGAAAGGCTCAGCTGCTTTTGAAGTCCAAAACCTTTGTGGGCAGTAGGGGAGGAACAATTACAAAAATGTTTCTACATATGGGCATGTGTGTATAGCTCCAAGATGAATGAAAAAATGTGAACTTGTCCTTTAAGCCTCATCATCATTGTTTAAACAAAAACCTATCCTGTTAAGCACTTGGTCAAAGTTTTGCTTCACACTGGCAACATGGCATTGAAGCGCAGGGACATGATTTTGGGTTTTAAGAAATGTATTGTGACCACATCATTATTCTGTTTTAGTTTAATCATCTGTGCACAATTTTACACAACTTTTGCATCTTTAAAGAATCTCACACGTTTGTTGCTTATTTCTGATTTTCAAAGGCACTCTGGTATCTCTGGATGTTCCTGTATTGCAAAACTTTCAGTAAATTCAGTATTGCCCAACTTTTATTCAGAGACACATGGGAGACAACAGCAAACTCTGAGTTACATTATCTTTTCTTTTACAGTGAACAGTGACTCACAATTTATTGTGACCAATTGTCCAGAAATTGCAACATTTTTCTCAGCAGTTTTATCTCTGTATACTTCATCATCATGTCCGCACCAGCTTAACATCTTGTTGTTGTGTTGCTTGTTTAACAAATGGGAGTCTTGCTGCTTGTTACTGGAATCTCAGCTCACGATTACTCTATTATTTAACCTTGTAAATATTCAGTAATTACGAAATTCAACTCCTTGGATAAGACACTTGCATTCTCTCCTGCCCTGAAATCCCTCATTAGGATGGGAAACTTTATTTTATAGAGACTTGTTTCCCCTATAGCCATGTACAGGCCTATTAGGTAAATATAGCATTTGTCTAATTATTCCAGCATGGCAGCTTTTTCATTAATGGAACTCCTTGTAAAGAAACGAATACAGGTCACAACAAAGAAAAGAGAAAGAATAGGCACATAAAAGACTGGATTCAGCCTCGTACCCAAATCCAACCAAGCTCATACCTAAATGAAAAAATAAGTTGTCGTTTAGTTGTTTTGTGAAGCAGTTTGAGATACAGCTAACGCCATGTGAACTTGTTAAAGAACCTTGATGTTCCTTGAGTAATTCCAGCAGCACTGAATGGGTTAACACCGCACAAAGCTGATGGAAGCAAAGAAAGAAAACTTACAGAATCCTGAGGTTCTTGATGCCAGAGAAGTCCACTTTAGTGATTCTGGTGATGTTGTTTCTGTTCAAATCCCTACAGAGAGAAACACAGAGGTTACAGATTGAATTAAATACAGCATGAATTTAATATAATACACTGTATTTAAAAAGCCTACAGTATCTTTATAATAAATACTAAAAAGCAAATGAACACCGGCGAGCGCCCGCTGGGTGCATGTGTGTGTCAGCATTTTGTGTGTCCCTGTGTGTTCTCGCTCAGTCATATTAGCGAATGTGGCAGCCGGACAAAGCGTGAGAATGCCCCACAGCACAAGAGCCCACACACACACATATAACAATCAAACGCACACAAACATACAAACACAAACCAAAACATACTAACACTCCGACCGTACAGGCACCATGAGATTTATGCACATACACTCACACTGCTACACACATGTACTGCTCATGCTGCTGTGAATTATTGAGAAGCAAATTTTCCAACAAAAATAAATAAATAAATAAATAAAAAAAAGTGGGATGAAATTATTTTCTCTTTCCATCATCAGAGTTTAAAAGCTTATCGTGTTTCCTGGCTGTCATTCAATCTGTTTTGACTATGAGTGCACAATGTATACATACTGCAATATGAACTGACTGCCTGAGTGTGTGTGTATAGACTGTTCCCTTTATACAGCAACACTGTTTATTGAAACGCTGTCGCACTGGAGGAATTAGGGCGAGGAAAAAAAACACACACACACACACAAGAGAACACGGACAAACAACCCACACAATTTTCTCTCTTATTTCACACACAGACTCTCCGTAGGCTTTCACTCGCCCTCTCTCACTCACAGACACACACACTCACACATACACATAAACAGAGTCTGGTTTTGCAGAGGCGGCCTGCGTGTGTGTTTTTCATAATACACCTAAACATTTATAAATCTGATTTAAGACCATATTAGGTTTCAAAAGGCTTCCCCAAGCTGCCATGGTAAGGACCACTAATAAGAGCCATACCCTGGCCTGAGACAGGGAGGGCAGCGCTTCCCAAAGCCCAAAATGGGGTCCAGAGTCCACCAGGGCTCCTTGAAAAGGCTCCAGGGTAATGAATAGTTACAATATCTCAACTGATACAATGGGAGGTCACATAAAATGACTGGGGATCAGACTCCCACCCACTGCAGCAAAGAGTGGAATGGGAAGCTGGATTAAATCATAACCAACAGCAAATACGTGCTCAGAAAGAGGTCCCAGTTTAGTAAGGTTTCTGTTTGAGGATCCTTGATGAGCATTTTGGCATCTTCAAGCTCATTGTTTTGCTTTTACAGCTCAACATTGCTGCTCTGACTCTCTCTCACCACTCTCATCAACGTTGTTTCCAGACACAGAAGGCAGCTGTTTTCAACAACAACAAAAAAAAGGTGCTGACTACATAATCTCAATGAATTTCTCAAACTGAGTGATTCTGAAAGGGCTGAAACATAAACAGTAAAAACATGACTGATTTTGAATTTTAAATATCAGCACTAAAACCTTCTGATGTATAAAGATGTTGCATTTATTGTAATCAGCTAAACCAACCTCATCCAGTAATCCAAACATTTAGACCCTTCAATGACATGAAAAGATATAAAAATCAGAAAGGAATTCATGATGATTTGGAGTCACATTCATCTTACTCTTACATTCAAGAGACCAGATAAGTTTTTTGATGGCGAGCCACTTCACCATCATCCAAACTACATGCTGCTGGTTCTTGTCAGGCTTTCAATATGTTTAAAATTGCCAGTTCCTTGGGAAGCGAGGCGGTTTGATAAGCCTTCCTGGACGTGATGAAAAACTCAATACATCATTGATTTATCATTTTCAACTTGAGGAAAGAGGTGCTTCCATGATGACAGAAACAGAATTTTTTTCCTCTTGTTTTGTAATTTCATGTATACACTCACTTTCAAGTGACTCTGAGGCAGCATCCAATCTGAAAACTTCTGTTCCCCATCACTCCACCTCTATCCATCCTCTCCTCCCTGTCTTAATCCTCTGTTATCTGTCTCCCCTCATCTTTTCACATTTGGCAACAATCTCTCAGTTTTTCTTCCCCCCTCCCTCCCTCCATCTATCTTGAATCTCTCCTTTCCCCAGTCACTGCTCTTTTATGTCAATCTGTCAGTCCTTCTCAGCCAGCCTCACCCCTGTGTTCCCAGCCTTCTTCTCCACTTTTTCTTTCTAAGCTCCCTTTTTTACCGTGTCTCCCCTTCTCTCAATCTCTCATGTCTTATCTTTCACTGTTTCACAGTTGACTAAACACTTTTTCTTCTCCTTCCTCTGTTTTTCTCTCTCCCCCTCTAATCTCTTCTCTTTTATCTCAATCTTTAACTCTTTCACAGTTGGCTATATTTTTCCTACCCTTCTCTTTTTTCTCTCCCTTCTCCCCTAATCTCTCCATCCTTATCTCCATCTTTCTCTTGTTCACAGTGGAAACTTCTGCTCTCACCAGGGAAACCGCTCTGTAGTCAAACAAACAGTGAGGATACAGGGCCAGGTGGAGAGCGATGGCACCGCCCTATCTAAAATCACCGCCTAAAAACTGAGAAAGCCAATGCCTCTGCCAAAGCAAAATGAAATGTGGTGTGAAATTAAATGATGAAATTGTCGAATGAATAGCACACCAATTGACACTGATGCATTCAGAAATAAAAAGGTGTAAACTATGATTTCTTGTCATTCCTCATGAGGTAAACAACCAGTGACATTAGTCATATATGTCAAGTAAACACTAATTCATGTCTCATTCATTCATTCATGAATTTTACACCTACATGGATATGATTGGATGTTTCTAGTCAGCTGGTAGCCGCACAGCTGCGGTGTGAGCCAGTGGTTGTGAAGGATGAGTGACCGAGCCAGTCATCCAATGCAAGCATGACTTCAGTGCTCTGAAGTCTAACAAGCAAAGCCCCATACAATTATCCTTAATACAGAAAGGTAGAATTTCTCAAAATAAAATGCACAACCTACAGTACCTTTACAGGAGCTGGTATATCATATTGAAAAAAAGCTGAGTAACAGAGTATACTATAAATCCAACCTAAGAAGCTTGATTAGACTGCAGGGGTCTATGCAAAATGATAAAATACGGTGACAGAGGATGTGAATGACGTTAGGCCAGGGCAGCCTTTTTTATGCACCTGGTCTGCTGAAGCTTGGGGATCCACCCCACCCAGCAGTAAAGCTTAACTTGGCTTTAAATTTAACTGACCAGCTGGCAGTCAGACAACTAACAAGAGGCTTTAGTACAAAAGCCCTAACCACTGTTTGTTTCCATTACAGGCAGAGGTAAGGCGCACATGTGTGTGTGTGTGTTTGTGACAAGGGGATAAGACAAGAATGCAAACAGCAGGTGTTCAGGGAATTAATACACCATACAACACACACACACACACACACACACACACACACACACAAAAAGGCACAGACAGCTCCCCACCACATTTCACCCCAGACCACTGAAACTAGTGAACCTTTCAGTCTGGCTGCTGTGGGCCAGCAAACCAGTTGACTTTACACACACACACAGATATGGTGTGTAGGGGAAGCTGATTCACTACCAGCACAGCTTTATTGGCTGGCTTCACCACAGACACTGAGGAAAAACAGAGAAATAACTATTAGAAAGGAATGTTAAACAAATGACAGATCAGGTGACAAAGACTCCCAAGAGCTCGGTGGAATGAGAAGTCGGACTGACCGCCGCTGTGGTAAACCATGAAATATCAGTCGTGTTTCACTTTCTCTCCTTGCACCTATATCTCACTCGGTCTTGTTTTCATTTTCTTGACCTTTGCCCCACACTGAGGAATAATGATTAAGTTCTGCAAACAGTTTCCTCTCTCTGTTCTGTCTCTGGCAGTGTGACATTTCCTCTTTCCACTTTTTCTCTCACTCTATCAGGCACTGCATCCTTATCTCTCTATCCCTCCATCCTTTCCCTTTCATCCTTTGTTGTTGTCCAGCCAATGCTTCGTTGCCGAATGCGTTCGCTTCCTGTCCTAATCTCCTGTTATTTTCCACAAAGCTCTTGTACCTCTTCACTTTCTCATTCTTCTTTTCTTGCTCTCCATCCTTCTCTCTCCAAGATAGGTATGCTCAATTTCGCTCCCTAAATCTCCCAGTTACGCAAGGAATCCTAATTGCCTTCTTCCTTTTCCTTTTGAGCTCCACGCTGTACAGTGTGTCAGTCAGCAGAAGCTGGGGTCAGGCACCAAGCTGCTTCAAAATTAGCCTTTAGTATAGCTGCAATCCACCTTTTTCAACTGTATGAATATGAAATTTAGGAACAACTGTTCATACTCCCTTAATCACACTAAATGTAATCTCCCTTTGTATGACGAATGAAGGGTAAAAGCAGTGTAACATCGTAGTAAAACTTTTTGTCCATTCAGGACTGAGAAGCTTAGAAGCCAAACCAGTGACAAAGTCAAAACATCATATTTTGTTGCTAAATACATACAGAATGGTGGAAATGTAATTAAAGTAAACATGTTGTTAACTGTGCATGTGATGGTAGACGACAGGGGATAGCCTTTGAAGTCTTTACAAATTCAATCATAGCGACTACAAACCAGAAAAAAAGACGAAATGCCATGAACAAGAGTTATACAGTTATTGTAAAAATGTCTGCCAAGTTGAAAATGATCCAACTTGAGGGAAAACTTCACGCTTCTCCTCAGGCTTTATGACGCGACAGAGAAGGAGAGAGACTGAAGGAAAACAACACAAAGAACTGGAGTTTCTGGTGAGTTCAGTCAGACACACAAAATGTTGTTGGCAAAATACCAAAAAAATAAATAAATAAATCTTTTAAAAACTGAATGCTGGAAAAAATGAACAAATCAACAATCACACAACAACTGTAATAAAAAGAGTACCTGAAGATAATGCTGCAACAAAGGCATTTTGAAGAGTGTCTCTTAACATCTGCTTGGTCAGAGTTCTGACAAAATGGTGGATGTAACAATGTCAGTTAAGGAGCAACTGCTATGGAGCCGAGTCACTAGTTGTTGCTATAGAAACAAAAAGTTTAAAATAAGCCAAATGCTGGCGGCAGAGCACATACATAAAAATCAGATTAACAGAATGTAATGTCTGAGCTGTAGTTCACACATTCAGGTACCAAACTTACTATGAAGAACTCATTTATTTAAGAAACTCACTGAGTGAAGCACAACACTCAACTGCACTTTCTCTGTTGCTGTATAAAAGATTATATGTAACACGTACACCATAATATCTAAAAAATGAAAGACGTAATCATGGTAGGCATTCAAAAAAAAAAAACCCCACATGTTCAGTCCCTGTCTCCACACCATATATTGTCTGCAAGAGCTTACACAAGTCCACAAGTTTTGGAAAATTTGGGGGTTTTGTGGAACATTTGGTCTCCTGTGCAACCGTTCACTGCTGTTTTGAATCTCTGTCATAGTGATGCTAATAGGTAGTGAGCTCTCTCCTATTACAAAACTGCTCTCTGGGATACACAGCAATCATCACTCGGAGATTTTGGTCATTCACATCATACACACACACACGCAAAAGGCATGTGAACCCATGAGAACAAGCAAGTACAGACGTACTCACACAAGTAGTCCAGGGCTAAAGATACAGACGTTTGAGGACAACAGGGTCATGCCCTTTTTAAAATTACACATGACAGGATATTTACAGGCTCACACCAATACTTCAAAATCTTTGATAGTTTACAGGCTAAACATACATAAATAAAAGGATTCAGTCTGTCATCATCACGTTTGTGGGGAAACATCATTGAGACCATCAGATAGGGAAACTGTGGAAATGTCTAAATGATGAATATTATATTAAAAAAAAAAACTTTATTTAAAAGTAAAGGATAAAATCCAGTTGGTTAAGTGGCTCAGTCCTGATTTAAATTAGTAAAATTTCTACAGCTGTCTCCAGCCATAGTGAGAGAATGTGTACAAATAAGATTAGACAGGCAAAGACACAAGCAAGCAGCTTAACAAACATCAGAGCGGGCTTTTAAGTCTATTTTCAAACAGTTGGTTATTTCATGTGTTTACTGGGTTTGCCTCTATCTGTATCTCTGATGGCCTCTTTCTTGACTCCCACTTGTGTCTGCTCCATTTCTCTTGTCTCCTGCCTTCAAAATGAAGACGGAAATGATCTGATTCCACTTAACTTTGCCAGTAATTCAATGAATTTTAATTAAAAGTTATCAGATTATCTATGCTTGGATGTCCACCACCTGCATGTAGCATGTTCACAGTCAACCATCAAATTCAGCCACAGGAGAATTTACACAGCGAAAGCAAGCACCAGTGCTTACGCCACTGAAAGAAATCGATTTGGAACAAAGGTTTGGCTGGTGTGATGGGTTTACTGCCGCTACAGCAAGACACTGACTCCACTGTTGGAGATTGTTTCTGGTGTAGGCTATGCATGCTTCTCAAAAACATTCTGACACTTGACATTCAGCATTTTATCTGGCCAGAGTTCCTCACCACACATTTATCTCTATGGTTGAAAATCTTCCTCTGTTTGTACAAATAAGCCTCTGACTTATTTCAGACATTTGCAATGTCTAGAATGCTAACAAATGCTAAAAGAAGCTAAACAGAAGGTAGAAGAACATCTTTCCCAAAAATAGAGATGAAAGGCAAGAGAAGAGAGAGGAAGAGAAGCAGAGTCATTGATGATAAAAGAGCCGTTAGTCAGGGAAATATTTTCCCTACAGCAACTGAAGGACATGAAGAGGATTCCTCTCTGAATGATGCTCAATACAGTTCTCTCCATCTCATCTGCACTCTAGCCCTTTTCTTCAACATTAACTCTTTCTCAGTCTGACTCAATTTATTCCATTTTTTCTGTCTGACTTTCTGCCTTATTTTTTTCTTTTTCACCCTCTGCAGATCTGTTTTTCTTTCTCCTCTGTCCATATTTTAGCTTTAAATCCATCTTTGTCCTTCTTTATTTTTCTCATTCAGTCTTCTAAATGACTTGTTAATGCATCTTTCACATTCAGTATCCCAGACTGATCGGGTTTCGTTGAAATCTGGGGGAGTAATGCATCTCCCCTTTGTGTTTCATCATCTATTGCTTTGTTTTCTGTCTGTCACAATTTATTTCTCTCTCGTTCATAGTCTCTATTCAATGTTAATGCCACTCAACCTCAGGAAATTCATAGTTTGGTGTTGCTGTTAACCATGTAGGCCTGACCACATTAGGGAGTCGCCTGCAAGAATCGCTTTCTTTTAGAATCACGAGCCAAAAGGGCTGTAAACCAGCGCTGTATTTGGTTAGCTCTTTTCTTTGCTGGAGTTTATATGGCTGCAATGCTTTTGTCTAGATTTACTACTGCTGTACTGTAAGTGAATAGGGTTGGGGTGGAGGGGTAATTTGGCCACCGAGAGGCCACTTGACAAGAACGGGGCCTGCTGCTTCCTCAACAGAGGCCAAGACGGAAAAAACAAGAGTGAGCGAACGAGTGGATAAGAGAATGAGAAAGGTCAAGATGAATGACAGAGAAAGCAAATGAGTGAGACAGAGCTTGAGAAAGACAGAGAGAGAGAGAAACAGAAGGATGTAGAGACACACAGTGCATTGACCAGTTCGCCCATAAACTTTCAGCCTAACATAAACTTTCTGTCACATTGAACTTAGGTGAACATTGGACCAAAAAGAGACAATTATGGTGTAAGTCACACTCTCATGCTGTAAACGCGTACTGCATGCACTGCCAAATGCACACAAATAAACACAAATATGTATACACACATGTACAGTGGAGGAGTACACACAGAAACACACACTGAGAAAACAAAGTCCCAGCAGTAGGGATATAATGTGTTGCTTTGGTGACAGTGGCCTAACAAAACAGTGGCATAGCTTGTTAACATCAAATGACTGCGAGCATATTGCACACACTCGTGCACACAAAACCCAGCGTGGCGTTTTAGTATGGCACACACTCTGAAGTCCTCCACTCTGATGGCTTCTGTTTCAGCACAGAAGGTCATTCGTGACTCTGGGTAGTTTCTCTGTGATACAGACTCTTTCTCTCTCCCTGTCTCGTTATATGTCAAAGTTTCCATCTACAACCAATTACATTTTTAATCCAGTGGAAGCGTGTGTATGTCAGCTTTGCTTGCCTAATGATGAGTGTGCGCTGTATATGTGAGACTGTATGCGTAAATTCTCCTATGTGCTTCCAGGTATGTATATATATTCATTCAGGAAATGAATATACCTTTATTTGTGTGTCTAGTTTTTGAGGGCACATTTTTAGACCTTGAGTGAGGATATTTTTGGTGTGTAAAGACATTTTAGCTGGTCCACACTACTTCAAAGGGCTGTTTGAGGATTAAAATAAAATTTTAGTTTCACACAAGCTGGGTTTTATTTTAGCAGGTTTAGCCACAAAATCATCATCCCTATCTGTAATAATAACACTCTACACACCACGTTAATTGCTGAGATCCTGTAAAACGGTAACATAGCTGAAACAAAAAAAAAGCAAAGACCACAAGCAACAGGTCTTAAACCAACCACCAGGTTAGTAAAACTTACTTTGAAGAGGAAATAAAGGCTAACTGTGAAACAATCACCTAAAGTGTTCGCTGCAAACATCCATCACAGTTAAGAGACCGTCTTTGAAGTACAGCTTTAACCCTCTATGCTTCAGTATACAAAGTTTTTCCTGTTCATTTCTTGTGCTTTCAAGAGCAATATTGCTTCTGGTGCAATGTAACAGGATATAATGAGTGCAATAGATAGACACAACGGCCAAAACTACAAAATTAAGACTCTAATTAAAAGTAAAAATGTCATCATCTGCCGCTTATCTGCGTCCAGGCCCAGGTCATGGGGGCAACTGCTGCCCAGTCCACAAGCCACCGAAGTCCTACAACACCTCCCACGGGTAGTAGGCCCATGGGAGGCGGTGCCGCCCAGAGTAGGGCTCAAACCCACAACCCTGAGAGACAGTCTCGTGCTCTACCAACTGAGCTAACCAGGCGGCTAAAAGCAAAAATGAAAACAAAATTTTTATTTAAGGGTCAAGTTTAGAATTAGGTTGGGTTGGGGTTTGGCGTCGTTGTAATGGTCAGGGATGGGAATGCATTATGTCATTGAGGGTCCTCACAAGTTCAGTACATTTATGTGTACATTCATGCGTAGTTTTAAAAGTGCAGTCATATGCAGTCTGCGTACATGTGCCTGATTTTCCATGTGTGCCACTGAGTGTGTGAACCTCTTTGCCTGTTTGTGTGTGCCATGTAAATACAGTATGTGTCTGACTGTGTATGTTTTAATGTAGCATCCAGCTCGCTTCGTTTCCCAGAAGGGCAGTGCCCACTGTCAGTGCCAGCTGGCTGCCTCTTTGGCAGACTTCAAGTCATTATATAGAAAGGTCAACTGCCCGCATGTCGGAGAAACTCGGGAAAGAGAATATCACCCACTGACCTAGAACTGGAGCCTAAATATTGGTTACCCACACTTGTGCCGTTTGGCATAACATAACTGAATCAAACAGAGTTGGAAGGGCACAAAATTGTTACCACAAGATGGCCACAGATGATAGGCATGACATAAAGAGACTGTTTGAGAACAGCAAGCTTATTGTGGTTTTTACTTATTAGTTTAGACTTGTCTGCTATAGCAATAGCACTCCGCTCCTCCTCAGATGTATTACATCACCATCATACCCACGATATTGAATGATGGCTTTTATTCAGCAGTCACCAAAGCATGTGTGCTGACTGAAGCTTTCCTCAAAGTTGCAAACATAGACAGAAATGCCGCACAAACAAAATACATCACTAATTAACTCCTTGGTTTCCACAAATGTTGGCTAAGTACCAACACAGCGTGGTTAGCAGAGATTCACGGAAATTTTCAAAACATTTGGGACGCATCTTTAACTTATCAGTCTTCTTGGGTGTGGCTACCAATTGTATAAAACACAATATTATTTGTGATGACTTCAGGCACACAGCTGAAAGGGTTTGAGCTAAAAGAGATCTGCAGTGATTACAGATTACAGTCAATCCAATCAAGTTATTCTAAAATTAGATGGTCTGCTACATATACAGGTTTGGTTAGCACCAAAGTATTCAAAGATCATACACACACATACACACACGGATACACACAAACACACAGAAAGATTCCAGTCCCACCATGGAATGCCGTTTCATAGCTGAGGGTGTGGTGGTTACAGCGTCCATTGACCAATCAACACCAAGCTTTGATAAGAGCCAGGAGCAGAGGCTGGAACATGTGTGTCCACTCTACACACACACACACACACACATACACACACAAAGCGGCAGGATCCTACAGTTGTGCGCACCACAGTAGGTTGGCACGCTGAAGGGAAATGGGAGCTGTGAAAACTCTACTGGAGAGATGCTGCTGGCAAACTAAAGGTGTGTGTGTTGAAGGGGGAGGCGGAGGTCAGAGAACGAGTGGTGGAGGGAGGTAGGGAGGAGGTAAGGGAGAGGAAAAGGTTGCAGAAAGGAGGAAGGCGGAGGGATGGGGAGAAAGAGTGAGGGATGTAGGAAAGAGAAACAAAGATGGGGTAAAGAATGAAGAGCTGGGAGGGGAAACAAAAAGAAAGGTGGAGAAAAAGCCAGACGAGGGTAGAGAAAGTAGAGAAGGTGTTGCTCATAAAAAAACTTGCCAAAACTTCCTCAAAGTGCCGTTAGCGAGGGAACAGAGAAAAAGGCAGTTAAAATCAGAATTAGTTTGTGTAACGTTGGCTGTGGAAGCATGCCGCTTCCAGCAGTGAACTCATTCAACTACAAACACAGACACACACACACACATACTCAGTTTGACATACAGCACGTATATGCAAGGATGCAATCAAATATAAGCTTGATGGAGGTAACACAAGCACATCTAAAAAAGTATATAATCATACACATACGTACACACACAAACACATTTTAACACAAAAATTCCCTCATTGCACCTCAACCAATTCAAGGCCCCCTCTAGAGTTTACAGCATTCACTTTCCCCACATTTCACAGCAGCTGAGGCAACAGTTTGGAATTTGCAGCTCTAAAAATCAACATTCGAGGGCGTATGTGTGTGTGTGTCTGTGTGTGCATGTATGTGTGCCTATGCATTCCCTGTAGGGCAGGTGTGAATTGGACCCGGGAGAGAAAGGCCGTCCCTGTTTTCCAATTCATTTTACCCAGCCTCGTTAAGCCTGTTAAGCCTCCCCCCAAAACCCTCCACTCAAATTAGATGCAAATGAGGTCTCAAGTGGCTTCCCAAGGAGGACATTACAGAATTGACTGGCCTGAGGTAATCTGCGAGGCTGCCTGTGTGTGTGTGTGTGTGTTGAGTGAACAGTTGAGGCCACCACTGTTTTTCTCTCGTTAACCTTTCCAAATGCTCTGTTTACAATAGTGAAGAAAAGGGGGCTTTAAAAGAGATTGATTCTGTAGTTATGACAGGTGGACTCTGGCTCCAAATATCAAGCTCACCCTTTACTTCCAAACGTTGAAGGAGTGAGCCGGATTCAAGTTATATACTATGTGCAATAAAAAGAGTAAGTGGGGACCAGCTCTAAAGTTTAAAGGACCATGCTGGCAGTTCCAGGCATTTTCCATTTTGATTGATTTCCATCCATCTAAGCAGCCATGGTCCTTTAGAGCACAAATCTACCAATGTATACGTTTTCAGTATTATGTATCATCAGTATATCCTGTAGTTATTTAATCAGAAAGCCTTGAACTTTATTTTACTGCTGTACCCAATTTCCCTCGACCTGTGTCACGCACTTACTCACTTAACAGTGACTCTCTACATTTGTTTTCAGTATCGTCCATTGAGTCTGTCTGAATTTGTTTGATTCGGTACATGTGGCTCGAGAGTGATAAAGGGAGCAGCAGAGTAGTAGCCGAAAAAGATTTTCCACTCAAGATAAGGTGAAAGTCTCGTCCCTTACTCAAACACCACGTCTTGTGGTCTTGTTGTATTGCATTCTGCTGTGGTGAGACTACTGTATCTGCTCTTCTCTATGGATTTCTCCTCCTGTAATTGTTTGAACATTTCAAGTCTTGAAAGAAACTTCTGGCATTCGAGTTTGTGAAACTACGAATATTTCAGCCTGAGACACAATGAAAACAACAAAATCAGAACAGGAATGCAAAGTGTGTCACATTTAGAAATTTTCACAGTGCTAAAGAGAACTAAAAACACATCAGTGTTTTGTCCGGTTTTCCACTCACAACCAGCATAAGCAAACAGAGTTGAATTGTGACGAAGTTAAACACCTAACCACAATAAAAAACTGTATATTTTGCAATATTTTGTCCAAAGTATGAGTGTTTGGAACATAATGATCACAGAGACCAAAAGCAGAGTGGTAATTATGGTACAATCATCACTGGAATCCACCCAAACTGATTAAAATGTCCATGAAGGACAAAGCTACAAACTTTTCAGAGCCGTCTTTCAAGCCTCCATGGTGTGAGCATTTGATACTGAAATCATAGGTTTTCATTGGGGTATTCTTTTAAGCCCATTTGTCCTTCTGCACTCTTTTACAGGCCAAATTGATGCATACCAATGTCCAGCCAGTTACCTCAACATTGCGACATTGCATTGCCTTTGAACACTAGGAACATCCCGCTGCCAGGAAACTTCTGAAATAACAGATTCAGTAAATTTAAATGTATTTGTGACTCTAATTTTAATGTTGATTGCCAGTTTTTGTTGCCATGAACTGTTAAGTTATACCCTAACATTGAAAAGGTCCTAACAAATGTCAGATTAACCATTAGTTTTACATCACTTGGCAGTGGCAAAAAAACAGATTATCTTATGAATGTTCTGAGACATAATTTAGCCACATCACAATGTTTTACAGCTGTCTTTTCTGTATTAGGCCACTACATTATAAACTCCCTGATCATGCAAATCTTTAAAAAAAAAAAAAAAGACTAAGATATTTTTTAAAGATCATGAAGACAAACTTTTACACATCGGATCTTCATAATTGCTAAACTTTTAAATGGTAAAAATGAGAAAATATCAATAATCAATAAAGCAATTTAACCACTTTTTTACTCTTAAAGTAACCAACTTGGCACTTGTTTCACTAGAATCTGTTGTCCACATGGACTTTATTCCAGCCGTCAAACCCAAATCCCTGCTCACGGTAATAATGCTCATCTCTCTTTCCTAAAAAGTTTCCCATCTGCCGTAACCTTTAGAACTGGAATCTCATCCATTTTAATGTTTCCCATCTCAGACTCCCTAAAATATATCTGCAGAGAGAAAGAGAGATGAAAGCAGGCACAGAGGGAGAGAAAGAGGGAGGAAAAGAGCAACTCTTGGCCAAAGTCACAGCTGAAACACTGACCTGGATAAATCAGGGAAACATAAACACAGTTTCTAGAGTGAAGGCAGAGGGAGGGGCACTGCTACCCCAAATATTCCGCCCGGGGGACCCCAGCGAGAAGCAGGGGACCCCCTTATCCCACCTCCCCATCACAGCCTGCTCTAATTATTTATTTTCTTTGGGTGTAAATGTCTTCTGGGGATTGCTGTGTAAAAGCCAACAGGTCCTGGGAGGTCACAACAGCCCAGTGGGATGGAAGAAGTATGGGATTCGTTGTTCACACTCAAACATACCTACGCAAAAAACACAATCACACTAGCCAGCGCAAACATGCAGAAACAGAAACACAAATATAAGCATGTAAGCAAACGCATGGAAAGGTGAAAATGGACGTACACATGCAAATCATATGTTCACATTCGCCAGTACCCCCCACATCCACACACACATCGACAAACAAGACCCCCCACTTCCCTGTGCAGTCTACTGATTGTGTTTGTTGTCTCAGGGCTGGGTCTGTTGTTGATCCCCTGCGGGGCTTTTGGCTGCTCCGTTATCATGCATAATCGCTTCCATACCTTAACAGCATAGGTGTGTGTTTATGCGTGCATGTGTGTGGCTGCGGGGGTGTATACGTGTCAAGATCGGGCTAGAGGTGGCAGCAGCATCTGACAGAGGTCTGTCTCTGCCTAAGGAATGAATATCATTTAAAACTAACTGTCACAGGGTTCAAAAAATTTTAATTCTTGAGGACTAATGTCATTGTTTAGGATTTTACACAACTCACTGAGGATCTAGTTCAACTTTAGGAACTTATAAAAACTCCAAAAAACTTTGGCAGGTCTTCCTGTGAGGAGAAAGCAGAAGAATATAAAAGGATTTACGGAGCTCTCTGCTTCTTCTCGCCTTTAGTTTTGATCTGTTTAAAAAAACTTAAAAAGTCTCTGCCTCAGGACTGTTTTCTTAACTGCCTCCATTCATTAGGGTTACTGGTAAATATTAGGGCGGTTTCATGCGCTCCATCTATTAAGCGTATAACCAAAGTGGCTGCAGTATGCGCTTTCAGCCAGGAGGAAACTACCCCTTGTTTTGCACAAGTATGCAGGTAACAATAGTAATGGTGCATTATTTTCCAATTTCTCAGCCTTAAATGCCTCTAAAAGTTTGAAAAGCCATCACCCACCTAAATCCACTTTATCTCAACTAAATTCACCTTATCAGATTTTATAGAAAAGCGTGTCCTTTTTCTTTATAATTTATGGCAACAAATATGATCAAAGTTTCTCAACTGTGTGAGCTGATGTAAGCCCAAGTTAAGCAACAGGACAGAGTCTTTAAAATACAAAATGAACGTTGGTCTGAAAATGAAATGGACTGTTTGCTGTATAATGATCACTGACTGCAGGTCAGAGTTGAAATGCCTTTCACTTTAATCACTCAGTGGCAGCTTGATGCAGGCGGATGCAATCGTAGCATTCACTCACAACACAACGCTGTATCTATGCCTCGAGTCACGTTAAAAAGGAAGATTACTGGAGACTTTAAAACGCAGAAGTTTCCATTGAGACATTCCAGAAATCGGTTTAGGCGTAGTTTGATGTGTCCAGTCAGTGGTGATTTCAGCACGTTAATCTCCAGCACCTCTGGAAATTAATCTCTGACGGAAAATATCTTCATGGTGTTCTAAGTTTTACACCTAGGCTGCACAAACCTGACTGTAATCCTTGCAGGGATATTACAGGAACATGAGAGTAACATAACGGGGGGGGGCGCATCACAGGGTCACGGGGCAGTCAGTGATGATGTTTAGGAAAGATGATGAGAGTACAGTAGAAGTATTTGCTTAAATAACTGTAATGAAATCGCACTTACAGGCGCTCGGCATTCCTCGGTACTCCTTTAGGCACAGTCTTCAAACCCAGACCCTGGCAGTCCACATGCGACCCGGAGCAGCTGCACTTGTGTGGGCATCCATTCACCGATGCAACGCACACCAGCAGCGCGAAAACCAGAGCCCAAACCCGGCAGAGCGCAGCCCGTCTCTCCGGCCCGGTCGGAGGCATGATATCCACTGAAATTACTTCCAACCCGAAGTTAATTGAATATCCGCGGGGGAGAGAAGACGCTGTGGAAGTAGAGATCCCGAAAAAGGTCAACAGAGGCCGTAAGACTGTGTGGTAGAATTAAAAAAAAAAAAAAAAAGTGATGGAAGCCGAAATTAAATTAAGTCCGCTGTTACAGAAGTTTACAAAAGTTTCTCTCAAGAGACTCGATCAGTCAGAATCTCCTTAAAAACGCTCCCTTGCCATTGAAGAAAAGAAAGAAAATGAGGATTTGGTTGTGACACTTGCAAAGACAAAGTTTTCTTTTAAAACACCTAACCGTGTGCCACTCAACTGGATGCGCAAAAGTCTGCCCAAATGCTCCCCATTCACAATCTCTCCGAGAAGAAGTTAATCCGCCTGACTCCTAAACTTTCCAAGGTGAAAATGTTTAGCTGGGGTGTAACCTCCCTCCTGGGAACATCCCTCCGCTGCCAGGGACTAAAAAGTGAGAGTTGCAGAGGAGTTGTAATCAGAAAAAAAAGTTTGAGAGAGCAGAGGCGCAACACAGACTGGTACGCCTGGAGGTTGTGAGGGAGGGAGACAGATTTGTTCTTAGGTTTGCCCCCAAATCCTCTCTCTCCCCTTCTCTCTCTCTCTCTCTCTCTCTCTCTCTCTCTCTCTCTCTCTCTCTCTTCTACCCTCCCTCTCTCTGTCTTTTCTCTCGCTCTCTCTCTCTCTCTGTTGATGTCACCAGAAAGGAGTAAAAGAGCTCCACAAACTTTCACTTGTCCCTTATCTTCCCAACAGAAATAGTCTCGGCTGCTTTCCCACACACAGGAGAAAAACTCCAAACTCTAAGTTCATGGCAGCTGTGTGCATATTTTAGCTAATTTTCCCAGCTACTCTTCACATTTTATCATGGCTCATATATCATCTTAATGATCTACTCTGTGATCATATATTGGTTTTGAGCCATGTCTTTTTTTTTTTTTTTTTTTTCTTGAGCCATTTATACCCTAATGCACCATCCTTGGGAGTCTCTGTATGTCAGCCTTATTGATTAATGCTAAAACAGCCAGTGGATGACACAATATGCTGTCTGAGAGATCAATCACTCTGTCAAAACTGAACATAAAACCACGTATAAACTACAATGTTTTCTTATTGAAGCAAATATCCCCTATGAATAAAGCCAACACCAAAAGTTTTAAATGATAGACGGAAAACATTTTTGATAACTGATTAGATTTCATCACCGTACACAAAATTCACCTCAAACTGGTCTTGAACAGGTCAATCAAATTATTTGGTACCGAGCGCTGGTAGAGTGCCTGCTGATCCTGCATCTATTCTTAGTCACTACACAGATTCACAAATATTTCTTCTAGTGTAGATCAACAATGCAGCAGTGAAGTAAAAAGACTTTTTTTTTAAGTGCAGATTCTGGATGCTCTCCTGCGTGATGCATTGTAGCTGCTGCCCTCTATTGGTAGAGGGGAAAATTGTCATAAGCTAAACAGCAGAGACTGAGTCAGTTACAGGTACAGCAATAAAATAATTTAACTTTTCTTGACATCATTGTCCTCCAAATTAATTCAGTTCATTTTGGGAATTTTCCTGCAAATGTCAAGCATTTGAAAAGCCTTTTCCTCAGCAGCATCTCTGTCTGTGATGAACAGTGGAAAGTTCTTAATTATTGTTGTGCCTGGAACCCAAACTGAGAAATTCAGTGTCATTCTGGGATTCAAGCTAATTAAAATGTCAGTTTCACTGTCATCTGGAGACCCACCACACACAGACTTTTGGCTGTTTTTATATTTGGTTATTAATGAAGTAAATGCTGTCATAAACAAAGTTTTGGAATATTTTGGAAACACTATCCCTCGCCTGTTGTCCAGATATTTTTAAATATTTTGTCTTCTGTCTGAGAAAAATGTGATCCTTTTTTATTTTTAAATTCCCTGTACACTTTTTAGATATGGGTTCTACTCCCCATTTTGTTTTACCGCCTTTTCTTTTTCGGAAATTAACAACAAGCTGGCATATTGAAAATCTCCCTCACATAGTCCCCTCTACTACTGCGGGGACAGAAGAAAATGAAGCTGCTTTGAAAATATTTTCTATTTCATGTCAGATCATTGGCAGCAGCAGTACAAGCAGTGAAACACAGTTCTTTTTTTTTTTTCCCCAGCAACTAACTCCAGCTCCTCACGGGGGATCCGGAGAAAATCAAATCCCACCAGAGTTTCCTGGGTCTGCCCGGAGGTTTCCTCCCTGCAGGCTGTGCCCAGGGAGGCACAGGAGAGAGCAGCCTGCCAAGTAGAGTAAAGCTTGATTTATGCTTGAGGCATGCATGAGGGCCTGCGTGGTCACAGTCACTTCAGACCAGCAGGCACGCCCCTTCGTAAGAGTCGCGCGCAGCGGGTTATTGCCTGTCCACGCACATCAGACATTTTTTAACTAGGCGGACGAGGACGTGCCAGGAAAATGAAGGACTTTGAGGAACTGCTGGTGGCAAAAGTGAGAAAATAGAAAAATCTCTACAGTCTCACAAGTATGTTTTACTCTCCCTTGTCAGAATGAGATTAGCTAGACCTGAGCCAGTTGGCTGTAGGCTATACTAGCCTGCAAGAAGCTAACAAGGCTTATTGAGCTTTAAAATGTGATTAGTGGAGAATTGAACAACACTACTGTTCTTAAACTACACAATATAACAAAATGGTTTTTAAGAGCAAAATGAATTTGCTGAGTACTCTGTGCTTGTAACTTATTTTTTAAAGACAAAGCAAAACCTTATATCTGATTTTAATTTTATAAATGCAACTCTTTTGAATTTAAAAATGAAAAATTCTCTTACTTATCTGCCGAGTTGTTTGTTAAAACTGTGAATGAATTGTGTGAAGCACAGGCTGCTGTCTCTCCCTGTTTATCTCTCATTCTTTTTGGGAGAGTTGGGACTGAGCCTGGATACTTGATGAAGTTGATTAAAGGGGACACTTTATGTAGATATTAAATTGTTGGGAGTCTCTCGGAGCCCCCATGAAATTACACCTATGACAACAAGCTTGCCAATAAATTTCACATGTGCTCAGCCGATGCCTAGTTCTGGTTGTTCATGCCTTATTGTTTGCCCCTGTATCCTACTTCTCTATGGTCATAACACCATGGGGATTGTGTCACATACAGTAAACCAGCATTGGATGCAGAGGTCATACCCCAGTGAGTCAACCAAACAGCATTCAACTCCAGGATAAAATGTAAAGAAATGAATGTGCCTGAGCACAGAATAACCATGAGAACAAGAAAAGCATCTAAATCTATACAAAGACGGAGGAGAAAATGGTTTGGTGAAAACATCTTTTGTTGCTGTGTCTCCATGTGTTGCATATTCACAGTCAGAGCCAGCATATGTATGCAAGGTTTGAGAGGGGAGGAAGCAGTAAAACAAAGAAAGAGAAGATACAGTAGAGACAACAAAAAAACAGAGGCACACACAAAAGTCAGACTGTTTTCAGCACTCTAACAACAGTCTAGTAATGGTTTTACGCTGTTGCCCTTTACTGTTCCCTTTCTTGTTGATAGTTGCTCAGCTTGTGCACAAATGTCTTTAAAAGGTTGCAACACATTTCCTGGGAGATTGGTCAACTGTTTCTCACCTTGGCAAGCAAAGAACAAACACATCAAAGTCAGACTGTTAGCAGACAGAGGAAAATCTATATGAGTCATAATAAATTATTTTGTTTTCATAATTTAACAGTGAAACATGGCGTATTAAGGGGGTAGGGAGAGTGAATAGAGCCGCTTTGAAAGAATGAATTCTGAGATAATGCCACTTGGAAATGCTGCACTGCTGTAAGTTGGCATAAGTACACAGTGCCAGATCTAATGGTACACATGGACGATCGCATCTATATTTTCACTCAGCAGGAAATTTAGCACGTGCGTCAGAGACCTCTTCTAGCCAAGCCAGCCAAGTGGGATCCCGTCACATATGAATATGATAAAATCATCATGATGCTGTTCTGAGCTTTCCAAATTTTATTTGACTTTGTGGATAAGTTCTGAAAATAAAAAGTAATTTTGGGGTGTTTATGGCTCTCACAAAAACTGACAGCCTCTCATCTTCTAATAATTGTGTGTGTGTGGGGAAAAAAAAAGCCTTTTGGGCCAGTGAGCATTATGTGTTACTGCAATACTGAGTGCGGCGCCTCACAGTGTAACCCCGTTCCTGGGGGCTTGACACAGACTACATCTGTCTCGGCTGATTTTAACACATTTTCACTGGGGGCAATCTTCTGCATTAGCCTGTTCTCCAAGGTGCCATTCAAAATGCATATTGTCTGTCATTTTGGCATAAACAAGGAGCTCTGTCGATTTATGTTAGCAGAATTCCATTTTCCCACAGTGGGACCATTTAGCTCACAGGAAAGTCTGATCTGAACAAAACAATAATGTGTCCATGTCATTTTTATATGATTTCAAAAGTAGCAAACAAGATTTGAAAATTGGCTGAAATTGAGACAGTTAAATAGCGACGAACAATTCCTTCCATGAGGTTAGAAGACATGTTTAACAAAAAATAAGTGGTCAATTTGGAAAAGTCCCGTCTCTGAAGAGCTGGGCAAACAAATAATGAAAAAAAACGGAGCCACCACAAAAACAACACACTGAAACACTCAAAACGAAGGAGTGATCATCTTTTTTCCTTAGACAAACCGCCGCTTATGTGTGTATGAAACCACTCTCTGACGGCTTTGTTTGGGCTCGTTGGGATGGGATTGAGATGCATGTCATTAACTTTTGAGGTTGGAGGTTTGAGATTTTGCTCAGGACCTTTGATTCATGAACCCTCCTTGAGAATTTTCTCCCCAAGTCTCAGCTGCATGTTACTGAATAAAGCGGAAAAACCAAAAACACGCAGAGTGCTCTACAAAATGTGACATTAAGCATTTGTGTAGTGAGCAGAGTTGGCGGCTGCTGCGCTTCTCACACCACATAACTTCTGCCACTCTTTCCCTTTCTCCTTCCTTCTTTCCTCACTCTTTTCCTTGCCATCCGTCGGGTGCCCCTTTCAACCCTTCATCTCATTCTCTCTGCTTTCAATCTCTCAAACTTCCTCTCTTTCTCTTCCTGTCATTGTGTCTCTCACCAACACATTCTCCTTTTATTCCTCTTTTCCTTCCCATTATCCCATCATATTTCTTTCTCTGTAATTATCTGTTTCTCTTGTCCCAGTCTCTGTATTTTTATGAGCAGAGAGACAGTGTGCTACTAATTAGCATCTTTCTGCGGTGCAGGACCGAGCCAGTGACCGGAGTCACAGCTTCACGCTTCACTGCTCACACACTCGTGCACACAGACACGCGCACACACACAGACACGTTAGTATCGTGCTGTCACACAGAATTTCCTCTCCGTTGACCGAGCCTTCCTCACACATTCCCAGCACAAAAACATATTCCAGCTTAGTTTCCAGAGGAATTCTATTTATGGAGAACAATAACTGAGGACACGTTTTATATACGTGTGTGCTCATTGTGTAAAATGGCTGAAAATTATGCTAAATCAAAACACTAATTAATGTTGTTGGCTATTTAGATAAATACTGAAACATGATCATGATGTGTTCCTAATCTTAAGCTAAACCATACCTTAACCATGTTTGTTGCCCCACATGTACACTCAGTTATATGAAGTGGGATGGTGTGATAAAGCTTATACTACAGCAGGGCTGTCACATTTCATTAGAATTTTGAATTACTGCTTGAACGTGAGAGAAATTTTAATACTCGATCTGTGATCATCTGTTTGATTTCAAGTTCACAGTCCATAAAATTCAGCAGGCCTGTCTTGTACTCCAGCAGGAGATGATTGTAAAATGTAGTGTCCTTCTGACTCATTGCACGCTCTGTTGCACCATCAGTAAACTTGTCTGTTGTTGTTCTCTTCACTAATGCAAGAAAACAAGAGAGACATATTGAGCCGATGATCATTAGACCAAACAATCTGTGGAATAAAGAAGCGATTTGGATTCAACGCCACGGGTGGAAAAAAGAGTGACAGCCCTGTAGCTTCCTCCATTTTTGACTCTCCACTCCTCCACATTCACAGAGATCAGCACTGTCAAGACTGTATGAAACCATGTCAGTTCGCAGTTAACATGAAAAAGAGAACAAAGCCACTAATTAAAGAAAAATGAATTTAACATGATGTGAAATTTTACTGGAATAACTCTGGTCTTATTGTGGCCTTTGTCTTCCACCTTAAAAACCTTCCTAGTTCCTGTCTCTCATCTCTTCTTCTCTCTTGTTCTCACATATTCTTCTCCCCTCCTCTGTGTCCCTCCTCCTCCTCCTCTTTCCCTCCATCCCACCAATGGACAGATTAGAGAATAATTGGTGGAAAGTTTGGACTTCTCTTCACAGTGGGCCTCGTCATTTTAAATGGTCTGATATCTGATGGCACATTAATGGTTCAAGCGACACAGATGTGTGTGTGTGCCCTGGTGTGGCTGTGTGTGTGTGTCTTGAGGCTCTCTACTGGTATTAGTGTTACGTGTCTGTGTGCCTAATTTTGTATTTCTTGTATGTCAGTGATGAAGTAGGTCCGTGTGTGTGTGTGGTTTAATGGATCCTTTAGCCAGACAGATCTTTGGCTAAGCTTTACTTTGGCCCCTGCAAAGCTATTATCTCCCCATACAGTGTGTACACACTTCCTCTGTGTGTGTGTGTGTGTGTGTGTTTGAGAGAAAGAGAGAGAGAAAGAGACAGAGACAAAATAAGAGAAGAGAAAGCCAACTTTTAAAGGGTACTATCATAACATCCCCATGTCGCTTTGGACGCACACACTCACACACACACTCACACACACACACACACACACACACACATAATTATGCTTATGTGTACTGACAATGGACCACATGTGAAGCATTTTCTGGGATAAAATGGGGAAAACACTGACCGATACGCCCCTTCCTTTTTGTCATGTAGCAACTCAAACCTTAGTCCCTACTTAAGCTCTCATTCTAGGCCAACTGGTCTCATTCTACTCCTAACTTTGACTTCTGTTTCAGTCCATCTGTCCAATCTTGTCTCACTTAAATCCTTAATGAAGTCTAGCTAGTCTAACTGTAGCTCGAAAGTTAGCTGTCATTATAGTTCAACAGTTGTAACTCTACTCCTATGCCTAAGTTTAATTCTAGACCAAGTAGTCTGAGTAGATGTTCACACTATGACTTACTGATAGAGACCCATCTGCTCCCAACATATACGAGACAAACTGCAAAGCTCTCTGGCTTTCTGCTCAACCACAAAACACCTGGAAATGCAAAAGTCATTGGAAGAGAGGAAATTATTTTGCAGTCACAGTATCTCAGAGTGGTTCCCCATTGTCTGCAGTCCTAAATCTACTTTTGATGTTCCTTCCCTATTTTAGACGACTACTAGTTTTACTGTAGCTGTAATTTTCATCCTAAATCCCTCTAGACTAACTTTAATTGAAAACCTCTGGTTCATCGAGCCCGATAGCAGTTAGTAGTAACTCTAATCATTTTACTGAATTGACTCTTTAAGTCATGATTACAGATCAAAAAAAGTCCACAACTGAAATAATGCACAGCACTTTTCTCAAGAATTGTAATGCGACAACACAGACACAGACACAGACACACACACACACACACACACACACACACACAAATTTGTGTTTCTGAATGGGCAGTTAAATAATGCCATATGTTGCTCCAGTGCCTTTGTTACATTGCAGGGATATTTTTTCTCTTGCTGCTTCCCGTGTTGTGTTTGATTGATGGTCTAATTTACTAGAATATCACACTGACACTCATGCATGCACACTCACACGCATGCACACACACACACACACACACAGCCACCACCACCACCACCATCATCAAACCAACAGCCTGGTGGTGTGTTAGAAGGGTTACTTTGCCCGGGCAGATCCAAATGCCTGTGGACAGACTCAGTTAGTGATACTCTTATAGTGTTTCTCACTCTTTCACAACTACTGAAAGAAAACCTGCCTAAATCATCTTTTACAGCGTGATGTGAGCTACAAAGCCATACGAGGAAAGATCTTTTTTTTTTTTTCCCTTTCTTTCTTTCTTTCTCAGTAACCCATGATAATCTCTAGATCTTGTTGTGGACAATTTTCTCAGTTCTTTTAGCTTCATTTCCTGAAAAGGAGAACAGCAGGGTCCTCAGATTTTCCTCAGAAACTAGGATTACGTTTCTGGAAAGACACGTTGCCGTTGCATTTAAAATGTGATTTTGATCATGAATCCTATTGAGCCTGTTGGTGTTGGTGTAGCAGCAGAAGTCTCAATCTTAAAACCTTGATAAATAAAACCAAAAACAGCACCTGATACCAGTAATTTGGCTGAACCAACCCTAACATGTATCTCATCCATCTCCTCAAACACATACACAGCTTTCAAGACCTGGAAACAGTTAGGAAAGCCACACAATACAGATATATAGAGCTATTTGTCATTTGCTGAAGATCTTGCACACATATACAGTACACACATGCACCGTGTGTAATGGCTGACTGGGCAGCCATGTGTTTGTGTGATTTAAGGTTCAGTAATAATAACTCATTAAACTCTAACCTCTGTGATTAAACTACTGATTGGGCAGCAGCACATCTGCACAGCTGACCCTTTTGACTGTTTCAAGGCTTGTGTTGGACCACAGCTCTAAGCTATTTACTGACAGACACAGCAGCATTTAACTGCAGACAGTAAGACAGGAAACAGGTCTCTGTGAGCCTGAGCCCATGCGTGTGTGCATTTCTGTATAACGACCAGTTTAAAACATGTATATTGCTTATCTATTTGTAATTACAAGTCATTTTCTGGATAATCTCTCTTTCCATTTTCTCAGATCATTGGTGGCATGGATGGTGAGGCAGAATGCTGAGGACTGACACAAAAGCTATTTCTTGTTCTTATTTTTTTTTTTGGCAGTTTTGGTAATATTTTGACGATTGAATAAATAAAATATCTTTAAATGTAGCTTCAGTGAGTGATTGAGAGCCTGAGGGAGATAAAAGAGAGGCTGGCAGACGAAAGACAAAGTGTGAAAGAGAGATACTTAAAGGTTGTTCTGAATGGCAGATACCCAAGTGAAATATTTATGTTCACGCTAGCAGTGGTAGCACCAATCACAAGAAAAACCTGCTAAACACACACACACACGCACAGGGTTCCTGATAGTTGCATTAACAATCCTTTGTCTAACAGGAAAAAAACAGAGCTGAGTAAACGAAAGTGTGTGTGTGGCCAAAACTGTGAGAAAAGACAGAGAAAATGCTGAAATTACGCTCTTTTTAAGACAATGGTGCGTGTACGTGTGTTACTGACCTTTCCCTGACAGTGTACTCTTTCCTTAAAGTGCTATTTCAATATGCTAAATTATATCCCGAAGATGAAATTATATATATTTTTTCCAAGTGTCTTTACTCTGACAAGTAGAATTAAAAACACAGAATAGTTTAGTGGAACCAGTGTACCATCTTCTGTTACAGCCAATGATCACTTATGCATGTGAGAAATATACAGTATATAATACATTTGATTTCATTTTCCATTGCCCTCAATTAACCCAACATAGTTCAATCAGAAGAGAGTCCATTTGTATTAATCTGTGTCGTCCTCAGTTAATTTGAAGTGAAAGCTAATTATTTAGAGGTAGATTTGTAAACCTATGCTCCACAGGGAACCTGGACACTGAAATTGTATGCGTGTGTGTGACTGTGTGTGTGTGTGTTCAGTGCAGAGGTTAACCTCTTCCTTTTCCTTCCTAACAAGACACGGTCAGAGGTCATGATACAAATGGAGGGAGAGGAGGAAAGAGGGATGAAAGGATAAATTGTAAAAGGACACAGGGAGGGAGACTCGAGACTGATTGGGAGCCAGATGTCTAATAACGTCTATAAATAACCAGGTGACGGCTGACACAGAACCACTGAGCTGCTTGGTCCAAAACAAAGGCTTAACCCAAGATTTCACAACTTTTGTCTTCTTTCTTTGTCTTTTTTTCCTCCTCGTGAGTAGTGTGCATTTTTGTTTTACTGAACTGCACTCATGGAGTTTCATAAAGAAACTTCAAATGCATTTTCTGTGTGAAAGGCAGCCAGAGTCCAGGTTTCAGCAAAGATTATTTAGTAATTTCAATTTCATAATATTTCATAGTTTCTTCTTTTGCAACATGAGTGTGAGAAAAAGTCACCGAATTCCAGATTTATACAGAGAAAAACTGATTTAAGAGGCAGTTTTCTCTTTTTTGTATTAAAAGAAATGATCGACAGGTGTGTATAAAGAGTTGTTGGACATTAAACACCCCAAAAACTGAACACAAAACATGTCATTAAGCATTTTGAAAACAGTAGAGCGTTCTTTGTTTTCAAAAATATCACAAAGTTAGACAAACAGATGACACAAAGGTAACTGTGAACCAACTGGGCTCTTTGTTTGCTATTTTTTTTAAAACAGCAATAAGTCAACATTTTGATTGTGAACAGAAATCTCACTCATGCAGTAGTAGCGTAGGTGTCAACAGGAAAAACACCGACTTGACTGAAGAAGTTAACATGGTTCATGAGTTCAAAGTGTGAAATCTAAATAAACCTATCTACGCTGTTATCTCTCTGTCCTGTCCTGCCCTTTCACTTACTGTCTCCCTCTCCCTCCGCTTTCTCCCAGTCTGCCCTCCCTCCATCCATCTGTGCATTTTGCTCTCTGTCTGTCATACATTCTTCCCTATCAGATAGCTGCAGTCTTATCGGTGTGGAGGTGCTGAGCATTGAGCAGCTCCACAGCTCCACCGTAACAACAACACATTCCTGCGTGCTGTGGGTCTGTGAATGTGTGTGTCAGTGCCTGTGTGTACGTGTGGCGGTTCAGTTTGAGATATGAATGTAAAGTTAACGGATGTGTTTTAGTTTATACAAGTGCCACTGGGAAAGAGAAAGACGGGCTCTGTTTTTGCGAGGTGCTGGTGCGTGTTTTTAAGGATATGAAATGGATGCAAAACTAAATTGGTGTGTGAGTGTGTAGTGTGGACACATTCCTCTTCGCCACCTCCAAACCCGGCTGACTCTGCTATGAAGGCCAATCAAAACAGACGTAAATCACAGCTGGATATAAAAGCCATGCCAAGGAAAGTGTGTGCGTGTGTGTGTCTGTGTGTTTGTGCACACACATAGGTGAGAAAACACAGACTGCTTCTATTTTAATTTAGCAGCAACAGCTAAAATTAGGTCTTTATATTATGACAACTCTGCCAAAGTATTTACTTTGGTATTAATGTCAATTTCATGATATGATGAGAAATATCAGATTCCCATCACTGTCTCTTTATAATTTACTATAACAAAAATAATTGTGTAAGGTTCAGATTGCCTCATGTAAAACAGGTTGCACAAGGTACACATATGATTTCATTTTTAAATTTGAAACCAGTATCAGAATTGTATCAGATTAGAAGAAACAGTTTCGGTAGAGGGAAGCCTCTAATGAAACCGGGCACTTGTTAAATGCTTTGACACAAATTTGAGCTGACTTTACCCCGTTTAACTGCCAGCGTGGATCACTGGCTAATTTACAGCATGTTACCTGATCCACCAAGGGAATACCATCACAGGTGTGTGTATGTGTCTGGCTGTACGTGTATGTGTGTATGAATGTGTGTGTGTGTGCAACAGGATCCATGGTAATGCCATTACCCTATCAGCATCTCATTTCCACCCCCAGTTCTCTGCCTGCGATGCTATCTGCCCCATTTATGAAGATATGATTACAAACATGCAGCTTTTCAGCCTGGTATGAAACATGCATACCTGAATGCATTTGTTTACGTGTGTAAGGATGTGTGTGCATGTTTATTGAATGTCAGCATCAGTATAAACTACAGTTTGTCTTTCCATTGTAACTGTTAGCAGTGGCTTTGTGATCCATAACGTGTGTCAGAGCTTAAAGCAAACAAAAAGGGGGAAAGTTATTGGACGTAAGACTGAAAAATATATAGAAAATCAGATGTGAAAAAAATCACCCTAAAAACAAACAGGGCAGAGATCTAGAAAATGACCAAAAGAGAGTTTGCATTTAACACAATACTTTAAGTAAGTCTTGTGTTAACACCATGTTTTGAACAGTGTGATTATGCTGTAGGAGACGGACTGACTGATCTCAATACAGTTTTTCTTATTTCAACCCTTACAGGAGTTGCCATTTTATTTAAACTTCTACAGTAAAATATTTGAGTAATTTATGCATTTAAATCAGAGTTCAGGCAATAAACATATTACTGACTGCATGTTTTTTTAAAAAAAAAGCTCAGACGGCTCAGATATCAGAGACACAAAAGACAAGAAATAAAGACAGTAATATTCAGTGAGGTTCACAGAGGGAAAGGGGGTGTGTTATGAATGACAGAGGGAAAAATAAAACAAAAGACCCAGAGCTGCCCTCTGGTCAGAGACAGAAAATAGAAAGTTATCAGTCGGAATCCCATAACTTTCTGTCAAACACTAAGCAGAAACAGTCAGGTGAGGGACAGAGAGCCAGGAAAAGGAAATGAAGAAGACATGCTCTCGTCTCCCCCGTGACAAGAAGCATTGCTCTTCCCTTTTGCCCCCACAAAAACTCATTGCCCTAAAGCAAAACACTGAACCCCCAGCTGCTCCAGAGGAACTGCCTCGTGGTCAACACTACAAGATTACACTTGAACTGGGCAGCTCCCAGGCAGTTGGGTGTGTATGTGTGTGTGTGTGTGTGTGTGTGTGTGTGTGTGTGTGTGTGTGTGTGTGTGTGTGTGTGTGTGTGTGTGTGTGTGTGTGTGTGTGTGTGTGTGTAACCCTTGTTGCTTTGTGACCACCCCCAACAATTCCTGTAGAAGAGAACGGGGCAGTGTCAGGGTCAGTCTCTGCTACACCAGACATCCATCAGGCTGATTCACACCAAATTTCAACATGACAGATTCCTGTGTGTACATTTGCTGTGCTTGACATCAAAAATCCTTCGAACCTGCCAAATAATCAGTTTTACTAACTTATCTCTGATAAACCTTAATCACCTTCAACTCACAGCACACAGCCCGTGTGCATGGTGATCGATCGTCCATGCCCACACAGACAGATAGTTAGGTCTCCAGGTAAGAAGCTGCTCTACGCATCAGGAGCCAGTGAGTCTCTTGCTCAAGGATGTCGATCTGAACATTATGATCAATGAGACACCTCAGCCGAGACTAGGGTGAGGTTAAAGAGGATTTGGAAACTCGACCTAGACATGAGGGTTGTGACATTTGACTTCAAGTACATGAGACTTGAAAGCAAAACCGTTCAAGTCCCTCTGTTTCACCTGCTAAAATATCAGAAGAACAGAGAAATAATCCAGATAATGATTTTCAGGCCTTGCATCATCACACAGCTTGAATCGTTAATTATTGTACCTCAACATTTAAAGGACACTCAGTCTCAGCTACGTAAAAACCATCATTACCATAGCTTTAAAATAAAATTAAAAATGCTTTGGTCATAATTTGGAGATTTGAGGACTTGTGATTTGTCCTTAGGGGCTTCTGACCTCCATAACTAAAGGTCATGCTATTGTTAAATATGATACTCTGCCTTGGTGAAATCATCTGAAAAGGCAAAAATATTCCCAGCACCAGACAGATGCTAATGCCTCCATGATTAGAGACAGCGTTTGTTGCAGCTTTCAGTGAAAGCTTGAATCAAATCACATAGGGTTTACATCATATGTGGTTTATTAGGGCTCCTAAAATTCAGCTTTATTTCAGTTTTTGTTTCAAAATATGAGACTGAGCCATAATGAAATAAGTCTAGCTGTACTGTAACTGTAGCTATACTTTCCACTGCGAGCCCGAGACACTGAAGTCATAACATCAAAGCCACCAGCCTGCTGGTAACCGGCAACACCAACTCACCAGGAGTCAAGCTCCCATGGCAAGACACACACATAAGCGAGCACGCTCGGCTCCATGCTGCTAGCTTATCTCTGATCCGCCATCTCCCTTCGTGCGGTTTGGATCTGATGAAGCCCCATACTTCAAAGTTTGTGTGTGTGTGCATGTACTGTACGTGTATGTGTGTGCGGATGTAATGGAAAGCACCTGCACTCATTGAGGCAGGGAAATATTTAGTGCGAAACAATGAGGAGACATGAATGGATGAATGAACGGATGGATGGAGAGATTGAAGGAAGGATGGATGGATGAATGAAAATATGACTTTTTTTAATCTGCAAATCAATTTTCAAAAAGCAGATTTGTTGGTAAAGCTTTACAAATAAACTTGACTCGATGGAGAGACAGATAAAAAAAAAAAAGGACAGAACGTTCAGATTGAGGGGAGGCGGTTTCCTGAGGATAAAACAAGGGGATGAACTGAATAAAGTGCCAGCGGTAGGCTAAGGCTAAGGTAGGATTGGAAGCGTGGCTGGAGGGATGGAAAGAGTGAGGAAGAGGGGATAAAGGAGATTGAAAGAGGGATAGCGATGATCAGATAAAGCGAAATGAAGATGAAAATAGAGAATAAAGCAGGAAAAAGCATGGAGGAGAGGACTTTAAGTCTCTGAGGGGGATCATGCACACACACGCCTGATGGGTGGGAGGATTGAAGGATGGACGGAAGATAAGGATAAGGAGGATAGAGCACAACTGATAAAGTAAATGAGAGACAATTGAGGCAGAGGGTGAGCAAGATTTTGAGGTAAGTTCTCATGATGGGAGATTGAAAGGATTTAGAGCAGTTTTGAGCTGTACGGATTCAGCAGCATTCTTTCCTAATAATTTCTTATTCTTTTTTGAGCAATGCCGTTGTATTTTACAATGGATATAGACAGGAAATAAGGAGGACAGAGCACGTTAATTTTCTGCCAAAGGTCAAACCTACAGTCTTGTAAATAGGTGGGATGTTCCAAAATATAGTGAGCCTCAATAGATGCTTAATTTTCCATGGCTGTTTGTGTGCCTACCATAAACAGAGACCATCGCTGGAAGGCTTTGACTTTCCTTTTGCTTTCTTTTTCTTTTTTTCAGGCACTGTCATATTTTGGTGGAAATGTGCCTAGAGCTGCTTTACAGAGCAAATGAGGAGGGCACTGTCCTTCACGTACAAGCTTTTACAGTTTCTCAAAACAAAAAATAGTGGCATGAGTGATGATGAGTGTTGCTATTCTTTTTGGGAAAGTAAAGGACAAAAAGCCACAAGGAGAAAAAAAACATCTCTGGGGCTATTACAAGCTCACTTAATTTAATGTTAATCTGACCATTACATTTTGAAATGTTAGGAACAGGTTTTAGCTCAGCATGATAAAAGAAGGGTCAAAGACCCACCTAGGTTCATCTTCATGGGACCATGAATATCCACAACAAACTTTACCAACCACATATTAGATCCAAAGTTCACAGAATATCCAAAGTAAAAAATGGTTCATCCCCCTCAAGGAGCAGATTTCCTGGAAGTCTGCTCAAACTTTTCATCTTTCATGTGCACATATTGATATTTTAGCCAATATACCCAATATACCTCTGACTAAAACATGGCATCCTCTCTCCTAGTTAATCATACTATTAATTTCATACATAAATGAGCTGTTACCTACAGGCAGCTGCGAAAAAATATCTCTTGAAACTGAAAACAAATAATGAAGTTTAAGACTGCAGAAACGTTCAGGAGGTAAAGCATTTCATCCATTAATTGCACCGTTTGTGGTTTGATCCCTTGTTGCTTCTGCCCACATGTCAAAGTGTCCTTGAGCCACACACGGAACCACAACTGTTCCCAATGCCCACAGCCTGCTTAGTAGCTCAACCGTCATTAAAGTGTGAATGTGTTTGTGAATGGGTGAATGAGAGTTATGAGTTTGCTCATGGGAGTTAATGGAACTTTGACTTAAATTCAAAATGTCTTTTGTCTTAATTCTCCAATTCAAAATCTTTTGTTTTAATTCTCCTGTTGGCGAATATCTGCAATTTAATCCTGCTTCAACCTTCATTCCCTGTTTCTCAGTAACTGCTTTCCCACACAGAGAGCCTTTCAATCACAAATTCATTAATGATTATATCTGTCCAATCAACTTTCTGTCCACCTCAAATGAGCCAATCAGTTGTTGGTGCTGGCCTTTAAATACCTTCAGGGGGAGGAAGGGCTTGTCTTTATTGAGTGATGATGATGGTCTCATCTTTGGATCTCACTTCCCAGAAAATGATCAGTTTAATCCCAAAATGATTCACACACTACTGGAAAACTCTACGGAAATCTTTACTGGCAAGAAACTCAAAATATATTGTGTATTTCTCAGGAATGTTGCTAGAGAGTTTAGAACAGTTTAGAATATATCAAAACATGAACATTAAAAGATAAGCATTGCATGTGGAAGATCATCGATAATGTATGTGAAACGTCAGATGTTAAACTCTTTTGTGTTCCCGGAATGAAAATGTTTTTTCTCAATGTGCAAGTTATTAAGAAACTAAAGCTGCGTAATAGCAGAGACTCTTCTTCTCATGCCAAAACTAGATGACTGATACCATTAAACATCAATAGAAGTCTGTGAGTCACAGACTCAATTAATGGAAGTGATGAAATGCATGCACATCCAAACAGTGTTTTCCTGGGGGTTGTTGGGATGTTTGTTTTAGAGGAAGAGAGTGAAAGATCGATGGAGAGGAATGAGTGTGAAAGGGGCAGAAAGAAGAAATGTTATCCAAAAGTGAGTGGGAAAAGCTAAATAACGAGCATTCATTTGACAGAGCAGGAGAAACCCCCTTTTGAAAGTGGCTTATTAGATTTCACTGTACTTTGCTTTTAAAAGCCAGGAGTTTGGGACAAAATTATATGTTTCAGAGCACTGTTAGCAAAAAATTCTGCCTCGAGTAGCAAAAGCAAAGACATTTGTCTCAACTGTGGAGCGGCGGGTTATTCATTTTGAGCAGAAACCCATGTAATTTACTGCTTTCCCAAGCACAATGTAAACTAAATTACAGGTTGTAATACAATGCATGGCTTACATTGATAACAAGGCCATTCGGCTACAAGGGAAAGAGTCAGAGGGTTGGCCCATGCCCATGTGTGCGCACACAAGTCATTGTCACAGACACACACCCTTGTGCACACAAATCATTGTCAAGTTTAAAACAACAGAGGAAACTTTGCTACAAATGTCTATCGAGGCCAGATTTAGTGATGATCTTTGTTTTAGTTTAGTGCAGTGAGTAGAGGGAGCTCGGGTCTTTAAAGTTTCAACTAAACATTTGTTAAAATTATTTGAGCTGAGAGCAAAGACGGGGGGGAAAAAAAAAAAGTTTGCATTGCCTTGCCCGGGCCCTCGATTTCCTTTCCCAGGATATTAATGAGGAAATGACACACACTTGTAAAGAAAGAAAGAAAGAAAGAAGGAGAGGGAAGGAGGAGAAAAGAAAGAGGGAGTGAGGGATGTAGGTTTCAGGGGGATGAGGGCTGGTGATTAATTCCGCTCTGAGTCGACTCCGCCGGGAATTCCATCAAAAGGACGGAGAAAAGGGGATTTTAATTGCTGTTCCCTCCACGTTTCCCAAAACGCTTACCTACCTCTACCCTCCCAACCACCACCACTACCACCACCCTCCCTCCTTTCCCTTTCCTCCGCCATCCTGGTGAGGGGGGTCGCCCTGGAATCCGGCAGGCCTCCCACCGCACACGCACACACACACACACACACACACACACACACACACACACACACACACACACACACACACACACACACACACACACACACACAGACCGAGAATTACTTTCAGATGTGGGGTGAAGAAAAGGTAGGTGTGTATGTGTATGCTTTAAATGCCACCTCACCCTTTACGGCCTATGTGTAGTTCCACATTTTTATATTTAAACGTGTGTTTATCTTTCTGTCACATGTGCCTGTGCTGAAATCCCACCTGTATTCAGTTACAGTATAATCTCAAGATCCTGGTAGAACAAAACCATCAATCCTACTCAATGTGTTGATAACCTAAAAGAAAGGATTGACCTTTATGTGGCTGTCAGATTCGTCTGCATGGATAACACTGCAGTAGAGTGTGTTCCTGCCACATCTGGTCGATGTGTTTCATCCTTCTGCTGTGGTGACTATCAGAGTGGAGTCTGGGGACCCATCAGAGGTCCTTGAAGGAAGCCCTGCAGTTCCCCAATAAAAATGAAGAACAGTTTCATTTCAGTATTATTTCACCTACCAGTTAGCTAAATCAGAGAATACTAACTCTTGCCATGCAGCTATACACTGTAGGCCTATCCTGTTTGGGAGAGCAGAACAAAGTGCCAATTAATTTAAAATTTACAGGCTATCCTCAATTTATGATATTCCAAGCATTCCAGGAGTTCTTTTAATGAGGCACTCCACCGATTTTCATCGTCATGGGGCCGTACTACTCAGCTTGTAAAACCAGTTGTACAATTCTTCTGTCGCGCTGGAGGAGCTCTCTAATGGCTGAAAAAATAATAATCCTGCTGACGTCATTAGGGTTATCTCCTTCAAAAGTCTGTCGCATGAGATGTGAAGATCATGATCAGTTCCGGGCAGAGGAAGTCTAACAATATGGGCAATGGCTATGTGTCATGGGAAATGTAGCATCTAAAGTGTTTGGAGCTTACCCCAAGGTCACCACACTTCCCAAAACGACTCACAACAACACCAAGGCTTTAACATTTTCTTTGCTTTCAAAAATACCAGTAGATAATTCACTTAGCAGAGAGAAGTCTGTTATTCCACCCCATCTTGTTGCTGCATTACATTCTGGTCTATTCAGGCCACCGTCTGCAGATATATCCCATCTATGGTGGATTTCTCACTGTGGGTGGGAGGGTGTAGGTGGGTGTAAAATGACCCTTCCTCTTTGATTTAAGCAACTGACATTAAAATCTGACATTTGCTGCTGATGTTTTAGATGATTTAACACTTTCCTCCTATCTTGGTGGTATATGCTAAGTTGATAAAATCGCCTGACAAAAATAATGGATGAGGAGAAGGTGAAGAGGTGATGTTTCTAAGGTAAAAGAGTGCATTATCTCCTGTATCAGGACACTTCAGAGGGTATAATTGTGCTTATGCCATGGCCACATACCAAAAAACTGTTAATATAGCAAGAAGCATACATTAAGCATCCACGCACAGAAACGAAGAAAAATGCTCAACAACACCAGATAAAAATGAACATAGAAGAGTAAAGTATGCCTGTTCTGACTGTTTTTAGCTAGGCTACTGCAATGTGTAAAAAGTAAAAGGAATTTATTCAGACCTTAGTTAAAAAAAACTTAGTTAAAAAATACATAAATAAAATACAGTAAACTGTATAGTTTAGTTTATAGTTTGTAAAGTGTCTCTGCCCTGTAGCTGCACCATTACTCCATCTTAATTGCTTATGCATGGAGTAAGTGAAAAAAAAATCCTAAAATGCCATGCTGTACATTTTGAGGCTCAGACATTAACCTTTACATTCCAGGGATTTAACTGTTGGCCAAAAACAGAGTGATTTCTAATGAGCAGGTGGTATCAGGTTTAGTGTCCTTCTCAAGTGTCTTCATATCTATGGGAGTGAAAGCTGTTAATGTCCAACACAGGGACTGTCTAAACCTACCACACTGTAGGATAAGATAGGCATTACGTAGACATTACAGTCAAATTCTCCTTTTTTAGCCAAACCTAGTACCCTCATCCTGCTATTCTCCTCAACCTCTCCATTTACTTTCCCTTTAGATCAAACAGGATCAAAGCCGAGAATTTAAGGGAGGGGGTCTTTAAGTGGAGATAAGATGGGGGTGTTTGATTTCGACCACAGCTAGAGGTCTGACTGTCATGTCATGGATAGATGACTTTAACAAACTTCCCTCAGATGAAACCACCAGGCAGCAGAAATTTACCTCCCCCCGTGGCATCATATGGCCTTGGTTAGTGATAAGGGCTATTTTGAATGTATTGTGGAATTGTCTATAGATGCTGCTGTTGAGGGGAAAATAACATAACTGCAGTGTGTTTGCGTGTTTTTTTTTCTTTTTTTTTCTTACATAGTAATCAAATATTCTGGTGATAATTTGATGATCGTAGATGATATACCATACATGTGCTAATGATTCAGGTGTGAGTTTCAGAAAAACCTTTCAGCAAAGAACTTTATACTTTAAAATGAAAAATCTGCAAAATGTTTTACAGCATATTTTCTAAAATGTTCCTTTTGAATTTAAAGCCATTTCACAGCTCTGTTTCAGCGGCATCTGAAATACTGTTGATCTGTCAGTGGTTTTATATACATTTTAATCTGATAACATTTCTTCCTCTAAAATGCTTTTTTTTTTTTTTAAATTTCTCACACAACTGATGAAAGCATCTCACTGGGTCTGAAATGTATCTGAGGTCCATATTTTTAAAAAGAAAAACTAAGAAGCATATTTTTATTTTAATGAAAATGCCTCCATGGTGTGAGTGAATATATTTAAATAAACTAAAGATTAAAGATAAGCACATATGAAGTAAAATCCTTGTAGACGGCCATGCTGTAATGTGGGAAAAGATGGAAAACAGTATCTAAACAAAAACTCATTATTTCTTTGTTTCATGTGTGGCAAAACCACCGGGTAGGAACATATTATTTTTGCCTCATGTATAATGGAAAGCGAATGTAGAGAGCCATGTGGGGGGAAAAAAAAGCACAATTCATATTCTCGCAAATAAACTCCAGAGCAACGCATGTTATCACTGTGGCTGCATAGAAGTGATAGCAGACATTTGTTTTCTCCTCCAAAGAAAAAAAAAAAAAAGCAGAGAGTGAAGTGCTTATAGACTCCATGTAGGACATAAAATGTAAACAGGGAGACGGAGCAGGAAGAAGCAATGTGGCGGCACATTTAATTAAATACAGCCACAGGAGATGAATCTAAGACATCATGAGACCAAGTGGGATGTAGTAACACATCTATAGGATCGAGTCTCCAAAGTCACATTAACAGCAGAATAGGATGGTTTAACCCTTATTTAACTAGACATGGTTGCTAAAAACAAATGCGAAATTCAGAAGAACTGGAACCACAAAGCCTTTTTCTTAATCCTGTGCTTGATTGGAGTTTTTGGCCTTATCATGTGTAAGAACAACATGTGTTAAAGTCTAGATGCACAACAGTTGGACTTTGTTCACCAGGCTGCTGTCTCAAAGCCTTGGGTGGTCCCAAAATCACCAATCTTTATGATCAGATGTTATTGAAAAGACAAGTAGAACCCAGTTCCCAAATGCATAACATCAAGAGTCTGTTGTTTAACTCTCTCCTCTGTGTCAGGTATGTTTCTAATTAGCATCCAACAGGAGTGTCAGATCATAATCAACACAACACCTGCTGGGTCTACCCAGAAGCCCCTGCTCATATGGGCCATATTACCGGCCCCTCTAATTGGCTGGCTTCCCTGTGAGAGCTCATACCTGTTAGCTGTGATTGGTGGAACTACAGTGTTTTAGCGTGCTGGGTTTGTAAGTGTGAAACTGCAAATCTGTGATAGCGTGAGGCATAGTATGCTATGTACGTCCTTATTTGCATGCATGTGCATGTGGACATTTAGAGTAGATATGATCAAATGGCCTCAGAGTAGAGTTCAGAAATCTTTATGTGCTGTTCTTTTGGAGAAACCAATTAGAGGGGTTTATTTTTTCCCCCAAGGAAAATGGAAAGAGATGGCATCATACGGGAAAAGTGTTCTTCATATTCTAATAAATGAACTCTAGGCCACTTCCTTAAAGCTGTAGCCATAAGCTTGTGGGTTCATAAAATGCAAAATGTTGCTACATCATTTGTTTTCAGAATGATTTTGCACCCCAGAAGGAGGTCTGTGTAGTGTTCTCTGTAATTTAGCCGCTCTGCCAACCTCCTCAGTCAATCTCCTGATCCTCAGGGAAACATTCTCTTTAACCCTCAAACAATACCAAGCCCCTCTGGTGCATATTTTACAACCAGATGGTGTCACGGGCACACAACAATGCCAAAACACATTGCACAAGGAAAAAAAAAAAAAAAAAAAAAAAATTAAAAAATACATGCATGTTTTCATGTACACACACACACACAATCACACAAAGACAAACACACAATAAAAGCCAATAAAAGTGTTTTAGGATGCTCAGGAGAACAGAGTTTTAAGACTCGCTTCCTGCTTTCACTCCTGGATACCCAACACTTAGGATTTCAATTACTATCATTCTGCCGTGTGTGTGTGCCTACATGCACTTTTCTCTGTGTGTGTGTGTGTGCCCCCGTTCTTCCATCTGTGCATGTGTGCAGTGAGTTCCTACAATCTAGAGCACAATTAACGACCTCTGTTCTCTGGTAGCCAGCAGCCAAGGTGGAATGGTTCGAGTTAAGAGGAGAAATGGCGTGAAAAGAAAGCTAAAAAAAGACCAAAAAAAAAGAGAAACACTAAATGCACTCTGGCTCCATGGCAGTCTCCTGCGACAGTGGAGGCTGAAGCTCTTGCAAGCCCCATTTCCACCCCGGCTTACACACTGAATTTAATGCAACACTGGTGGAATAAAGTGATTTTTTTCATCTTCTTAAACTTTGCTTAACTTACAGTGTTTTGACACCGGAAGCACAGAAACCTACATAGCTTTAGTTGTTATAATCATGTTATCATAAGTCTGTTTGTGTATAATTGAAATAATGCTATGTATAATATGTTGTTAGTTACAAGAATGTCAGACTTGGTAAAGGCATTTTTAGTCCAGTAAAGGTAAAAATGTTACCATTAGCATGGCTGGGGATTGTGTGATTATTTTCTCAGCCAATGACTAAGGCCTGTGGTCTAGAAATAAAGTAATTTGTTTGATTAATTGACAGTCAGTTTCTAAGAGTAAAGATCAGCTATTCCAAATAAATGTTGTTTTCAGTTAGTGCTCAGACTCTTAACCCACATCCAGATTCCTCCAAATGCTGCCTGCAAATCGTGACCTTGAATTGAGTTTACAGCAGTGGAAGCACAGTGAGACTCCAACCACAGTCAGCGTACTACTGCACACTGAGTTAATCACACTTTCTATTAGCTTTTATTGGTTACACACATGTAATGACATTTAATTGAGTAGAATGTGCAAAGTTTAAGGCTATTTTTTTTAAAGTTTAAAGCTTTTTTTCTACTTTGGATAGCATCCATTGAGGGCTGCTACCAATGTCAGAACAATGTGCTTGACAAAAAAAAAAAAGACAGAAAACATGAACAGAGGTACACATACTCACACATAAATACACAGATAACACATACATAAATAAACAGTTAAACACATAATGACTCTTTATAATTTAATTCACTGGGAACCCTGGGGAATAAATGAGGGGAAATGATGACAAAAATGAAGTAATGATTACAAATTGGAGCTCAGATTTCTGACATTTAGATGTTGTAATAACAAATGTAACAATGACCTTTTCTGATTCATAAATGTGTATTGTGTATGTCACTGAAACTGCAATTCACCACTGCAAGAAAAACAACTAATATTACTGTATTTATTAAAGACATTTCTGTTAAAATTAAGGGCAGCTAAGGTTAAAAAGCTATTCCATGCAAGCACTACACTGGTACGATATGTGGAAGAAAGGTACTGAGGTTCTACTTGACAGAGCAAGAATAAATTATTATGAACAACTAGGATTTTCCACTGTAGGAAGACAAGAATTTCGACCTCCGTGGCATCCCAGAAATCCTTAATAAGCAAAGGATTAACCTGAAAGTCAAGGAGCCCAGTGCTTCATCTTGGATTGTTTCAGTCATTCTTATCGGTCAGAGAGGTCTTGATAGGTCTTGAGGTTGTTATTGATACTGCAGACACAGAGAGGAAGTCAAAAAGAACAAAAAAAAAATTAAAGCGTAAAAAACAAAGCAAGGAGGGAGAGAACTTGAAAATGAAAATGGGTCTTTTAAGGTCAAAGAAAAGATTAATGAGGAGGCAAGAACAAAATAGAAACAGAGAGAGGAAATATAATATGTGCAAAATATGGAGGGAGACCACTCTTTCTGTGAGTCTGTAATTGTGAAATTAGTCTCAATCATAACACTCATTCATTCAGATTAGCCAGAACACACATTTGTTTAGTCTCTGTAGTTACAAGGAATCGGCAACAGTATATTATCAGCTGGAAAGAGGACACACACAGACGTTTTCATATCAAAAAGCCAAAAAATAGACAGTGAAAACTTTTCATTTCAGACTTAATATTTGCAACTTCGTGATTTTCAAGATCTGACCAGGAAGGTTGCATTCCACATCTCTGCGTATCCACTTGTGGCTTGAGAACACCTGCTCACTGTTTCCCTTGGCTGTATTTATTTAATTATGTGACCACATTACTTTTTCCAGCTCTTGCTTTATTTAAAATGGGTCAATGCACTCTGTGGCTGGATTATATCAGTACGAGAAAGTTAAATCACGTCCAAATTGGGTGTGGAGTGAACTATGTTTGGGAACAGCAGGGCTATCTATCTCTGTCTCTCTGGACCTTCATCAGTGGATGTTTCCCTGAAAATCAGCCTTTGTTTAAACACTGAGGAGGAATAACTGGACAGTGTTATACAGCCTTGAGGCATGAATGAAACTGCTCAGGATGTAATGACACTAAATAGCACCTTCTCAGACCAGAGTATTTACAAGGAATTCACTGTGTATCCTGACAGCTGCCGACAGGGAATATCTTGAAAACACTAATGTTCCAACACTGGAGATACATTCAACTGTAATTTTTTTTTTTTTTTTTCTAGAATCTTTTTTTGTTAAGTCCAGAATAGAATAGTCTTTATTATTATTGTACATGTAGACTGCGCAAGGAAATTGGTAGTATAAGTATAAAAATAGTCAAGTAATCAAATAAAGAATAATAAATAAAGAATAAGGTGTTTCAATAAAGTTTCAAGTCTCTGCCGACTGACTTGATAACTTCTGCTACTTGTAGACCAGTAGAAGGAAAGAGATCAGTATAAAACCTCTCACTCTACTGTACACATTGGAAAATGCAAAACAAACAAAAAAATATCTGTATGGTTCTTTCACCATTTGGGTTAAGAGAAGCTGAAGACTATATGCTTTAAATATGTCTCTCAATAAAAAAAGAAAGTCCTTACAGACACACACTTAACTCAAAGTATTAGCCAACACATGGCATGAACACATCTACTTTAAGTTACATTTCTATACAACTAAAATGCAACAGTAAATATGCACTGTAGGAAACATAATTGCTGGCTGGATTTGGTTCACAGGAAACTTTTTTTTTTAAATGACTGAACGAACGAATGAAGCCTCACAGTTATTAACAGTAGCAGATTCACAGGGAAGTAGTTGGGGTTGATGGCAGGCATACAAAACACATGCTTGTCACACCAGAGACCAGAGTTCATATCCACAGTCCCATCTGTGGTTAGGTTTTAGGCAACAGAAGTGCTTTGGTTGAGGTTGGAGAAAGATTGGTTGAATGTAAATAAACATGTTGTGTCTGAGGTCACTTGGAACCTTTTCAATATTAACCCAGATCACAATCTTTCACTAAACTTAACCAAGTGCAGTGAGTTTAATTATGCCATATGCCTAGCCTGCTTCAACACAACTGTGACACACTACCTCAACTACGTGATCAGAACGACACTTTTGGGTTAGTTGGTTGTACAAGTATGGATTTTCTAAAGCTGGCCTAGAGTGAACCACCCCCTTTTCCCATTCCCTCAGACTTACCTCCCTGTTGTCTGAGCTGTCCTGAGTAGAAGTAGGCTCCTGGTCCCTTGTGAGGAGTCACATAGACGTCCACCAGTTCAGCACCGTCAACAGCAGTGACTGGATCACACTCAGGCCAGGCCTTCACTTCTGGGTACAGCAGCAGGACCATTCCCATCATCTCCTCCTTGGTGCAGGTATCATACTGGCCCCATTTGCAGAATGACTCCTTGAGGCATATATACAGCTCTAGGGGGGACTCCTCAGCTGGTGTCTCAAGAGTGAAATCTCTGGCGGTAAGTCTCTCTGTTGATTTCATATTTTCTCAGTAAAGCTGACTTCAGTAAGTCTCAGTTCTTTGTATCAGCAGGGTTCATTGCCACAAAGGCACTTCTGGCCTTCCCTGTCAGTGACCATGAAATCAGACAGACACTCACTCAGATATAAACCTGTGCCAGTCTCTCAAGAGTGGTAATAAAATGCTCAATGTCATAAGTCTTTGCAGATTAGACTCCTTTTGGCATTGTTGCAGTCTGTGCTGGCTTGTTTTTACTTCTGGCACCACAGGATTTGGCCTGATTTCACCTGATGTGCTGTTTTATACACAGGTTCATTAAACAAAAAACATCAAAAATGAAAAACACAAAAATAGTGTGCAAATTCATCATACCACTAGAAGATAAGTTAAAGGAACATCTACAAACTACAGACACTGGGCAATCAAGCTCTACAACATGCTACGATTCATAGTCCAAGCGGCTTTCTCCGGGACGAACGTGACTACGGTGCTTTTATACAAGAAGCTCCTCCTACTGGACATACCACTGTCAATTGAAAAGCAATCAACCTACATGTGCAATATTTACATGCAAAACATTTCTGTGCGTATCAATTAATCTATCCTGACACAGAAGCATTTGATCAAAAGCTTATATAGTCGTCCAAAGACAATTTTTATTATACTAACAGAAACACCCCTCTGGACCAGCTCACGTATGGTACATTCTAGGTCCCTCTCTCTACTAAAACCTCTGGAAAGCACTGTTTCTGGTTTGACAGTCGGACCTAAAACTCTTTATGTAGGTAACAATAGATGGATGACGTGTCCAAACACTTAATAAACCCAAGTATAATCTACACCAAATAAGCTCAGAGTTAAACTGTGTTTCTTGTTCGTGTTTCATGTAGCTGGTTGTGACTACTGTTTCTTTTGCACAGCGAGCTGAAATGGTTTAGTTGTAAGCTAGCGCTAAGCTAAATCATGATTTTGTGGTTATGTTTCGGCAACTCAAAACACTTGGTTAAATTTAGGGAAATATCGTAATCTTGCTTAAATACATCGTTTCAATGAAAGTGGATGCTAGTCATCCCCTGTAAGCTAGCGCTAAGATAGCGTTAGCTTACAGCGCTAAGCTAGCGCTAGCTTACAGCGTTTGTGGTTGTGTTTCGGCAACTCAAAACGCTTGGTTAAATTTAGGGAAATAATCTTGCTAAATACATTGTTTCAATGCTAGTCATCCCCTGTAAGGTAGCGTTACAGCGCTAGCTGCAATGCCAAAAGGAGAGCCTAACCTGTAAAGACTGACATTGAGCATTTTATTACCGCTTTTGAGAGGCTGGCACAGGTTTATATCTCAGTGAGTGTCTGTCTGATTTCACGGTCACTCGCGGCTGTAGGCTAGTGTTAGAGCACTAGCTTACAGCGCTAAGATAGCGCTAGCTTACAGCGCGTATGCCAATCGCTAAAGGTAATGCTAATGACAAAGACTGACAATGATACCTGGATACTAGGAAGAGTTGTGAAGCAATGGTGTTAGCCTAGCGCAACACAAGTAGTAACAATCCTATTCATTGTATGTCCATTGGCTTTGTGTAAGAGCTGTGTGCACCCTGCTTCCTAGATGACATGGGGTAGCCCCATGATACACTGTCAACATTTCACTAATAAATAAAGTGTTTGAGACGTGCTAAATATCAGTATATTGACAAGTAAATGTTAACACTAAACCATGATTTTGTGGTTATGTTTAAGTAACTCAAAACACTTGGTAAAATTTAGGGAAATATTGTAATCTTGCTCAAAAACATTATTTCATTTTCATTCAGTGCTAGTCATGCCCTGTTTAGGATCTGTTTTGTTGACACAGGATCTCTCCCTAACTTTAACAAGGTCATGTTGACTAAACCTAACAACATGTGGGAAGAACAACACAATTCTGGTCTCTGGTGTCAGAGTCCTTAGCTTTGTAAACTCTCCATCCACTCACCGTCCTCCCTACAACTTGGGTGTATTAAAAGCATAATTACATTTCATGAATTGGAAAAAAGGGTTGCCACTAAAAACAAATCAGGCAGCAATTACATTTCCTTCAGAAAGTACATTGTAAATGTACTTTGCAGAAGACAAGGTGGGCCCTCTGTAGTACAGCATTGCAGGCACGTATTATTTACCACTGAGCAGCTTCACCGAAGCAGTCAGGGGTATGTGCACATCAACACATTGACGACAACTCTTGAAGAGGTGGAGAGCACTTCTAATCCTGTATTGAGCCTTTGATGGCCGGAGACCGGAGGGAACAGATTAATTCATGCTGAAACTGATTGGAAAAGAGAGGAGCAATTTGCTCCAATCAGACCTGATGTTGTTACAACAGCCTCCTGGGTTCTGCTCTGCCATTCACAATTCTTTACTTTTCCTCTCCCTCTATCTGTCTGTCTTCACCTCTCTTTTCCCCATCTTCTTTTTTTGTCATTTCCCACTCCTATCTGTCTCCTTTCCCCTCAGTCCATACATCAATTCTTAGTCCCTCTTTTATCTCCATGCCTCTGTATCTTGCTGTATGTCACACAAAAATGCTCCATCTTGACTTTCTCTCTCCCATCCTCACTCTTCCCCCTATTTTCATCTCTCCATCTCATTTCATCTGTTTCTTTCTTCATGACTGTGTTTGTTCGTCTGGGTGTCAGTTTGTCTTTCTTTTCTCCTTGACCCCCATCAGTTGATGATTCCTAGAAAATCAAGCATCGTTTAAACACAGAAGAGGACTGGCTGTCTCACTTGATGGTGCTGTATAGCTTAGGGCTATGAATGAAACCGCAGACCACATAATGACACAGAGGAATGTAATCTTCAAATAAAGTCTTTACTATAAATTGACTTAAAGAGTACCTGACATGTATTTAGTGTTTGTGGACCCTATCTCTTTCTGGATGTCTGTGTCAGTACCTTTCTCTGCCCTTCTCTCTTTCACTCTCTCTCACTGTCTCTTGCCAAAAAAAACTATTGCTGGAAACACTGTTTTGTAAAAAGCTATTTGTTTGTCTTTCTCTGCGCCATCCCTCTCTTTAGATGATTTATTTGACTGCATTGCGGCTCTCAGCTCCAGTTTCAGGCGGTTTGGCCAACGTAAACCTTGTCACAACTCTGAATTCCTGACTAGGCTACAGCTTCCAGGCAGAGCTACAGTGGATCAGTGCTGGATAAATAGACGAGATAAGCTGCGCCAGAGCCATGCATTGCACATGAGCTGGGCAAAGATCTCCTGACCACAGATGATAATGCACAGGGGGTTGCTTCATCTGACAGAGGACTGGGATTGGTAACTTGAAGTGGAGCCATGGTCAGTTTTTGCTTATCTTCATGCCATCCAGTGTCTCTTAACTGACAAGTATGGTGACATTCAGTATTTTTCTTATTGTCAACAAATCTCATGAAAAGCCCCAAACCAGCAATACATTGATCCCACAAATAAGTATTGCCTGTGTATTCAAAGCCTAATGCAGCTTATTCCTGTGTGACTTAGACCTCCAATGTTGTTCAAGAACTATTCATCAGACACCAGTGAGCCACACTGTCGCACACTGATCCTTCAATACAGTGAACAAGGGCAGTGTACTTTATTTTAAATCGATCCTGTGTGCAGTGTGTGGCTGCCATAAATAATCTGGCACATCAAATCTGTAACCAAAAATTGACCCCAGCACCTGCACTATTTACTCCTGTTTGTAACATCTGCAAAAAAAAATGTTTTAGAAAATTACTGATCCTGACAGTTTTTTTTTTAAATATTTACATCTTCATTAGGAACCCAAAGAAAGACTGTAACTTCTGACTAAGTTTGCTAAAATTAGCTACAATCAGCCACCATAAGCTAGTGGTCATGGGTCAACAGAATAGAGCCAGGTTGTGTTTTCTTGTCTATGAAATCAAAGTTTATTTACAAGTAGATTATTATGTCATTTCTTCTTTCAAAAGTTCTATAGTCTTACTTTAAAGCAAAACAAAAGCACAGAAAACCCATATTTTAAGAATTGGATTGCCAAACTAGCCAGCCAGCCAGCCAGGGAAACCTGATCATTTTCAAAAGTTGAAATAGTTGTGGCTGCAAGGAAGAACACTGCTGTCTAATTTGATGGATCGCACTATTTTAAATCATATTTCATTTTTCACACATCAGCCATTCTCTTGTATAAACCAAAGTGGTGGATTTTTTTTTTTTTTTTACTGAGGATTAAAATCACTTGTACATTATAGCATAACTACTCTCAATGAGAGTGTAAGAGTTCATGCTACGATGAATCAGTCACAGTTTGTTGCTCAGATTGTTGGCAGACTCTAAAGATCAGGGATCACTGTGTCACTCAGCATCAAAGTTTGAATGTGCACATTCTGACCAACAAGCATCAGGATGAAGTGATGGGAGAGAAAGAATCCAGCTGGACTGAGAAGGAAAGTGACTAACAAGTAAATCCCATCAATTTTCTAAACTATACTAACCTGACAGATTTTATACAGTATATAAATACCATGTTATCGTGGCCAATTATCTCGCCTACAGACCACACATGAAACTGCTTTTATTTTGTAATGTTTTGAGTGAGGCTTTTGTGTAACAACAAGGTCCAATCTGCCTATTTCTCTTAATATTTATATTTATTGTGCAAGCAACGTATTAATTTTCTGTCAGATTCCATCATCAGCTGATCATGATTTTGTTCTTTTGTTGACCATCTTTGTGTTGCTGCTGTCCTTGTACCATGTGAGTCAGAATAAGCTTGTGTTTATGTGAAAGCTTATGAAAGTTGTTCAAATATTTATCACAATTTATGTGGATTGTATTGTTTTTATTCAGAAGAACGCCACTGATTTTACTGGAGAGTACCACTGCATATGAAGTTGAATAAAACCAAGTGATGGTTGGGGCCTAAAAAACTTTGTGGAGTTAGCCAACAATGTTGTATTAGCGCAATGCTGAATCAGTGGAATACAGTGGAATAGGGCATTTATTCTTTGTTGTGTCTGAGTAGGTTGGATATGAAAGCTTGGTGAAAATAAATACAAATGTTCAAATGCTAACTATATTAATTAACTATATCAATAAGGCACAAAAAGCTCACAAGTGTGATTTGCCTGTCCATACCTTTTTCAATTTACTGATTAGCTTTATGCCAGAAAACTTTGGTTAGGATTTTTCAGCTTTTTGTTCATCTTGTGAGACAAATGTGCCTAACCCTACTGTGAACTACAGCTCTGAGCTGGTCTGAATCTCCCCAAACAGCTTCCAGCCCCTTGATCAGGGGTCAGACAAACCTGTGAAGCCATTTTTACATCGGTGAAACATGGATTAGAGGGGAAATAGCACTGGTGTATGTGTGTGCATGTGTGTTGTGAACTGAAAGCATGCATAGCTGATGCATACCTGGTATGAGTGTGTGTGTGTGTGCGTGCGTGCTTGCGTGTGTGTGTGTGTGTGTGTGTGTATGTGTGTGTGTGCCCACAAACTGCACTGGGTCTGAGCCTGGCTGTAAGACCTGAAAGCACCCACTCTGTGTTTTCCTACCAGTGTTTGATCAAGCTGACAGGAGACCATTGTTTAGGGCTGGCTGGTTAAATCTTTGTGACCGGGTGCTGCTTGGCAGAAAAATTGCATTTCTGAGAGTTAGATACACAAATGATGGCTTAGATCAGGTCTTTCAACATTTTTCATTCCACGACCTGAGCAAGACAAGTCACTGACCCTGTTAGCCAGAATAACAATAATAACACTGCTTTTGTTATTCAGGGACCTACACCAAAGCAGTTCCTGTGATGCCTATGACATATTTTAGGTCTTAAGGAATAATGAAAAAAAAACCCAAGAGAGCACAGAGAGTAACAATATGAATTATTCATATTTATTGGCTGATATTTTTTTTAGTTGATGTGCTCCCAATGATTAGGGGACATACAAGGCAAACAACCCACTAATTGTGGCTAAAGTAAGTACAGACTGTGGCAACATGTAATAAAACGTTGGTAAATCAGCATTGTGAAAATATTTATTTACCTTTTATACATTAAAGACCAGGCTCGTCTCCTTTCTCTGGCTTGTTGATAGAGACTTTTTAAGATGATTGTTGTTGCATATTTCCAGGGTTGGCCTTGATCTTTTTGTGTACAGTTTGTCCTTAGTGTCATCAGTATTAAAAAACTGAAAAACTTCTTCATAAATATGCGAACAAACCAGTTCAATAGGTGTTTTGCTAAAGAGTACAGTATTAAGAAATGTTAATTAGAGGGAAGAGGACAAGGATCTTTTGGTTAAATCATGGGTTGCACTTTTTTATGGCTATGCCATTTCCTGACCATTTCATTGTCATATTTTTGGATTTTATCATACTATTCATCTATATAGTGTTACTACTTTTTGTTTCCAAAAGGAAGTATAACCACTGGATTTCATGAGATTAAACTGCTCCCAAAGGGTTGTGATGAAGCCTACATGGTGTTCCTCACAACTGTCTTCTGAAAGTTATGGTGCCACCCAGTGTGGTCAAACACTGACTGTCACGTGCTGAAAAGCCACATAATTTATGTAGAGCTCCAGAAATTCTCATGGGAGCTGCCTTGGAGTGGCTCATTTCTTCCAAGGGCCAGCTCCCATGCTGCTTGGGTTTAGCAGGAGTGCGGTTCAGAGCCTGAGTTCTCTCAGGGAAGTCCAGACTTTTGGGATTTGGCCAAAGAATATGGCTGTGTGAAGCACTACAAAGGCCAGAGTCAAGAGCAAGTTGAAAGGGTTTGAAAATGCTGTTGGCCTAGAGTGAGTTTTCAGTATGAATAGTGTTGTTTCTGATAAACTAAAACAGAGACAAATTGTGTCACTGAGAAACACAGAACAGATTAGCATGGATGTGTCTGCATGCACACACACACGTTGCACAATAGGAGGATCTCCCCAGTCTGACAGTGTAATTATCTGTCTGTCTCTGGAGGTTGTAGCCAACATTCATGGCCCGTACTGCAAGAAACCACTTCCCCTCCACCACAATGGACAGAAGCACAGAGGAGATAAAAACAGACTGGAAATATCTCAGGGGTGTTTCCTTTTTTCCCCTTTTTCTATCTGTTTAATATCCATCAGCCGTGCATTGGAAAACGAAAAGCAGCGTAAATATAGATGCAAAAACAGATTTTTGTGATCATCGACTTCCAAAGATGTAGTGATTTTTGACATTGCGGCCTGCGTAGAAAATGAAAACCATCTGGAGAGCTCAGAGGCAGAGGAAGAGGAGGAAGAGAAGAAGGATGTAGCCGCCAAAAATGCTGAACTATCATCCATCTGCCCTCCCTTCATGCCACCAGACACCAGACGAGCTGACAAGGATGACCAACCCCAGCAGAGATGAGTCAGTGCTGTGGTGGAAACACTGAGATGTTGACTTTCTTTTTAACCTTTATTTATTCAGGGTAAGCTTGCTGAACATGCAGCCTGTTTTCAAGCTCCACAGTTCTCTTCTTCAAGTGACTATTCAGCTCCACTGGAGCTGCTGGGGGTTACCTGCCTCGCTCATCTCGATACCAGCATTGAAATAAGTGAGAACATTACTCATCCTTTGCTGAACCAGATTTTCATTGCAAATGTGGCGTTGGCTTTCTTCCAGGTACAAACCACATGGGTAGGCTTTATTGTGTAAGAACAATGGTGTTAAGCTGGCACTCAAAAAGCATATTAAATGTGCTACTTGTAACATTTTTGTTTCTCTAAATTAAGACCACCTTTCACATAAACCCTGTTGTTTCCTGTGGCATGTGAATGAGTTAAGTAAGAAGAAGGACAAGAGCCCTCAACAACAGCAGCAACTGGCTCCAAGAGGATTTAACTGTCAATTTGAATAATGGCAGCAGTGTGATTTGTACACAGTCAAACAGGTCCTATTTTATACTTTACAACAATTCCCCTTTTGGTATGAAGAAATCCAGCAGTTTCACAGCATCTTGTAAATCATACAGAGTGCTGTAAGAGCTGATACAGGCTGACGATCTCCAAGATAGGATTGTTTAATACAATTAATACAGTAGAAATCTTGAAAAACTATTGAAGAGGAGCCTTAATATCTTGTTTTTGCTGACAGCCAGTGATTTAACTTCTCACTGTGCTGCCGTGATATAGAGGTATACTCCAGGACCCTGTGACATTGGAGCTGGGTGTAGCTATGGGTGCAACAGAGTATCTCTGACCTCACACAGCAACACTCACATCAATGATGCTGAGTATCACCAGAGGTAAAAACAAGTTTGAAACTTTCAACCAGAAAAGGCAGCAAAATACTGCTTTAAGTTAAGTTACTTCTTAGTGTCAAATAGCTAAGACATTTGGAGGGACGTTTTGCACTGACATGCAAAAACACTGGAAACTCTAGAGCAAGAAGGCCTGACATTTCACCACTGAACAAAGAGAGTGGCAGGAGAAACAAGGTCTAAATACTGCTTGGTTGCTTGGTTGATGAGCTGATGAGAGGCAGGTGAGCAAGTTAGTGCAGTTTGGAGGTGAGGGAGTTGATTGGAGCAGAAGAGTTACAGGGAGAGAGAGCGACACACGTGAAACACTGGGGAGGAGGAAAACAGGAGAACACAAGGAAAGAGGAAATATCATGGAGTGTACACCCCTGTAAAACCCACAGTACCTGCTGAGCCACTGCTCCCTGTCACCATCTCACTGTTTGTGTTTCTTGCCCCACTGAACTTGGGTACAGTGATGAAGCTGTGTTCCCAGACCTCAGCAATTCCTTTGTGAGTAGAATGATATCACAACTGTTGGAAATGGTGACTAAAACCACAGAGATGAGACCAAACTTGTTATAAACAAAAATTTCCTTTAAATGCTAATTGTTTTACCTTGGAAAACTAGAAAACATCACTTTCTGACAGAAAAATACTTACTACAGAAATCCTACTGTTGGTTTTCTTTGCTGCAATAAGGCCATCAGAGGAATGTCCTCCGTAACTGCAGCTATGTCTGTGTGTGTGTGTGTGTGTGTGTGGGTGTGTTCATGTCCATGTGTGTACATAAATTCTCACGTTTCTCAGCATTACCCGAGATGATGCCCGTAGCCTGATTAAAGGACAGCCGATACCCTGACATCAGTGGTTGCCATGGTAGTTAATTGGCACAAATTACCCAGAGTGTGGCGGTCATTTCCTTGTTAAGTGCTTAGGGAGGTCGCAGAGGCTAACGTTACTCCAATCGCATGAAGTGTCCTCAATCAAGTCCTCAGATTACTGGGACGGCTGCTGCTGCCTGGGAAGGATCAAAAGGAGGTTTTCATTTTTCTCTCTTTTGATTCGTTTCTTTTGTTCCATCTTTGTGGGTTTCTCTCTCAATTTTGTTTGTCTTTTCACTTGTGTATCTGTTTCATCTGTTTCTCTGAGTAAGATATCTTTCCCACATTTAATCTCATTGTTCTCTAAATATCAGTAATGTGAGTGATTTTGCATGTGAAAACAGTGAATCTCTTCCCTTTATCCCAGGAGAAATCATCTTCTCCAAGAGTACCCATTTATCCCGCTGTCTTTAATTTCAGCTTCATCTTCATGTCTCCCACTTATCTACTCCTTCGTCACTATTTCAGCTCCTCGTTTATCTCTCACTAAGTTTCTTTCTCTGACTTTCTCCCTGAATCTTTCCCCTTTCTCCTTCCATCCACCTCTCTGTTTTTGTCTCGCTGATTTGAGCTGCCTGAGGCCTGCAGTAAAGAACAAATGATTGCAGTGTTATGATTTTACGAGACGAGAAGGGGGAGGGAAGAAAGAAGTTTAAAATTAACCAGTGGAGAAGAAAAAGAGGGAGTACAGAAGAAGAGTCAGGTAAGGAAGCGAGTGAGTGGGAAGTCAGTAGCGATGAAGCCAGAGCTGAAAAAGAAATCAAGAAGATAGAGAAAGGGATAAGATGGAGAAAATGAAGGGCAGAGGTGAGAGAATAGAAGGAAAGAAGTGAAGCAGCAATCTGTGGATGGAAGAAGTGAGGGAGAAAGTTATCAGGAGGGTAAAGGTGAAGAATGAGAGAGGAAAGCGAAGAGTCGGGTGAGCAAGAGGGAGTGAGAAAGAAGGGAAGGACGAGGAAAGGTGAAAAGAGCGGATAGAGCGAAACTCTGCAGTGGGAAAGGTCAAAACTGTTGTAAGTGTTGGCAGTTTGTCAAAAACTCAGACCAGCAGATTATCTTCCCCAAGACGGAATATTTAAGACTTTTTGTGGTATTAAAAATATGTGAAAAATGACATGGTTGTCATAACATTTGTACAGGAAAATGTTTTTAAGAATGATGGCTCCTCTGCCCACCTCTCCCAGAGTAAGATTTAATGTGTGCTGATGTCTGGATGACTAATGACGTTTCCATCGTAGCTGAAATTATTTAAAAAAAAAAAAAAAACAGCAGCTTTTTCTTTTTTCTCCATTTTCTGGCTCAATTTTAAAGCTTTATCAGCAACCTGTATCTCTCTGAGTGTGGAGAAGGGAGGCTTTCGCTAACACAAACACACAGATGAGGCTAAGACCTCCACAATGCAGGCAAACAAATGAAAACACATGCACATGCAGAAAACATATTTTAGCCTGCCCACACGTCATCATACACACATGCTCTCAGCGTGTACACGTTGGTTTGTGTCTAATTCTTTGTGTGTTGAGTGATACAGACCACATAGGAAGGGAATGTTTCTGTTTTACATCCATTTTAAATAATGAAAAGTCAAACTGAAAGCCCACACAGACACCACCTGCTAACGCACATACACACTCTTCTCTGTATACACTCAGTCACATGCAAAGTAAACACACAAACACACATCTCTCCCTGCACTCTGATCTGATGTGTCCTCTGATTTTCTTTTGTTGTCTTTTTTGTGATATTGATGCTGAGCACAGTTTTATGGTTTATATCAGAAGAATCTATTTTCGGGGTCTTATTATTGTTCCAGGTGTAGGTACTGTAGCTACGCTCCTAGCATTGTCAACAGTACGCTGTGCTGTCTGTGACAATGTCTTTTTTTTTTTTTTAATTTCCGCCATTAACAGTCCTCAGAGTCACAACCTTTCGAATCCTATGCACACAAGCTTTAAATGAAAAAAGCGCCTGCTCACACCTTAATGAAGTACAACCATATTTGGAGAAACATAAAGGTAGTTGTGAGATCCTGCTCTTCCTTCACTTCTCTTCACCTCCTGAAAATTTTCCTCCTAGGTGACATACAGAGTGAAAGTTCACAACAAGAAGTACTGAAGAGGTGGACCTTGGGCTGACTTTGAGAAACCTTGTCCTTACAAGACAAAATGCTAATTTTTTAAAATGTCCTCACTGGTTCTGCAGGACATGAGACCCATTGGAGGACTTTACGGAAGCTTATGTGTGAAGGACTGTTGAACCAGTCTTTTTATCTTGTATTTGCATCCCTTTTCTATTGTTCAGGAAAACAGGTTTAAACCATTCATAACATAAAAGTAGCAATCCAAAAAAGTGCTTGTGGGATCTTAATTGTTTTGCATGCTGTAAAGATTATAGTGTAGGCGAGTTGAAAGGCAATCCAAACACTGGAGGACAAAGTAAAAAAAAAAAAAAGTAAATCTATTGCAGCCAAAAAACTGAGAGCAATGCAATACGAAATGGGCCCCAAGGAGCTGAGGAATAAATGAGGCATGTGAAGCACATTTGAGAGGTAACTGTTGAAGTCAGTGCTGAACAGCACGTCATAATTTAAACTATTTACTGACTGAAAATCCTACATGCAATAACTGCTAACTCGTGTTTGCGACATTAACAATGTCATGTAAATACACATTTACATTATCTGCAAATTAACTGACAATAATTTTGCCAGTGACAGGTCTGTATGTAGTATATCACCTTATTCAAAAGTATAGTCCATATGCAGTGGAACTACTTACCTGATTTGGAAAACTGTTAGTGTGGTGGAAAGCCATGCAGACAGTCGGTGAAAGGGTAAAGGACCACTTCACTGCTACCAGAGCTTACATCCTCCAGCTGTGGCCAGATTTTATAAGAATGGACAAACAACTTTGGCACTTCCCAAATTCAGTGGCTTGTTTCTTCACAAGCCTTCCCTTAGACACACTCCCTTCAAGACAAAAGATAATGTGATAAAAATGAACCTGTGCACTATGAGACTTTGACAAATTCATCCAGAGAAGCAGGTTTTCTTCTGCAGTTTCATTTCAGCCATCTTTAAAGGAACTAAAGTAGCCAGGAACATATTATTTTGAGTTCAAAACAAGGCTTGATCCAAGAGTTGAGAAACCAAATGACTCTACTGAGACTTTATCAGTCCATTATTTACCTTAATATTAAGAAATCTGAAAAGTGAGGTGCGAGCCAACAAAAGAAATACATCGGCTATAACTGCAAAGCTTTTGGGGCTCATACATCCAGACAGATTAAAGTTGAGAACTTAGAAAGACAGACATGTAAAGGAAAGGGATACAAAAGAGAGCTGATTTAAAACTGTAACTTCAACAGGGAGGTGATAACATGAAATAACCAGACACGAAAAAGGGATTTCTGCTCCATTTATCAAATATCTGATATCTCCTACGGGGAGTTTCCTGACCACCCAGCCAATAGTTACTCTATCACTCTTAGAAATAAGAGAGGTTAGTTTACATCAGCACCTCAGCAACTATCTGGAAAATCAAAGAACTGATCGTGTTCTTGACACAACAACCAACATGCTTGGAGTAGTTACAGCTGCCCGCCGTCTCGCTCTCTGGATCAGGTGGTGGAGAACATGCAGACTTTCAGACTTCGAGTAACTTCACTTATCACCTGGAATCAGATTGTAATTGCTCAATTTGTTTGTGGTAGGTCAAGTTGAGAGGTTAACTGAGGCCATATACAGTCTGAGATGGAGACTTTTCACTATTCTATACTGATTCTCTGTCTCTTCCACAAATGGTGACAGGTTACCAATTGGTACTTGGAAAGACACCCATCCTGTCAGCCTAAAAAGCTAAAAAGAAAGAGATTTGCCTCTCTTGTCCCTGAGTTTCAAATTAATCACATATTATCCAGATCAGTAAAATGAGCATAGCGTTACAACTAACAACCAAAATGAAGCACTGCTTGCCACAAAGTCACATAAATTGATAAAGAAAGTGGTAGGCTGGTTATGCAGTGTTTGACATTTCTATAGTGACGAGCAAGGAGTGGTGAGATCGATATTGCGTTCTTGACTTGTTCTCTCTTCAGCACAACAAATTCTGCAAGGAAATGTAGGGGGAACAAATAGAAAAGCAAAATTAACATTTGATACGAAAATACCTGAGAGTTAATATGCCGTAAGTGAAAAGTGCACATTAAGTAAGTAAGTAAGTGAGTGTGTAAGCAAATGTCTGTACAAGAAAAGAGTTAAACATAAAGCATGTGAAACATGCTTTATGTTTAACATGTATGAGCAGCTGCAGGTGCATAAACAAAAGGACCAGCCCCACATGTGTATTCAAATTACATCCACAATCATGACATACGTTTTTTTTTTTCTTTTTCCCTGTTCCTGTTTAATTTCTTCTTTGTGTTTTCATCAGGTGTGACTGATCACCGCCATCAAAGAAAGAACAAGACTTGTTCCAGATATTGTTATTTAACAAATGTAGCGCAACAGGAATTCATGTGATACACAAGCTCATTTCCTTTGTTTTGCCTTTTATCTTTCTGTCTGGGTGCTGTTTTAGACCATGTCATATTTCTGTTTGACAAAAACACAAAACAGAAATAAAGAATAAAAGTCAAAAAGGATAATTAAGCCTAAGAGCCAAGCTCAAAAGGTAAAATCTCTGGTTTCATTGCTGATTAATACCATCAAAGAAAAAATAACAGATTACACCCAGATGTAAGTACACAGAGTTAAAGACGTGGGATGGATACAACAGATTTTGACAAGATTTACTCCCAATTAGAGAAACACAAATAACATATATCCAAGAGTATGTCATTATTTTTCCTTGGAGGCTTCGCTAATCCATAGATGTATCGCCAGGGGTAACATTTAGTCTAATTAGTTGCAGACCAAGTTCAGACTTTGTCAGAGTTGAGGTAATATAAACAAATGGCTCATGAAGTGCTCTCCATTAAAATTCACATTATGAACTGGTTTAATTGCACGGCTGCCAGCCCTGCCACAACAACAGTTACTCTGAAGTCTAACGAAGCAGCAGGAATAAACAGGCTGGTAAAAGAGAATAAATTAATTTAGTAAAGAACATAAAAACCCTGAAAACATGATCAAAGCAGCTAAACTAGTGGCTTGACTGGGTGAAATATGAAGAACATGAAAATGAAAAATAAATGATGTAATGCAAGTAAAAGTGTACACACGGTGTCGTACATACACAAAAGATGTGCAAAATGCACTATGTAGTCCATAGAGGTGATTGAAGGAGTAGGAACAATCATAATAAATAATAAAATAAAATAAAAGCGACTGTGGAAAAAATGAAATGAACAATTTAACAACACAGAAAAGTCTGAAAGTGACTGTAAGAATGCAAAGATAATCACCATTTTTTTAACGTGTTATTTCATGCCACGTCATTTCCCTGCTGACTAATCCTAACCGTGACTAAAACAGCGTTAAATGACGAACTTAACATGTGAAGGCATGACATTCGAAATGACCTGAAAAGTGGCTCGCTATCTACACGCCATCCTATGACATCACACTGAAGATAAATACACTAAAACAAAGTCCAAGAAAGGAAGGAAGAGGAGAAGAAAAATCTGAAGAAAGATGAAAGAAGGAAAGAAATATGATTATAAAAGTAATAAAATCAGTCAGTTGATCAATAAAATCATGAAACATGGTCCAGTAAAACAGAGAAAACCTGAGTGAATTAAAACTGAGCCTTTAAAAGCTGCATGCTGGTGCGGAAAATTAGTACATGTGTCATGAAATGAACTGTGGAGTGTTTATCTCTCTAGTTATTAAGCCTGCAGGCCTGTGACTTTTGTTGTTGTGACCGTTTGTCACAGAGTGTGCAGATGTGGAGATTCTTAGAGTCAAACTAAAGGCAAATTTTTTCCACTCACTACAGATTACTTTCCAACCATGAGGCCAAAAACACGAGTTGTGCTGGTTCAAATTTTTTGGTGGTTTCAAATTATTTTCTTTCTGTGAAATCTCAGGCTAAACACCCAGTAGACGTGTTTATGACAGAGAACATCTAACACTATTTGTGAGTGTTTTCCATGAACTGGAGTTATAATTTGCCTCTTTTAAATCTCACTAGAAGTGTGTCAACAAAACCATCAACCATTTTTGATTAACGTTCAGGACGTCCTACACAAGCCCTGAAATATGACACTTCTGTTGCAGTGAGGCAGGACAAGACAATATTTATAGTGAACAGGGTGAGCCAACTCCCTCACAGTGGGAGGTCAAAAAAGCTCCATCGTGGCTTTGCCAAAACGTGGATTCTGAAAACTGTTCTGTCCAATTGTCTTATGGGCTCTTGATCTTACCTACAGCACACAAACAGGTTAATTCATGTTCCCCCACTGTATGTGTTACATCCTGTAGTCTCAAATAATAAGAAATGTAACACTCACTGTTTACTGCGGAAGTTTTACTTGGCAGGACGGGAAAGTCTTTGAAACAGCATCTAGTCCAATCTAATCCTAGAACTATTTTTGTGGTAATAATATAAGGTTTTGGTTTTAACATTGTTATTTTTCCTCTGCAGCAGTTTGACATGTTTCCATGTTGAACAGGACAAAGGTAATGCACTCCACACAGAGAGGGACTTAACTTAGAGTTGAGAGTTTTGAACTGGGAGGGAGCAGGGTGAGGCTGAGGTGTGTCAGGGATCAGGCTGATGATGCCGTTGCTGGTGTTCGTGAACATGTTTCTGAAGCAGTATTCTCAGTTCTCGTGAAAATAAATCAGCATCATGCGGCTGACTGTAACTGCTGTTACCACTGTAACGCTAATCTAACAATCTTCTAAAGATGTTGCATTCAGGATCAAAGAGCAGTCACTTGTCTATCCAGCATGTTTTCTAAGATAAGCGTGTTTACTGTGGCAGGTTATCAATGTATAAATTTAATTTTTTGGAGACAGGGTTGACCAGTGGGTGGCACAGCTCTTACCTTTCCCTCAATGTGATTTTGACTGCCTCCATGAGCTTTTGTCAGTCGCTGCTTTTTCGTCTATGCATCCACGATATGTGTTTGTGTTTGTGCAGATGCATGCTACTGTATCCAAGGGGTCACTGCACTTTGCCATCAGAGGAAAAGGATGTTTTTAACACGGTTGCATGGCAACTATCAGAGTAGAGATGGCCAATCGCAGGCACAGACAGGAGTTCTATTGTGAATGGTGTAGCGTTAAGGAGGCTGATCTCTGAGAAAATAAGGACGGTATCAGACAAAAGATGTTCATCTTACAGAGCAGGGTCTTTGTTTGGGTGTTTACCTGTGAGACAGATGGGAGAAAGTGAGAAACTCTTTGTTGACTGTCTGTTTCAGTGTGAGTATGAAAGGCAGAAGTATTGTGTGTGTGTGTGTGTTTGTTTTTTGTATGATTGTGTGCAAAGATGAGTGGCAAAGGTGGAAAAAGAGATTAGGGCTGTGCAGCATCATATCATTCTTGGGTTTCCTGTTGTTTTCTGAGTTACCATTACAGAGGAGGCTTTCATATTGATAAGAAGTAAACAAACAAACAGAGAGAATCTACACTTCCCTCCACCATGCTGAGAATAGCATGAAGTGGCAGTAACTACCCCCACACCAATTACACCCATGTGTGATTGTTGAATATTTAATTCCAGAGCCATATGCTGTTGTATTACTATGCATTAATAAGCTGCTGTAACAGCTTCCTCTTTCCTGTGAGAGCGTTCCACAATATTTTGGAATCTGGCTGCAGAGATTTGCCCTCACTCAGGCACAAGAGCATTACTAAGGCGGAGCACTGATGCTGGGTGATAAGGCCTGGCTAGGAGTCGGCATTCCAAGTCAGCCAGATAGAGCTGAATGGGGTTGAGATCAGTGCTTTGCACAGGGCAGACATGTTCTTTCACAACAAACCTGAAAAAACCTGACATCTACGAACCATGAATAACAGTTCCAGTCCAAAAGTACACAAAAGTATGTGGACTGGAAGATCCCCAGTAACCCATGACAGTGTGACAGTAAGCCAGCACGCACAATAGCAGGACCCTGAAACATGAACTCATTGATTCTGTGATTCACAGCTGTACTTTCCCTACTCTGACATGTTAAAATCTCTTCTGTTAAAAACCAACCTTGATGCTCCTACACTCCAGGCCAAAATCACAGTCACAAAATATTGAAACTGCAAAGTTCAGTGGAAAAAAAAAGTATTGGTTTATCTGAGAAATAATTATTTAATACATAATTTCCATCATGATCACATTTTCACCTTTAACTATATCACAGACATTTCATTATTTTTGGGTGTGAGCTCCTTCAAAACACCCTCACAGTTGATTATGAAAGGTTTTTAATAAAATGAAGGAAGCAAGTTGTTGAACTTAATAAAAAGCTTTTCATGAGGGTGAGAAAATGAGGATGTAGCCAACACATCATGCTGCAGGGTCGTACCTTTTAATAAAGCAATGAAAGGCAATGAGGTTGTATGTCCGTTGTAACCTTTCTTTATTGAACTGGTTTCATTTAGAAACAACTCGTGTTTGCTCATTTCTGACAGAAAAAAAAACATGTTTTTTAGTACAGAGGGCACCAGACATTACCCGCAGCCTTTAGCACCAGGAGCCCACACACGTACACCGAACATTCACATCATCAAGTTTTCCTCTGAAATTTACAAAATTCAACCAATTTTAACATAACATAAAATGAGTCTTTTTGCCAAAAGATCTTAGTTTGTTTGTTCTTTAATCACAATCAGTAACTCACTGAGGTGCGTTCGTCACTTGTAGAGCTTATTGTGTTGTACTTTGACTGTATCATTCAGAAGTTACATAAACTAACATGAACTAATATTAATCCAAATAAAGGCTGTCAAGCGGTTCTTCTGTCATCAGAATGGAATGAAAAAGCTTTATTAAAACAGCCTTTACTGGTTTGGACCTAAGGTACAACGCATGTTGAGGCATTAACGGGGGGCAGCTCAATGGTTCTAAATTGGCCCATAAAACGAAAGTAAAATGTAACAGAAACCTGAGCGTAATATAAAATGAGAATTCTGAAATACAGGCTGAGGGACCCTGTAAATCAACTGATTAGGCCTTTGCAGGAATGGTAAACAGTATAAAAGTTAATGGCTCGCTCCATGGCCCATGTGTGTGACTTCACCTACATTCATATACTTTCATGTGTGAACTCGCAAGTGTGCGTGTGTGTAGAGTAATAGGCAGTAAGTCATTCTTGTTGTAATTCTGTGGAATTCCTGATGTGAAACCTGTAGCAGCGCTCACAGACAATAAATACACCCTGTTAAGCCAAGCTGATAACTTTAGGACAGGACTCTGATTTACAGGTGGACAAACACAAGGTAACTCTGGGTCTTGGTGTGGGTGTGTGACTTTTGGTGTGGGTTTGTTATCATGAAAAAAAGACAGAATGAGATAGAGAGAAATTTACTACCAATCCAGTCTGGTAGTGGGTTCTGTCTAGTTCACTAACCGTTAACGTTATCATCCAGAAAAGTTAGCTATACTTGCATTTGCTTTCCAAAGGTGAAACCCTCAGGGCACAAGTTTGGTGAAAATTATGATGTTCTGATATTAAATCAAGAACAGAAATTAAAAATGAGGTGCTTTTGGCTTTTGTGCCCACTGACTGACAGACAGACATGTGAACACCTGCCAAAAACTCAAAACTACCTCGGTGGTAGTTCTTGCCACAGTAGGTGTCTCCAGGAGCACATTTTGCCATAATCACACACACACACACACGGTGAAAACAATACCAGCCCCGCTGTCGTGGCTGGTAACGATATTTGGATTTACAGTATATCATCGCCTGGAATACAACTCAAGGTTGCAGCAAAGTTCAACACCTTTAGCAGTGCAGAGGGAGTGAGAGAAAGTGAGATATATATGAACTGAGTGTGAAAGGTGGGGGGGGGTCTCAGAACATGAGCTCATGACTGCAGCATTAGTGAAACATTAGTGTTAAGTGCTCGTAAAAACCCTCTTTGCTCTGCATTACCTCAGTGTGAGGGAGGGAGAAATTAAGTTAATAATATAGCTGTTATGAAAACTTTCGTTTTTAACGTTGTAATGAAAAATGTCAGAAGAGAGTGGAAGGAAATGTACGAAAAGAAGTCTCAGACAGCCACCAGCTCCCACACACGCTCACATGTACCGACACACAGACTATTTACAGCGGCACTAAAAACACTAACTCAGAGTACTGACAAACTGTGCTCAAGTAAAAGTACTGTTACTTAAAAGAAAGTTCTTTAAGTAAAAGTAAAATTACTTAGAGTAATTGAGTAAATATTTACTCAGATAAAATTTTTATGTGGTGATAATAATGATATATGATAAAACTATTAAACATCTTTAGGCTACCAGGTGTACGTGCATATACAACTTTCCCAGGTGAGAACCGCATAAAGACACTATCCTTAATTTTATTGCATGGTTAGACCTGGCCCAGGTGCGAACATATCCCGCTCACACCCGCTGACCCTCGGTCAGTGAATGTAACAGTGTTTTCCGAGCTTTCCATTCATTCACACATGGTTAATCACAACTTCATCATGTGACTTTCAGTTTTACTCTGTAACAATTTTGACTTTAAACGTAGTGAAATATTTGAGTACATGAGTTGAACTGTTGTTTCTTTCTTTGGGTTCAATCCCTGGCCCAAGCGGTTGAGTCCTTTTATCAGCTTTATTCATTTATTTATTCAGGCAGTTTCATTGAGATGAAAATCTTCTTTTTAAGTGAAACCTGAGAACAAGATACATTTGTGTTCACAGAAACAACCTGCAAACAACAACAGAAAAATAGCACCAAACAACACCAAATTAATAAAAACTACCAAATGACTCCTAAGAAAAAAAAGAAAAGAAAAGAAAAATTAAGAAACATGAAACATGTTCATTTTGCAACCAAGGAGACCCACAACTAGATGACCCAACATCTAATTGTGTCATCCCATACGCTCTCATGCACTCCTATTACAACCTGCTTTCACCCTTTAACTGATGTCGTCACAAGTTGAGGCCGTTGCTGACCCTGAATCAGTCCAGTCTCAGATTTGGTTACACTAAGTCACACTACGTTTAGGCAATGTCCTGTTGTATTCAGTTCTGTACCATTCTGTGCTTTTACAGCTGTCTCCATTACATTACACTTTTTATTTTCCCAGTCTGGGGGCTAAATAACTCCAGTTAGCTTAACAGGCCCCCATGGTCACTTGGACCGATGTGTGTATTATATGTGTGTGTGTGTGTTTGGCAATGTGCATGTGTTTAGGTGCGATGGGGGGTCAGGCTACCTGGCATCCAGATGTGGAACAAGAAGTCCTGCTTGAAACACAGCTATTGTTTCCTACAAACTGTGAACCTTTTGTGAAGCAGACATTTCTTCTAATATTGCTTATATCGCTTATGATAGTAGTCAATATGGATGACATAGTACCAGTATTAGTGTACTGTAGTAGAGGACTGCTGATTTGTAGTCACAGGAGGTACATTTCCAGGTAGTGGTAGCAGCATGAGTAGTGATTGGACTACAAACAGCAGCAGTAGCGCACCAGTAATAACTTGTGATGCAGTAGTAGTGGAAGCAGTAGAAAAAAAAAGTATAAGCAGCACCTTTAACAACATATAAATAAACAGCACAAAACCAAACTTCACATTTCAAGTTTTTTTTTTATTTTCTGTGTATGTATTCTACACTGAACTTGTGGTATACTTTTTTACATTCTAAAAACAATCTTCTCATCTTCATCTAAGTAATTTTCATGATTAATGATTGCATTCATGTGCCTTTGGAAATATAAGACTTACATAGCAATAATGCTGTTCTCCAAAGCAGTGCAGTATTCAAATGCGCTTCTTTGTATTTTGATTTAAGTCATTTTCAACCTAATAATATTTAAATCACAATACTTTCACTTTGTAAGAATCATTAATTTTATGAATATTTTGTGTTATTAAGTATGTCATAAAAACCTCATGACAAGCAGATAAAAGAAAACACAGTTACAAAAGCTTTGAAATGGAGCTGCCAAGATGAAAAGAAATTCACACTTGAATTCTGTTTTCAGGGACAGTTCCCAGTTTAACAACAACTTGTAAATAATATGTTCTGAGTCATTCCTGGTTCTGCTTTTGGGGTTAAGACTCTGATGCCATGTACACAGGACTCAGTGGGATTGATGGGTTTCGTTCATGAATTTATGTGTAGCTCATGCCTTTTTTTTCCTGTTGACATCCAGAGTTTGTTGTCTAACTAGCATGGAAATGATCATGCAAAAAACCCCCGAAGAGCAAATGGCAAAAGCATATTTTGAGAAATGGGAAGTGAATCCAAAGGATGCCAAAAGTCTCTGTCTCTCTCACTCACTCTCTCTAGCTCTCTCTCTCTTTCGCTCTGCAGCCGTTTTCCATTATCAGTGCCCAAACCAGCTTGTTAAAAAGAGTGAAACTCAAACCACAGTTTTGAAAATTACAGAATTCCTTCATAAATGCCCAACCCTCCCCGTGGCTACACTGGGTTCAGGCTTGAGGTGAGACCGCCATACTACAACATACACACACACATACATACATACACACACACACACACACACACACACACACACACACAACATTCCTACCTTACAAACAGTGGACTGTCAGACTATGCCAACCAGTAGTGGACCACTATTTATACTCATTTTGGAGAATAAAACAAAAAAAAAAAAAGGAGAGAGGAAATGGAACATTTTTAATGCCTTTAATGTCTTACAATTTCAAAACTGCTTTTGTAAATTTCTTTTAAAAATTAGCTGACTATCTATCGAACATGGGACCTCCATAGCCTACAGGTGAACTGTCTGTGGGGAACACAGATTAGAGCTTCAATACACACAATGGCTTTCTTGATGTCTTTCAAAAATGTATAATTGAACTGAAGCAGGATTGGTTTTGACACTCCATGTATCAAAAACTGGCACTTACAGTCACAAACTAACCCACCACACTACTGTTTACGTTCTCTCTGAGTGCTTTTCAGTCTCCACCATTAATAAGTATTGAATGCACATCCTCCAACCAGTGCTCTGTCATTGATTTATTTGGTCAAAGATACTTAAGGTCCATTTCATTTCAAAAAACAAAAAAAGTGAGAGTGGGTCATTAAAATCAGAGCTGAGAATGAACTCTACCTCTCAAACCTACAGGTCCATTCTTGGCTAAAATGAAATTAAAATTATCAAAGGGTTTTCAACATAATTATGCTATGATTTAAATCATGACTAGCAGTGGACCTCCAAAATGTCCTCTGTTGGCTCTCTGGTTCATAATGAAAGGTAGGTCTACTGTTGGATAGGAATGCAAGCACGCACACACACAAACTGCTAAAGGTAAATATACACACAAAAATGCTGTACAGTGTATACTCACAAATCTTTACATGCTTTAGCACATGCATACATTTACCCCAAGCAAAAGGCTCACTCAGTAGATGCATACACAAATACATGGTCAATACACCAATACATGCTCACACAGAAATACACACACAAGTGCACACCAAGAGCCTTGTGGCTACATCGCCCTCTTCTCTTCCCTTCTTTCAAACTTTAACCAGAGCCATTTCCTACAACAGCTGAGGTTGCTTCATAGCAACTGGTCCAACCGCCTTAGCAACAACAACAGAAATCACTCATTTGACCTCGTTATGGCAGCGAAGTAAAAACGAAACATTTCTTCTTTTACACGTTCAGAGTTGGGTTTAAGAGTTTGCAAACATTATATTTTTGTTCTGAAGCAGTGTTATCACATTATGTTCTGATGGTTTGTTTAACATCGAGAACGTTACCTGAGGTGCTGCCTCGGAGTGATGATCCAGAGTAATGTTAAGACGGGTTTCATGTTACTTATTTTCTAATCTTTGTGCAAAATTTTAATAAAATCTACAAAGTGTTTTTTTCAACAGCACACCTGGGCACTCCGTAGATTGTGTTTCCAAATCTTTTGATTTGGCAGGCAAATTGGAGCAGGTATGGCAATGCTGAACAAATTACACTTTTCTGTTTCTCTGCAGCTGCCTTTTAATTTCCCTCGTGTGTGCGTGCATGTGTGCCCTCCTATCACCAAACCCTCTCCAACCTGGCTAATAAATTGTAATTATTCTCAGCTGCTCCTACATGTAAAAGTGTTAAATTGCTTAAATCTAACAGCACTCACTCTCAGTCAACTTAGATAAGACATTAAACAAAAAAAAGTTTTGTAGTTGATACAGAGACAAAGCATTTGATACTGGACTAAGAAGTAAGAATGGAATAACACCAAACCACAAGTGTTTCACACATACGCGCCGCTGAGCTTCACTCTCCATGAGTAATTCTATGTTTTGCTTCAGAGGGAAATTGGTGCACTTTGGCCATAATTGTTTCAAAACTGCTAGCTAATTATGACCTTTTGAAAACAAAGTGTACAGATTGAATGTGACATTTTGCTGTGCCTGCAGAATATAAACGCCCTCTTGCACTGGCTGAAGCCCAGTAAAACCTAATAATAAAAACAACCATGTCCTAACTACTGCTTTAACTGAACTGGAAGGCTATTTTCACAGGTTTCTTCTCACTGACCTACAGAACAAAATACCAAGAAGCTCACATTCAGACTGTGTTACTGCAGCTTTCCTTTCAATTGTTTTTTTCCAATCTCTGATTTAAAATATAAATCTTATAATTAATCCCTCTTTGCTTTACCAAGCGAAGGTGGAGTCCATCCATTTTACAAACAGTATAACATTTACACACAGTTACTGAAAACAAGGTGTGGAAAATTAAAGGGCACTCAATCCTGAAATAACTGTAGAGTTCAAACATAAATCCTTCACACATTCAGAGAGGAAGGAAGGAAGGAAGGATCCATAATAAGCAAATGACAAAGGCCAAAATGACAGATTCATCTTCAGTATGACAGTCCGTTTGAGGCAGAGAACAGCCGAAAGTACAGCAGAGGTAAATCATATAATAAAAATAACTGAGAGCAGGAGCTTACCATTCATCAGACAATGTATGTTCGCCAACAGTGGTGAGGAGGGGAAAGAACTCCACTCTACAGTAATGAATGCATGTGTGTGTTGAAGTTGCTTGTAGAAGTTGGACAGAGCTAAGGAACAGATTATTGGCAGCATTATGTTTCCTTTAAAACATATTTGCTGTTGCAAAAACGTAATTTCAAAAAGACAGGGTTGTTATTACGCTCCTGATGTCTCTTAGAAAAGACGTGAATACAGAGATTGGAGGGCACACATGAATGGACACATTTCCTCTCTTACACTCTCTCTCTTTCATTCCCTCTCTCTCCCTCAGACAGACAGACAGACAGACAGACAGACAGACACACACACACACACACACACACACACACACACACACACACACACACACACACACAGACACACACACACACACACACACACACACAGGATAGTCAAAAGGTCTTTACCAGAAATAGTTCCACCCTACTGCCTGTCACACTGCATGGATTTCAATGGAGCATATTCAACCATATTCCCACCATCTGTCATGATGATTTGAGAAGAAAAGCAAGTTCTTACAACTAAAGCTGCGCTTAAAACATAAAAGAGTGTGTGAACATGCGTATTTGTGCGTTTGTTCCCTTGATATAATCCTCTGCTACCATCTAGTGGAGAAAACATGAAGCTAAACTTCAAGAAAGCTGACTAGAAAATATGACACTATTGACTGCAGGCGATGGTATCATATTCAGCCTACCAACACCCTTTAAGCTCATAAATTAACATGCACATTTCTTCGTGTTTAATTGGCATGAAAACCAAACCAGACTCTTTTTTCCCCTTATTTTTTATACAAAATAAACAAACAGGATATAACGTGATCTTTAAAGGAGCTGGTTGGTTGATTTTTTGGACAGAGTCAGGTTAGCTGTTTCCAGCCTCTTTCCAGCCTTTAAGCCAAACTAAGCTAATAGTCTGCTGGTTGCAGACATACAGACAGACATAAAAGCATGCAATCACACCACATCTTTCAGTGACCTTTTCAAAGCTGTAATTTCTCACTGTTTTTGCTCTTATAAAACCCCACTGCATTTTTTGCCCTTAAAAAATTCAATTGTTCTTCACTGACCTTGTTAATAGCTTCAGCACGTTCATGTTTGTTTCTTTTATCTGTCTTTTGAATTGGTTTCATATTTATTTCCAGTTTGCTTTAAAAGGTCTTCAAGAGTCTCAGATTTGCACTTTAGAAATCTTCAGATAGCCTTTTCTCCAGCTGCTCAGAAAGCTCTGTGGAACTCTGGGGAGTTTGGCCTGTCTTCTCCTTACACTGAAATAAAACACAGTGGTTAAAACCATAGAACTGGAACACAGCCATAGACAATACTCTGCTGGATTTCACAGTTAAACCAAATCATCACTGTGCGATGGCTGTATTAAATGACTGTGATATAAAATTCAGGATATCCAAAGAGGTCCCTCTGTCCAATTCAAACCTGAGTTGTGGAGCCGGTAACATTCGTTGTTGTCAATATGCCATTAATTTTATATTCCGGTTGAACTGGGTAAAGTCTCACTCTCTCTCATGTTTAAGGAAGGAAGGAAGAAATTGCTGTTTGTAGAGTTCATATGTCTCCTTGTCTTCCCATAAAATACCATACGGGCATACAGTACTTTATTAATATTACTGTGTACAGCAGAGGTGTCCAAACTGTTCCACAGAGGGCCGTGTAGCTGTTCCAACCAAGCAGCAGCACACCAGACTTGACTCATTTAATCAACTGACAGTTGATTGGTCGATTGGTCAAACTGTGTGTTCTTCATTGGTTGGAACAAAAACCTGCAGCCACGCGGCCCTTTGTGGAACAGTTTGGACACCACTGGTGTATAGGAACAAGAGAACTGAGTTTCTGTAATCATTTTGCATCATAATAATATGCATAGTTGAGTATCATACAACACACTAAGGCACAGCCTTCAGATTTATGAAATCAGAAAATATAAAAAAAAGAGATTAGTGGAGCTTTAAGGCACTCATGTTACCAGAATGACATTTGCAGGATGGTGACACTGGTGTGCTGTTCCTCTCAGTACCAGGAGATGGCACTGCAGCCTTTCCATGTGGAACAGAATAGAACAGAACAGAATGTTAAAGTTAACCTAATTACAGTTGGAGAGGCGTAAAGCTGAGGTGTAAAGAATTAAATGAATGACGACCGATTTCAATTTAGCTGCTTTCAGTTTCAGTTTCAGAGTCCTGGTTTTGTGCATGCTGACTCACTGTCACACTGTCATGTCTTACCAGGGACACTTGAAAAGAACAGAGACATGCTATTAGAAACACCTGACGTTTGTACCTCTGTTTTGTTTTTGTTGAATATCTGCTGTGTATTGTCAGTCAGTGGTATTCCCTATATTTCTACATCACAGTTTTTGTGTGTTTTTACTTGAGAGAAGAGAAATATGCAGACTAGAACTCTTGTGTGAATTATTTGAATAACTATTTTTGTCTGTGTTTATCTAGATACTTATCAATGCAGCAGGACATCTTCAAGAAACAAATTTAATGTAAAGGTAAACACTATGTGAGCGACATCTTAAAGGTATGTTGCCTTAATAACCCCTAGGTGCCATGAGGTGGCAGTGTTTGTCCATGACATTACTTGGAGCAAACTTTGAAGGACCACAAAGCAAAGCAATGGATTCTGTACAGTATGTATGAGGCTTCATGACTGCAATAGAGTAAAGTAGAAAATAGAATACTATACTAATACTATACTATACTAACAATAATAATAGGCCTGCTACTACTACTACTACTACTACTACTAATAATAATAATAATAATAATAATAATAATAATAATAGTAATGGTTGTTATTGTAACGGTTATTATTATCATTATTATTATTTTAATGGAAATACTTCACTTCTTTTTTTTTTTTTTTTTTTTTTTTTAACCTTTGTAGCTCATCTAAAAGTTCCTTCGAGGACAGTGCATCCCATTTTGTGCATCATTTGTGTTACTGACAAATGATTTCAGTTCATTTGAGTTAGTGTCCCCCTCCTAACCACACTAAACCGCTCCAAATTTGTCCAGCACGTTCCTGCTCTCTGATTGGTCCGCTCTCTGATTGGCCTGCCCTCTGATTGGTCGAAAGTTCGGTGCTGGGACAGTCCGTCGACGCAGTTTGTTTTCTCGCCTGCGGCTGAAGTTTGGACGGTGAACCGCGGCTGGAGGCGATGTGGATAAAGTCCTCAGGTTTTCTTTTTAATTGCCCGAAGCGTTACGCACACTGAGGAGAAATGTAGATACAGTTTTATCTTATTTCTCTCTTTCTTTCTTTCTTTCTTTCTGTTCCCGGCTCAGTTTCTGCTCACCCTCGAGTGCTTTACATGCGGACTGTCATTCAGAAATACTACAGCCTGCATTTTGAGTGTTCACGTGTTTGACCTTAACTTAGCCTATAAATTTTTTGTTTTTTTCCCCCACACTTACTCTCATACATCTCGCTCGGTAAGTTCTAGCCAGCTTTGTAAACTCTGTCAGAGTCATTTACTACAAGTTGGCGTGTCGGTGACAGAGCCGTCTCTTTATATTATTCTTTGTTTGAATTACGGGTTAAATGATCGAAATCCTGAAGTAATTGGAAAGAAGAAAAACTTTTTTTCTTACCGGATAACGGCATGGTGTACGAGCGGGTCACCAGCGGGTAACAGACTGAGGATATCTCATCACTCCGTGTGAAATTTACAGTAAGTCACTGTAATGTTCATATAATATACCCACAAGATCTCAATATTTGTCTGTCGCACTTTATAGGAAGTCTGCAGTAAACTTGTATTTATCTACCGAGTTCAGTTCACTATGATAAAGTATTAAAGTTTAATTTTGACTCACCCTTGTGACATATTCCTATAATCTTCACCGGTATTAATCTACAGTTAAGAAATCTAATGCTATATCAAGTTATGACATTTTACAGTACTGACAAGGTTTACTTTGACTCGGTTTATGAAGTGGTCACAGCTAAAGGCAGCACATTAACTCTGGAGCAATATGTTTTATTAAAGGAATCAACGTGCTTTACTGAATCAATGAAAACGGGACAGGCTTTATGACAACTGCACCCAAGTTATTTTTATTTAAATTAACTGGCTTGTAAATTATTGATTTTGAATTTTAAAGTGATATGTTAAAACACATTAGACCTCCAGTCTGGGATCACCCTAATGCAAACAGTCACAGGCTGCACGATTCCACCGCTCTAAAAAGTCTTCTTACTTTTTAATGTTCAGCCACTTTCAGCTGTTTTGTATGAAGTGTATTTGGAATTTATGGACTAAGGATTTATCTGTTATCCTAGTAAGATCAGTAAACTACATAATGCGATTAAAATGTGGCTAAACCTGTCTCGTGTTGGTTGAAAATCTCCTTTTGATTGTCACTGATCAATAATCCTGCATTTAAAAGTGTGTAGCAGTTTCTGGTGAACTGAGACGCTGAGGTTGACAGATCCTGATCAAAGATCCAGCATGTGAAGAACTGAAATAAGATCTCATAAGGTTCAAGAATTTATTTGGCGGAAAGATTAAAACCCCTGTAAGGAGAGACATATGGACAGGTGGATAGAATAAATCTGTAAGGAAAACAAATGTCTGCTGCTGTTTGAGAGAGTTGGGACAGGTTCATTCTGGTGTCCAATAGACAGAGATTAAGATTAAACAATTTGGAAGTGAGTGCGTGTATCCTTTCCCTGTCTACATGTCCTCTACCTTTTGAAAGTTCAAGCTGGTTGGGGTTTGAAAAGGTTATTCAGTCCTGTTCAGAGAAGCTAGAAAAGCAGTTAAACACTTAAATGACAACTCATCACGAGAGGCACGTGTGTTATTATATTTCATACTTTTTTCTCCTCATGAATTCAAGGCAGGTTTTCACATACTCACCAGCTGTCAGCCAGTTGGGAGTATATTATGTTTTAATTTCGTTGCGCTAGCAGCTATTTTGGCAGCAATTAATCAAAAAACCCATTAGATGGTGAAATAATGAATGTGGCTGGTGGGTTTTTGGAATGAATTACACTGTGACAGTGGACAATACAGCTGTTTTGATAAAGTCATGATTTCTATACAGAGATGTAATCAAAAACATTAAAATACACAGTCAAGAAGGAAAATAATGACTCAGTCCCTCCTAAATACACATATCTAACCTGTTATCCTTTAACAAGCAACGCCATAATTTTTTAAAATTAAATTAAATCTAATTTTTTTTGTTTCTCGTTTAATTTTCTTTCAGGTCAAAGAGGCTTAGCATCCTTCCTCCTGAAAATTAATCCAAAATGGAGCTTCTCTGGGTCTGTCTGTTTCTGGAGATGATCCTGATGTCCTCTGCTGCCAGGGGTGAGTAACAGAAGCCCTGATTTCAACAGAGACTTGGAGCGTTACGATCATTAAAACTGCCAAGATGATGGCGGTAAGATGCGGTAAATCACTGCAGCTGACGTCACTGTCCAGCAGTACTTGCAAAAAAAAAGTCTTCCAAAGATTTGTTTGTTTGACATGCAGTAATTTATTGTAGTGAAATTTTCTGTTGTTGGATCCTTGCTATGCTGCTGTCACACTTCTGTTCCAACCCGAGGAGGGTTTTTTATTTTTTGGAAAATAATGTGATTACGAAACACGGTGGTTTGATTGCTGTGACTGTGATTCAAGAGACAGCAGTGCCATCAAAGCAAAAAGCATGATGGGAGGACAATAGTAGCTGCTGGACATTCTCCCCTCCTCCATCTTTTTGTCTTTTCTATCGCTTTTTTTCTGGAGCTTTTAATCTTTAATTGTGTGCTTTGAAAAACTTTATGCCTCGGAAACATCTTTGTTATCCTGTATTGGCTCTGCTCATGCTGAACTGGCACAGTTTCTCAGACTGTGGAATATCTGCAGACACTTGTCCTCAGGTGAACTTCACTTAGTGAATGATTTTGCTCTTTAGACTTGTTGTTCATCTCGCCTGTGAATTTCATGCTCTACACTTGTGTAGAGTATCCTGTAGTGTGGTTTTTCTACCTCCTGGTTATTTTGCAAATATGCTTCCTGGTTGGCTGCAGAGTAAAATCTAGTACCCCAACTCGAAATGTAAATTGCACCCCTACAAGGAGATCGGTGACTAGGGTCAGCTGCAGAGCAGTACCCTCGGTACTCGACACGCTACCTAGTAAACATAATAAAAGCAAACAACAACAGCTACAGAATCTGTGCGTAGATGAGAATGATCCCCAGCCTGCAGGCATTATGGGCAGACGGTCACAGAGTTGGCGCCCACTCCTGAGATCACACCGATGATGAGTTTTCAGCGGGAACAAAGCTGCATTCAGCGAGGCGAGGCCGGGCCAGCGTGCAGACACGGGGCTGAAAGTAAACACTGGGTCACAGACCGCAAAGAGATGAGATTAGATTAGCCTATTAGGGATGTTTGCTGTGCAATGCCACAGCATTTCCTCCCCCTCACCGCCTGCAGTCTGTCAATGGAACCAGGGCAGGCAGCAGCAAGAGACAGAAGGTGGGGGGTAAGGGAGGAAGTGAGAATAGAGGAGAGAGAAGGAAAGAAAAGAAAGAGGGTGAAGGAGAGAAATAGGGGCCATAAGATATTGGAGTAATAATGGATGATAAACGAGAAAGAAGTGAAGTGCAGAAAGGAAAAAAAGAATTAAGGGGAAGGAGTGAGGAAGAAAAGGGAAAAATGGACAAGGAAAGGAAACATATAATAAGAGGGGGTGTGAGAGAAAGGGCAGGGGAGCATGAAGAGGACAGAGGGAACAAAATGCCATTATGTACCTATTAGAAACGGCAGTTCTCCTTTATTTTGTTATAAGATAGAAGTGGTTGGTGTCTCTTGGTTAAAGTACAGTATCAGTGCTGGAGAAAGCCACCTAATGTTTTTGTGAAATGAGGCTGTAGACATACAAAAAACTCTCTGTTTGTTTCTACACTTGCCTGCGGCAAGTAATATAGAGCAGAAAGAGTAAAGCTTTTACAGAGGACAGAAATAGGCAGTAGATCACAACTAAATATTTGTAATTTCTTGATATTTATTTTGTTATTGCATATATAAATCTGTCTGAAGAATGCGAAGAGGCAGCTGAAACATCTCTCTATAGTACCAGGGTGTGTTTGTGTGTTTATGTGTCTCTTTAGAGAGGGATGCTTGGTTTAGGTGGTCTTGTGGTCTGAGGTTCATACCATGTAATTCTGAATTTGTGGTTTTGAGTCCTGTGGCATGTCATGTGTCCTCTGTCTGTATGTAAAGAGCAGCACTTTAAGAAATGATGCAGAGAAACATTTTGATTAGTGTCTTGCTGATTACTCAGATGTTCCAGATAAATATGTCTCTTTTATGCACAATATTCAGTTACAGTAAATGTAAGGTAGCTATTGAATAAATCAGTAAAACAGTACCTTTATAACTGCTCTAAAATGATGATGGAAAGCACATAATGACTTGTTTCAGTGAAATGGCAGCAGTACAGCACTTTGATAGATTAATAGACATCAAGAAAAGCCAAATAGTTTTAATGTTTGTTACTGGAAGTTACTTTTCCCTGGGTGTCCTTGGAGTTGAGCATCAGATGGTTCTGAGGTCTGTTTTCCGCTTCTAGTGCCGATTGGCTAATGGAAGCAGGAACACTGGATTGGCTGAGGGCTTTGCTGGGCTGCTGCACTGCACAGAGACCTCTCACTGTCACGGTCCAACCAAAGACATAAGGAGATGGAACAGGACAGAAAAAGTGAAAGAGGAAGAGAAACAGATACGGATGAAGAGGAAAAGAGAGGAAAAGGGGAAGCCAGAGAACAGGCTGCAGACAAAGAAAGGAAGACAGACAGAGATAATCCCAGACAGACAGACAGACAGACAGAAAGAGATAAAGATGCAACATTTATGCTTTTATTACAGCAGATGTCATGTAAACTGCACTCCAGAGGTTTACACAACAGTTTGAGTGTGTGTGTGTGTGGGTGTGTGGGTGTGTGTGGTTAACCATGAGACTGACCAGCTGGGAGATTAGCATTCTCCCCCAAGCACTGAGCTTGAATATGTATTCTGGGCTACCTGCTGCTCTGTACAGAGTTAGGTTCAAGTGTGTAGAATTTCAATCTGGACCATTCTAACATATTTTGTTTTTACACTGTTAAATTAATAGTTTTAGGTTCAGTGAGCATTCAGTGTGCCTTTTTGCTTTGTTGTTGAGAGGCAGATGTGAACATTGATAGAGCTCTTGTGTCTGTACTCTAAATGTGAAGCTACAATTAGGACACGTATAGCTGAGCTTTAAAACTGGAGACAGTGGAAAAGAAGTAGCCTGGGGTGTTACAGGTGGTTATGTTTGGCACTGTTTCTTGGCTAGGCACCGTGACTTTTTTCATTCCAGCCTCCTGTATGTAACCCCTTGTAAAACCACTAATTGTTGTTTTTACCCTTGAAACAAACAAGATTTAATCCTTGAAAAACATATATATGAAGTAATATTACACTGAAATATTTCCACTGCAGTTACAAGTACATTTTCACACTATCGTGATAATGAATATCAAAATTTGGTCACATCCTATCAGAGAAACAGCTTCCCTTTCGATTATTTTCCATTGGCATTAAACATTCTCCCAGGTAAACCCATTTTAGAAGAGCAGATGTTGCATTTTGAAAGTGGAAAAACTTCTTCTCAGAGGATATCAAGATTCAGGCGCAGGTGTGGAACTGTATACCATAAAAAGTTAGACACTTGGAATGCACTGAACAGATCAACCACTTGTTTATTGGTTCATATGTGCACGCCTGTGTTTGTGCATGCCTTCGCGCACACACTTGCATTAATTATGCATGTGATGTGAAATGCCACGTGTATGTCAGATGGTTATCAGCATGTCAGATGATATTTACATAAGCCAGCTGTTAAACGTTTCACGGTTAAACAACTGGAGCAGGGCTGAGAGGATAATAATAATGTGATCACTGCCGACTACTCCGGCAGAGATTTACATTTTTTTCTTTGCTTATACCTGTGATGTTGTGTGTTGAAATGATCTACAGCATTTTCACATCTTTCTTGTCTGCCTCTGCTACCCACTATCCTTGGACTTAGATTGAGAGAAGAAAGACTAGAAATTAGATGATGAGCGTGGGTTGTATACGTGGTTTCCTGATGCTCTGTTCTGTCTAAACATTTTAATGTTTTCCGGGTGATTGCGCTGTATAGACCACCCATTGTCCGGAGGAAGGCAGAGGAAGAGACACAAAGATGAGAGAGCTCATTTGTTGTCATTCTAAGTGTAAAGAGCCACAAACATTAAAAAAGCATCTTCATTGCATTGAAGCTGCCAAAACAGAGATGCACATGGGTCTGCAGAGACGCAGACAAAAACAGAGAGACAGTGCAGAGTGTAAACAGCCTCATACACAGATGCTGGAAATGTATACAACTAGAGGACACTACCCATAAATATGACCTAACATATGTAAGCACACACACACAGCCCACAATAACTTAACAACCTCCTGTCCCACACACTCATTACTGAGGAATGTAATTAGCATGCTAACACTAACAATGGTATGTAGGAGAGAATTGTGGTTAGGTAAAGAGGATAATAGATATGTAGCAGAGCTTGTAACTTTTTAGAAAAGGAAAGATGGTTAAATAGCGAATAGACACACAAGAGCAGTGCTACACCTGACCATTATTTTGTTTATCGATTGTTCTCCTGTTAAAGCGATTGATTCGTTTGGTTATAAATTATCAGCAAACTGTGAAAAATTGCATCATCTCAATTTTATGTTTAAACTACACCCATATCATTGTTGTTTATTTTCCCATACACAGTGTTCTAAAGGAAAGCTAACCAAACTAAGTATTGATTAACCATGTCTGATAATAATAATCCTGATAACAGAATGATCTGCCTCTCTCCATGTAAAGAATGGAGGAGGAGAGCATCTTGATTCCCCTTAGAACAAACAAATGCATACCACAGACAGATGCTTCAAACACGCAACCTAACCTCATTGTTGACACACTCATAGATTCACATCAGTGAATCTTCTCCAGCCCTGCTCCTGTTGTTTAAGCATGCAGTGCGTCCTAAGTCACAGCTAACTGTCGTAAATACCATTTGACATGCTGATAACCACTATATGGCCTGATGGTGGGGGGGGGGGGGGGGGGCATCTGGCTGCCAGCCTCAGTGTTTGCAACAAAAGCTGGATCCACAGAAAAGTAACTTTACTAAAGAATGGGACCAAAATGTAATATTCACTATATTTTTCAGTCAAGAATGAACATTTTTATGCCTGTACCCTGGTATGACAAAAGGTAAAATTTAGAAAGCCTTTTAGGTGACCCCCCTAAAGCTTGTCAATCTTTAATTGCTGATGGTGATAGTTTTGCCTTTTAACTGACAGAAAAGCAGAAGATTTCAATGTGTGTGTGTTTTTGCTGATTACATGGTGATTAGCAGACAAAGGGAGCTTCAAAGAGCACAAATGACTCCCATAGGTCCTCTTGTTAAATCCTAATGTCAGGACCAAATGTTGTCTTGTTGGCTGTTTGGACAAGAAGAGCTGTGGTTGCCAAAAAAAAGTGCCGATGCCACAGAATACAATTCATCACTATAAAAACATATTTTTTCTTATTCTGGAAGTTTTACTGGAAGTTTGGAAGAAATATTTCTAGACTTGAGACATGAGCGTATATGAATCTCTTCCAGACAGTCTGGAGATGTGAGATGTAAAAAAGCATTTTAATTTCCAGGATCTTCAGCCTATATTTAAGTTACATTAAAATCTAATTTAAAACATTACATAATCATTGTCTGTATTTTGTGCTCTGTAAAATTTAGCCAGCACTGACATGAACCCATTTGCAGGGAACGGACTGGTGACCTTAAGGGCCAGACCCTACACCCCACTTTTGCAGCCTCCGTTGTTTTACAGGGACTGTTAATGTTAAAGACTGTTAGCCCACATTTAGATAAAGTCAATGTTTGCTTTGACATTGCTAATGGTGGGGTAGTAATGGGGTTGTCTGGACGCTCTCTGTGGGGGTTGATGATGTGTCACAGTGATGTGAAGACGTGATGTGTGTTTGTGGAGGGGGTGCAGCAGAAAGAAACAGGAGGAGATAAGATAGCTAAAGAAGGCTTTTTGGAGAGAAACTGTGACAGAGACAAAGAAAGAAAGGCTAAAGAACAATGACTTTAAACCCCTTACATTCAGTTTTTTCCTTCTCCCCCTAAAAGTAGACTGGAAAAATCACCTTATGTAGAAACATATGAGTTTACCCTTTTAAAGCCATGTGAATATTCCTCCATTTCATCAATTTCTCATTTCTGTTCTTCTGCTTTCTTTTCATTTTGTGGCACACAAAGTTAAGTTTTTCTTTCAGTTGCATACATTTAGCTAAGATGGGACATCTGGCATTGCAGTTGTATTTGTAGACATCTGTTGCCACAGGTAGTTGAGTGACCATAAACATATTTCTGTTTTTTTTTTTTCTCTTTTTATGTTCCTTCTTTTTCTCTTTCTTCCCCAGCTTCTGTGTCTCTTTTACATAGAGCAGTATTGTTTGGGTCGTGGCGCCACAGTGCTGTATTGTGGTCTCAGTGGGGTTGGGGTATGTTTGGTCAGCGCTACAGCACAGCAGGTCAGAGGGCAGGCAGTGGATCAGGGAGGGTTCAGGGACAGTGTGTGCGTGGGTTTATGCGTGTGTGTGTCTGTGTGTGTGTCTGTGTGTGTGTCTGTGTGTCTGTGTGTCTGTGTGTGTGTCTGTGTGTGTATGGTAGGGTCAGAGAAAGCACATGCCAGCACCAGAGGAGACTGCAATAACACACCAGGAACCCCACAGGACAACACTCACTTTGCTTTCACTCCTTTATGTCCTCTCTGTCTCTCACTGTGTCTCACTTCAATAACTTCATCGGGATGTATATCAGAAACATTATTACCACACACTAATTAATACATTTATATATCATGACTCTCTAATAGTGTTTCCATATCAGTTGATGCTTTTAGTGAGAAAAAAAATATTATAACCTATTATAACTGATTTTCGGGGTTTAAAAAAAATTGTAGATGTAAATTTTAAAGATTTCAGTGAGGCCTTAAGCAGACCTCACAAAAACAGAAAGCAATGTGAATTTCCAATAAAGGGCCAGTTCACTCAAACTACAAATAAAACTTTTACCCCGTTACCTGGGGGATATCTACAGCAGACAAATAGACTGGTTCCCTTTACCAAGAATTGGAAATGTATGAAAAACCAGGAGTGTGTGTTCCCAGAATCATTGTTCCAGGTTACTTTGGATAATCAACAGAAAACTTTTTTCTCTTAAAGGTGAAACAGAACGGTACAAACCGTCTACAGGGGGGTCTGTATGAGTGTCAGTTCCCTAATTGTCTGTACTCTCTGCCTCAACATCTCACCCTCTCTCTGATCTGTCTGTTCTCTTTGTCACTCTCTATCTCGCTGTCTGACAATTTAATTCCTCTGCCACTTTCTTTGTCTCTGCTGGTTTCTCTCTCACTCGTCTGCCCTTCAACCAGACCCTTTCCAACCCCTTTTTAACCCCCACCTACCACACACACACACACACACACACACACACGCACGCACAGTCTCCAGCTGTTATTCCTGATGGCGTTACAAATGAGATGTTGAAAGGTGATCGCTGGGACAGGAGACACATACCCTTGTTTTCTTTGGGCTTCAGTCTGTCAGATTGGGTCTAGTGAAGGGGGCTGGGGGGCACTCAGGGCAACTGTGCGTTTGTGTGTATGTGTATGTATGTGTGTGTGTTATTGTCTGTGATAGACAGAACAGAAACACAGGACTACCCAAACCCACCATTGTGACCTCAGCCTCAAATGTGATTGACATGTTATGGACAGTGAGTCACACTCTTCTTCTTACTGGTTGTTTGTTAGACACTCAGATGACCTTCAACCCCAGGAAGTGGAGGCTGATCAGGGGCAGGATGTTAAGGCAGACAGCTTTAGGAAATACTTCTTGTAAGCTGCTGCTGTAGCTTTTAGCTATGGCATGTTGTGCTTGTTTCGCTGAATTCTTATTTATCTCAATTTGAGCTTACACCATTTTGCTTGTTGAAAACAAATTCTCGATGGCATATCCTATGAACATACAGAAGTTTTGCTCATATCAGATTACATTATTAGATTTGGAATTACAGGATTCACAAGGTATGTTCCAAAAATTTCACAATAGTCTTTCCTGTTTTTCTGTACTTTTAATGCATTTCTACTAGAGCAGGGACTTTTTTTAAATGATCACAATCTGTTTTTTTTTTTCTTTGTTTGTTTTTTGTGGCATGTGTTGCATGAAGACAAAAAAAACCCCTAAACTAAATCATGGCACAAAGTTGAAAACCACCACACATGAGGAGACACAGACGGGCTCGTCTTTTTCCCCAGTGCCAGCTGTCAATGTGGAATCCATACTGCAGGGGGAATGTGAGAGGAGTGTGAGAGACGTGGGGGTGGGTTCAGCAAGACGGGAACTCTGGTGGGGACATATACACTGGTGACTGTGTGGCCAGAGAAACACTGTACATTTTTATCATCTGGTATTTACTTAATGATTCATGATCACAGTTAATAAGGTATCCACCTAAGCTACGCCGTGAAAAGCTAAGCCAGGATCACATGCATTTCCACAGGTAGCAGAACTGTCCACGGCCGGTCCGTAATGGTGTCCTCCCCATAGCTATGTCCTTAGCAGCTAAACTAATGTGTGTCTGTGCTGGAGACTAGAGAGAAAGCTCTGTTTTCAAAAGACTCTCTTTTGCTAAGTACTTTTGTGGCAGTTCTCTGGAGCTATTCAACTGTCTGACAAGCACTTCTGATTGAGTATACTGGCGCCTCTTAATCTGTCTTTATAATTTGTGGATCTAGCTTTAAATGAAGTGAATTTCATTTGAAGTACTGTGAATCTGGCTTTAAATGTGGGGCTGTCAACTTGTTTAATTTTTTAGTAAAAGTAATCAGTAATTTTTGATTAAAAGTTGTTATGCACTTGGCTTTAAATTTTCCTGTGCAAATAGTGAATTTGGCCATAAATCTAGTGAACCTAGTTTCAAAATTAGTGAACCTGGCATTAAAATTGTGAATTTGGCTTTTTTGTGGTTTTGTACTAAACATCTATTTCATGTCTGGTCATCCTCGAAGAAGGATGCCTCCTCTGTTGCTCTTTCTGAGGTTTCTTCCTTTAAAGGGTTTGTTTTGGGAGTACTTATTCATCCGAATCAAGGGTCTGAGGACAGAGAATGCTGTATGCTGCACAGACTGTAAAGCCCATTCAGGCAAGTTTGTGAGTCTTGGTTATATAAAAATAAAATTGACCTGATTTTGAAAATAATTTAATGTAAATAAAAGGTCTACAGTAAGCTAGAACCATAGCTCAAAGACAACTGCCAAAAGCCAACAGCTCATATCCCAGAGATTGATGCAGTGTGTACTGACACAATGTGGTACAAGTATTTCAGGGCTTCGCATGCAGCCAAAGTAGACAGAGCATCCTGTGTTGATTGTTGTTAATAGTTTGAAAAGCAGCAGAGAATGGCACGACTGGCATTTCTTGCATTTTTCTCCAAAGTAACAGGCAAAACATTGGCCAGATCTGTAAAAAATTACAACAACAGAGTATCTCCAGATATTGGTTACAGCTGCAGTGAAATAACCCAGGACATTAATCCCCTGCCAGTAACCCCACAGTGCTGATGTCTAGCTGAAAGGCCGGCAGACCAGTTAGCTGTGTTAATTATTTCCCACTACATGGCCCTTCATCACACTGGTCAGCTCAGCATACGTATTATCTGGAGGTAATCCCTCTGTTGTGCTGGCACCATTATCACACCAGGACACAACAGGCCTATTCTTCCACATGTAATTAACAAAGGTACTTATGGGCTGCTTTCTGGGATTTAACTGTTGTGTTGGTGGAGCTTTAGGGAAGGCGGTGGGATATGGTGGAAAATGGGGAAGGTGGGGGAAAGGAAAGCTCTCAGATCAGCGGTGTAGTGGAGGTTTAGGACTTTAGGTGTGCAGCTTTAACCACGCCGGATTACATGTGGTTACTTTTTTAGTTGAGATAAAAAAGGCTGGTTCACTCTGACACATGTATATAGCTCTCAGTCAAAATGTCAGCTTTCCTTAGCAAAGAATAACAGGCCTGTTAACAGCTGGAGCATTGCATTTTTCAGATAATCCAGTGGGTTTATTAAAAAAAAAACGGTCAAAATTCTGTGTTTTCAGCTTCACAGGTGATTATTCTCTGGTTAACTTGGCTCTCCTTGGGTTTTGGACTATCAGACAAAACAGGGCATTGGAAGGTGTCACCTGATGTATTTCACAATTTTCTGACATTTTATTGACCAAACAACTAAAAGATTAATCAAGGAAATAATGCGCAAAATAATCAATAATGAAAATAATCATTAGCTGCAGCCCTAATACCAGCAAAACACTCTTAAAGTGCTTGTTCTGCATGAGTACTTTCACTTGTGATACTTAAACCCCCTACACGCCCATGGCTCACCTGCACAGGTGTTTTCACTTAATATCAGATCAGAGCTCTTCTCAGTACTCTGTACACACTGTACATGTTTGGCATCAGCCACGGTCTCCTGTTAGTTTTGTTTTCTCCTGCCGGGGTGGGGAAATTTCTACCTTTTATTGTTATATTGGGTTTAGTGACATCCCATGAATCCCATCATAGCTCTGCCCGTCATCACCTGTGCAGAGGTATAATTAACCAAAATAACTGTAAGCACCTGTGTGAGTGTGCAAGAAAAGGAAAATGTGAATGAAAGACATTTACTTGTAAACGAGTGCTATTACAATGCTGTATTTCCACTGCTTGTACTTCTATTGGTTTTTCTACTTTTTTTCTACTTTTACTCAATTAATCTAAATACATTTCCACCATTTTGTAGATATGGGCTCATGGATGGTGATCCACTGGTTTGGACAGATAGAAAAGAGGAGTGCAGTGTAGTTATGTGTTGTTGTTTTTTTTGTTTTTTTTTTCTAGTTCACCCCTGTAATTATGACATGCACACTCAGAAATAGGCAGAATGATGAGAAGAAAACAAGGACTAGAGATGAAGGAAACATGAAGGAAGCAGACAGAGACAGAGATTAGTCCATATTGACAGCTACAAGTGACATGATGACTGATTCATTTCAGGTGGTGTTCTGGAATTGCCTGTGTGTGTGTGTGTGTGTGTGTGTGTGTGTGTGTGTGTGTGTGTGTGTGTGTGTGTGTGTGTGTGTGTGTGTGTGTGTGTGTGTGTGTGTGTGTGTGTGTGTTTAGTGTTTCAGTCAACACTTCTCAGGCTCTGTTCCTGGCTTGCCCGGTGCGTCATGGCAAATATTGTATGTACCAGGACACACACACATTTAGTTTGTAAGAGGAATGATTCAACCAGTGAATACCGATCCTTGATGAGTCTTACTGTTCTTACTGCTTCTCCAGGCTGGATGCGTACAACGTTTGTAACTTTACAAAACCAACAAGCTGACAGGCATGCCCACTTCACGCTGCGACAGGCAAGATGTGCTAAAATGAGAAAGTATGCCATTTTTGGGACTTGTCTCCAGCTGTCTTTTTTTTATTACTCAGACATCTACTTGTATCAGTTTTCACATGTACCTCTGAGGAGAGATTGTCCGAAAATGTAAATCGATATCCACATTCAAACGTTAATCACATGTCGCCCCTCTTTATGAGGGCCTGGTTTTGACCCCGCCAAGGTGTGATTTTTCTTTTTTTTTGCAGTTTTGTTTGTTTTCTCAGTTGAATTTTATGATTTTCTCACAGAAGTTTATGATTTTCTCTTTGCTTTCACACAGAAGTCAAATGTGTAAGTGCAAATATCTTCGGATGATCCAAGGATGCTCTGAAATAGCCTTTGTTGTCATAATCAACATCCTAATCCTAATGCAAAATATTAAAGCCATCATTCATACATTTCATGTATTTCAGTTATCAAGCAGGCCCACAAAACGATTCGACAGATGAATCTTTAAATTCAAGTGATAAAATGTTCATCTGCAAATTTTAGTACAACCTATCACATGTTGTTGCGCATGGTTTACAGGTGCAACACCTGGGCTATCATTTCAAACATCATCATTTCATCAAACATCATCAAAGTAGGGCAGGTTTTCCTGTAAACACAACTCTCAGTTGTGCCTCCATAATGTCTGAGGCACACCCTCACCTACCCTTTCTTGCCATCAGGTGCCAACAAAAGACTCCACCTTTTTTTTACCGGTGTGCATATGATGTAAGTGTGCAGGTTCAGTCCCAGTTTTTTTGAAGGCTACTGATCAGAGGTTTGTGTAAGACATCAGGAGAATTGTTGCATCTTCATTTTGCTGTTTTCTTCCTTTTTAAGACTTTGAGAGACATTTGGACGTCAGTCAACAAAATAGGTTAAGCACATGCAGTCACACACACGCAAATGCACGCACCCCCCCCACACACACACACACCTAATCCCCTCTCTCTCACACACACACAGTAGGCTAAGATGAGACAGTGACCTGAGCTGAACAAATGGACTTAGTCACGGCTGAGGATTGGTGTGGAATGTGGGAGGGGGCATGAGTTTGTGTGTGTGTGTGTGTGCGTGTGTGTTATGTGTTATGTGCATACTTGGAATGTCTAACTCCCCATCCAGTGAACCAGAAAACACACAGGTGGAGGAGGAGGAGGAAATTTGATGGAGAGAAGCAGGAAACACAGGAGGAAGAAGGAGGGAAAAGAAATAAGGAAGGCTGGATTATGACACACAGCCAGAGTGTGTAACATGTCTTTAGGTTCTGTCTTTCTTCTAATGATAATGAAACACTGTAATCCTGATTTTGAAAAGTGGTTTATAAATAAAGTTTTATTTGCTTTCCTTACAGAATGTATAAACATAAATATACCTGATACTGTTAGTGAGGATGTGATTCATGAAAAACAGAAAAACTGGGTCAAAATTTGGGTGAAAAGTAACGTGTTTTCAGAAATCTAGGTGACATAAAATCACCTTTGAGCAACATGTGAATAGCTTCATTTCAGTGGAATGTGGACCTTGACTAGTCATTGAAAAGCTATTGGAACAGTAATTTCCCCCCAACAATGCTGAGCAGTGGCAGAGAGAAAATAACAGACTGTAGAAATGTTGAAATAATGAAATCAAATTTAATTAAACAAACACCACAAAAGCCTGTGTGCTGGTTGTGGCCTTCCTAATTGACTACAGCCCACTTGGCTCTTATCTATAATTATTTAATTGCTAGAAAGCCAACTCATCTATTCAGGTGATTATGAAATCAGTCTCTCTCTCGCCATCTTACTGTTTCTCCTTCTTTATATGGGTTACGTCGATATGAAAGGCTCCCTCATAGGCAAATATTCACCTTTTTATCACTAAAGGGCACAGCAGCAGGTGGTGTGTGTGTGTGTGTGTGTGTGTGTGTTTTCACTGCTGTTAATGAGTAACAGTGTCTGCCTCCAGAATGCTGATAAAAGTCAGGTCGAGGACACCGGTGTGCCTCTCACACACACAGACATGCGCACAGACGTTCACACACACTCACTGGTGTTAACTATTTCTTATCTTGCACCAACTATGTCTTGTCTTATCTGTAAGGCACGAGGCGCTCTGCAGACACACAAAAGATACACACATGCATTATGCACACAATGCATTTACCATACAAATGGATGCATTTACGATGCCCATTTTGTGGAGGTCAGTGTAGTGAACTGTAAATGTTTACCACAGAGGGTATGCTTAAATTGTACTCTCTCTCTGCCACTGCCTTGCTCAGATGGTCATTGCTAAATAGTGTCCACTGCTTGTGATTGTAACCTGACAGTGACTGAATGAGTGTTTGAAGTCACCATGTACAGTAAAGTATTACGCCAAAGAAGATATTTAATATACTGCACAAGCATTATATTTTAATGCTTATACACGGCTAGAAATAAACTATTTCTTTGCATTTTCGAACAGTTTAAATCAAAATTCTTCACTAAAGCAACTTAAATTTGGCTCAATCCTTCAGACTCCTTTTTTTGAACTGGCAGTTTTTCTTAAATGGCTGTAGGATTTATTAATTTTACTTCTTTCAGTTTTAACATTGCTGATTTAAGATGGAGGTATGCTTAGTGCTGTATACTGTCATGCTCCTTGGTAACTGGCTCTGGATTGGGATGTCTGCTCCCTGTCTGTCTCAGGCCTTATTTTGCCTTAAAATGTAACCCAGTCCCGAGCCTCCATACACTGACCAGCCGGGAATGATGCACACACACACCGAAATACACGCACTGAACTGGAATAGTACTTATGGCCTTTGGCCTACTTTCAGCCCCAGCTGGCCTCCTTGCCCCATTTATTTTGTCTTTTTCCTACTCACCTCTTCATTTCCATTCACTTATTCCCCTCCTTCTTTGCCCTGTTGCTAAAGGAGCAATAAGGTGATTGTCTAAATTTCCCTGGATGCTTTAATGCAAAAACTATTCACTCTTTCTATATACACCATTTACTGAATGTCCCAGGGAGTCACATTGATGCTTTGGAGACGATATGTCCTCACAGGAGACAGGTGTGGCATTTTAATATGCTCCCTGTCAAACACTGTAAAATCTAATTTCCCCTTCATCTCTTTCTATGAAAGACAGAAGTAATAGAGAAAACATTGTGTGTCTTCGTTCATCAGCAAATAACATATCAGTCTTTTTTTCTTTCTGTCTTACAGGACGTAAAAACAAGGTTATCAAAAGCTAAGTGCATTCTGTTTCAGTTTTTATCCAAGGTAGTCATTAAGATGTCAGTTCCTTGTCCAGCCTACAGTTTACCTGTAAATACTTAAATGCCAGCGTGTAGCTGTTTGTTCCTCCTCTTTATCTCTTATTGACTTTACTCCTAAACTGTCTCCCTTGGTGTGTGTGTTTTTTCTAATGTCCTTCACATATCAGATTTATTTTTATTCCCTTACTGTACTTTCATCACTTTCCTTAATCTGCATTTATATAATGGGCCCACGTTTTTACTACACTCACACAAGTGCATACTCTGCATGATGTGGTTTTTGTAAAGCCCTTTATAAGCTTTAAAAGAATGTTCTAGGTTCAAACCGCCCTCAGGTTCTTGGTGGTTTGTAGAACTTTATGTTCTCTGTCTCAGTTTCCTCAGCAGCCTTGTTCCCACTTTCCAGCGTTGGAGTATCCTGAGTCTGTCCTTTAAGAAATCAAACTACTGCCGTGTTTATTTTTGGAGCACAGGCTCAAGGTTTCACAGGTTGCCTTGACATTTTTACGAATCTGACTTTTGAAACTGAAAATGGATTTTTATATGAATGAATCTTAGTCCATCAGCCACAAGATTGTATTAGGTTGTATGTTGCTGCACCGATGAGTTGATATTGAGTGATGTTAAGTCTTGCTAGATTTTTTAACAGCAAATCTACACGTTTTCCCACAGTGCAGGGACGTAAAACAAGATTTCAGAGTGGCAAATTGTTCCCATTAAAACAGTTTCCTTGTGGCTCAGTTAAATAAATGAATCGCTTTCATAAATCTTCTCTCCTGTATTCATTTGGGTGGTGCGTGTCATTAAAAGTGATTCATTGCTTTTTTTAAGCCAGGACCTAAACGGAGCAAATTTATTGCTCTTGTCAAATATAAACCCAACAGGAAAAGTTCTGTGGTACATTTTGCACCTTACCCTGCTGGATTGGAAGGAACAGCGTGACTACGTGGTAATTTTATATCATTTTTACAGTCCTTTTTTTGGGGGAGGGGGGGGGGGGGGGTCATTTAGGGTACCGTCTGTTTATATAGTTATAGTTTTCTCCTCCTAGTTTTTCTATTGTTCTGTAGGTTTCCCCTAAATAACAGCCTTGATTCTCCTCCGGTGAAAACCAGACAGGTGCAGCAGCAAGAAGAAAAGAGAGACAGAACAATATAACCAGCTATTAGAAAGGCCGCAGTGAAAGGAGCAGAAGGGAGAGGGATAGAGAGGTGAAGATGGAGAGAGTGAAAGGAGAAAGGAAGGAAGAGCAAAAGAACAAATCACGTTTCTACAGAGGTCTGATTATGGGGCCATAAATATGTGATTAAAGCAAATGAAAAAGGGGTGTATAAAAGGTTTTGCTCCTTTTTGAATGCATGCTCTCAGAAAGCCGGTGGTGTGAGTCGCTTAGGGGATCAGGTTGCCGTACCAACCACTCAGCAGATTCCTCAAAGTTTTTCTGGCCGCTGTGTGTTTTTCTTTTGTGTGTGTATGAGACAAGTGTAGGCCTTAGGTTTTGTGTGTATGCGCGTGCGTATCACTTCAGTGATGTCGGTGTATGCTCCCCAGCCTCAGGCCCTGTATTAACTGTCAGGGCAGAGTAACAAGCTGCAGTTGACCTATTGATGGGGTGGAAGTGACTGGGTCAAAATGAGACAGTGTCAGTTTAGCTGTGTGTTTTTGTGTGTGCGTGTGCACCTGAGGAAGGCAACTTAATGTCTAGCTATCACTCTGCCTGCTGCCTCGGGCCAAAGAAAGGAAAGTCGGAGTGTGTTTGAATGTGTGTATGCCAGTGAAAGAGAAGGACGTGGAGGACAGACAAATGTTTTGGTTGTTAATTCTGTCTTTGTAAGCAGCCTGATTTAAAAAATACTCTACAACTTGGTTCAGCTAATGGGGCGTTACGCAACAAGCAATCCCACTGGTCATGGTGAATTTAGAGAGTATGGATGTGATAGCTTCAGGCTGATGAAGAGAATACAGATACATAGCAACAGGGGATTACAGGGTTTCAGCTAAAGACTTGCGTAAATATCGGACTTGCGTGTATTGGGGTAATTTGAGCAGCACACAGACACAATTTTCATTGAAGCACTGAGCTTAGTTAAAAGTACAAGATAGAAATAAAGAGGTAAATGTTACTTTTATTACTGATCGGATAATAATGATGACCTGTTGAGGACCCAGTTGTCTTACGGTGCTCCAGTCCTTTGAGAAATACACAGTGTGACACATAGCTCAGCATGCATGCACACACACACACATGCACACCTCTACCTTGCGCAGTACATCAACGCTGTGTCCCGCTGTTAAGTGCTCTCCATCAAAAGCATTCCTCGGCTCTCTCCTCTAGCTCCAGTCTCACTTGCCTGCCAACAACAACGTTGTGTTGGACGCTGTAGACCTATCTGACTCAAAGGCCAGTGGAACGTTAAGGGGATTAAAAGACCAAACTCTAGATGCAAAACCAAAACATCAAGCACAGTCCCGGCTGTCATGCTCTGTCCAAATATGCAACACAAAAATTGACCAAATTGGTAGACATTTTCTCAGCAGTTCAGAAAAATTCAAGTATTTGGATGCTGAAGCTACTTTTCCACTGTCCTTATGATGGAGAATAGGTGTTTATTGTTCTCCCTCTGATGCAAAGTGTTCTACAGATCCTTCACTGTCGACCAATTGTGGCTTTAATTGTTTTCACCTAAGAAAATTTCTCTCTTGGAGATGTCTGGGAAAGGCATTAGTGAGTCTGATTTTAAAAAACAGACTCAGACATTCGCTGGCAGTGGTCTTTGAATTTCAAAGAAGAATGCAGAATAGAGAACCAAAGAAAACACAGTAAAACTGTGAGTTGATACAAAACTCTACAGGGTTGTAATGTTAGCGCGTGAAAATGCAAAGGTGTGCGAGTAGTATTTGCCAGAGCAATAAAAACAATCTGTCTGCACTTGACAGTGACAACTGAAACAATCTGCATAAGTTTGTTAAAGAGTCTATAATATTGGAACTGGCTTTAGGTTAATCTAGATGAGGCCAAGCCAGAAGAATCTACTAGACCTACTCTAGATTCTACACACTGGTGTAGTGTTACAAGTGTTACAAGTGTAATGTTAGAGCAGAGTAAACTATACTGGACAGTACAAGACTATACTAAACCTCTCCGATCGTTGATTAGTCCAGATAGTCCAGAGCCAAGCCAGACGTTAATATGCTAGTCCAGTCTAGACTAAAGTAAACTGGATGGCACAGACATAGACTGTACCAGATTATGCTTGACTGGACTGTTGGCTCAAAGGTTAAGCACTTTAATATTTTTTTTTTTAATTAACTGGTTAAACTGGAAGTCCCCATAAAAACCAGTAAGTAGACCTTGAGTTAAAGTTGCTTTGTCGAACTATTTCCAGGTTTAAGAACTTAATGCTTTACTCTGCACACTGGGCTGTTCTATATCCAATCTCCCCAGAAATGTTGTTACTGGACACTTCAACACTATAACATCAAATGAATCATACATAATGAAAATAAAATGAATCCTGATAAATTAACTGGTATTTATTGTACTCAGATGTCTTTCTTTAATCCAAGTGCGGCCTAATTCAACATAGATTACCATAAACTGGAACGTGAGCGTTCATTTTGAGTGTAACTGCTAAAGAGCACAGTTTGTGAACTGATATATTTCTCTTTCAGACTTTCTTCCTCAGTCCACACAGGAGGATGTGCAGTTCAGAGCTGGAAGGTTCTGCCTCTGTGGGAGTAGTTTGTGTCTGACGTGGGTTGTATTTTCCTGTCATTAAGCTGCATAATACCAGGCATGCACATATAACCTACCTACACACTCCCTGCTGTATAAAGGGAGAGGGGGGGGGGGGGGTGCACAGTATGTGTGCATGTGTGTGTGTGCATCTGGAGGCAGACAAACAATCTTCAAGGTGCTTTAGATTGTTGTTGGAAGTCAGTGTTAGGCAAGGGAGTGCCATAAGCCCCAAATGGACTAAACAGACTGAAGTTTTAAAGCCCTGCAATTTTCTTTGCTCCCATACACGCACAAACACACAAATACAGAGATGCAGACCAGCCAACAGATAAACAGACGGAGATGCTCAAGCACACAGAGGCACATGATTAGTATAATTTGACTATATACAGTATATGTAGCATTTTCCTACGTAAACTAACATTCAGCTGCACATGTGCAAAAGCGCGCACACACACACACACACACACATTGACCTTGTGTGTCATGAAAGAGAAGAATAGATTTTTTACTCGCTTCAATTTCACCTCTAGAGACAGATTTAAAAAGACTTCACTTCGGTCATGGACCGTGGAATAGGGGCAGGGAGGGGAAGGGAGAGAGGAAAGGAGGCTGCTACTCTGTTCCCTTCATCAGGCAGAGAGGGAGGGGAGGAAGAAAAGTGGGTGAGGAGGGAGAGTGTAGGGGAGGTTAACTGTCGAAAGTTGAGAGGTTCAGTTAGAGGTCCTGCTCCTGCGATCCTCTGGGGAAGAGACTGGGGAAGCTGAAGTTGTGCGTGCAGATCTGAAAAAGGCAGGAGACCAGTAAATCACTTCGGAGAGAAAGAAGAGATATGGCACTGAACGAAGGCGCTGGTGTGAATGAGTGTGATGAAAGAGAAAAGAGAGAGCAGGGAGTACGAGAGCAAAATAGAGAGAGGCTGATAGGTCGATGAGAGTGATGACAGGGAGAAAGAGAGGACAGGAGGAGGTAGTAAGAGGAAGCAAGGGGTTAAGGGCAAGAAGGAGAGAGGTAGCAAGGGAGTAGTGAGAGTTCAGGGGAATGAGATTTCAATCTGTCGGAGGAAGAAAAAAGAAGAAATATAGAGAAGAAAATGAACATTAAAGGGGCAACAGGGATACAGAAACAGATATGTGAATATGTGTGGAAATGTATGTGGACATAGAGACAAAACAGGTAAAACAGGAAACAGGAGTTAAAGCAAGAAAAGAAGAAAGGGAATTTATATATGTTCAGGGATATATATAAAGGAAGGAAACAGGAAAAAAGAACACATGAACAAGGGAAAAATAACCAGATTCAACCAGAGGAAAGAAAGAAACAGAGGTAGAAAGCTGGGGAAAAGGAGAGAGAGTGAGCTGTCGGGCCCCTGATGAGAAAGCCATACAGCTGAACGAACACATTATCCTGTCCAGGAACGAGGAGGATGGAGGGAGGACAGAGGAGGAGAGGAGGCTCCCGTGAATACCTCTGTGTGACTAATGTCTTTTTCACACTTTTCACCCCCATCCATCCATCATTGTGTCCACCTTCTGCTCTCCCATTAAAACAACAGCCTGTCGTGATAGCAAATACTTAGAGATTACTGTAACTGCCGTTTTTATAATCGCCTTAATTTATACTACTTTGAATCACCCTATTCATGTCCTGTATCTACAGCTGCGCACTGAAGGGAATAAATCAAGATCCTTGTTTGTTTTGTTTTGGTGACAGCTGGACAGTGTTGGCAGGTGATGTGAAGTCTTTGACCCTGTAGGTCATGTAACCCCATGGTGGATAATCTTGGTTATGCTAAATACCTACTTCTTCTTAAAGAAATGCAAAAAAAAAAAAAAAAGTAAAAATACATACAGATAAATGCTAACAATTTCCTGACGGCAAGATATTTTTTTCTGGGAGTAGCCTGTCTTTCCCTGGTACCTAAAACAGAAAAGAATAGCTGCATTACAACTGCATCATTATTCATATCTGTCATCAAAACATTTTACACAACAGGTTGCAAACATCCATGAATGTGACAGTTCTTCTGTTCGGTGAAGAAACATCTCTGACATTTTGGGCGCACTCACTTTCGATTTTACCTCCAAATTTACTACTTAATTGATTAGTGTTCGAGATAATCTGGGCAAACTGGGAGCTGTAGTAGCAGACTAACACTCATTTCAGATACCGTTGGTACACGTGACGTGAACACTAAATGAGGCGTGCAATATCAAAGCACTAATGATGTCGTTATGAGCGCCATTAGAACACTGTTGATATCATAACTCTAGTGATTCTATTTGGAACTGCAGTAGAACATTAGTGATGTCATTGTCAGCTGCAGTAGAATTCTAATGATGTTTTCCTGTGTCCTCGTCTCGACTTCTCTTCCGCTTCCTTCTGCACAAAACCCCCAAAAGTTCACTGAAAACAACAAAGTAGTACAAGTCTGCAGCTCTTTATGAAACCAGTTGCTCACAAGGGCGAGTTAAAGGTCTCCATACTCAATATCTGGCATCAGGCTGTGTTAATTTTCCGTGATAAGAAAGTATCAGGCCTCAAATGTTTATATTTAAGGCCATGTTTACATGTGCTGCCAGTCTTTATCAGACCATATGTATCCAGCCAGATAAGCCTCTATCAGGGACATTGTTAACATGAAACACCCTTGGTCCTTCCTTTAAAATGTTTTACCTACAGGACGTGACCTGAAATGGGTTGTTTTCTGATGGATTTCCATACAGTTGCCTTTTGTGGTTTGTCAGGACACTTTGTTCACTACATGGTGGCCTATTATGTGTTTTTAGTACTATATTTGGAGGGTATTGTTTTAACCCAATAGGAGTAATGAGAGGCCAAACAGAGTGTCCGTTATGCACTGAACTTTACAAACTCCTACATCCCTCCAGCTGCCATTTCTCTATCTTCCTGTTTGTTTTTCTTTGTCTTACTCTCCTATTTGGCCATATTTTATTCTCTTTCTCTCCTCAGACATACTCCCTTAAATTCCATCCTCCCTCATCCCCTTAATTTCCTCCCTTCTTCTCTCCATACCTTCCTTTCTTTCTCCTTCTCCTCCCCCTCATCCCTATTCGTTTCCCCATCAGCCCTACTTCTCTCCATCTCTCTCTAGTTTCCTTCCATCTTTCCCAGTCAGTCAGGCTGTTCCTCCACCCCCTTTGTTTTCCTAGTGTGTAGTTTCACAGTAGACCAGCTACTGAGTGGTCAAGGTCACGCCTGATTTTATGTCTCAACACGACATCTCGGTTGATATTAAACTCACTGCTCGGCTTTGTGTTTGCTCCCAGGGGATTTTATTAGTGTCTTTGTTATGTCAGTGTTTTAGCTGAGCCATTATGAACTTACTAAAGGTTAAAGGAAAATTCCTGTGTGTTTCATGCCATATTTGAATGGTAATTTGGTGCAGGAATAGTGTTGAGAATGACACTATTCCTCTTAAATGTAAACTTAGAGGTGAAAATATTAGTCGTTTAATTGATTAATCAATCAATAGAAAAATAATCATCAACTATTGTGATGTTTTATTAATTAAATTATAATTATTTCAGTAATTTTTCCTGCAAAAATTGTGAAAAAAAGCCAAACATTGTCATGTTTCACCTTCTCAAAATGAAAGATTTGCTTTTCTGTTATAAATCATCATTAATGGAGTGTTTCATAATCTCAATAACTCTCTTTCTTTGTCTGTCATCAAGGTCCTCCCAGGGTGTCAGAGCGGGTGGCCCACCGGCAGAGCATCCGCCTTGGTCGCACCATGAAGCTGCCCTGCCCTGTGGAGGGCGACCCCCCGCCGCTCATCATGTGGACCAAAGACGGCCGCAACATCCACAGTGGCTGGACACGGTTCAGGGTGTTACAGCATGCTCTGCGAATTAAAGAGGTGGAGACTGACGATGCGGGAACTTACATCTGTAAGGCCACCAACGGCTTTGGCAGCGTGAACATCAACTACACTCTCATCGTTATAGGTAAGTGGAGTGTAATAAAAACGTTACCTTGGCGTGAGACACCAATACAAACCTTTAAATTTACGAAATATGAATAAATTACACCAGTCCTAAAAAAAAAACACTTTTACAGACTTATTTTATTTGAGTTCTATTCAACTTTTTGTTGAATAGATAATTAGTTTTTTCTTAAATTTATGTACTGCCTGACATTTTTCAAACTAAACTTGGCCAAAATCTATCAAACACATAAAATGTATTTTTAAGCAACACAACGAGTCCTTTGTTGAAGCAAAACCAAGTTGTGTATTTTTTGTAAGAGTGTTTATGTGTGTTTTTATGATGACAGACTGTTAGAAAACAGCTAAATCACAATATTTTGCTCTTTTACTTCTCTCGTCCTCTCTTGCTTTCTTCCCATTAATTTAAGTCTGCATTTGGTCGTTTTCTTGTCACATAATTTTTCTGTCTTTATTTTTCTTTTCTGTCTTTGTGATTTTCCGTGCTTACTTGCTCCCATTGACGCTGCGCTGAGTTTTTCTAGGATATAATTAGCCAGGTTAGATTGGTGGGGCCATTGTACTGCACCAAAGGCTGACAGACAATGAAGCCAATGATTTTTTTTCTGCTTGTGTGTGTTTGTGACCACAATTATTGTGCTGGTGTGTTTCTGTATAATTATGAATGAGGCATTTGTTAAAGGAGAGGCTTGTGTTTTTGCTCAGGCTGTGTTTGTGTGTAGGACATTGCGTCAGTGTAGTGTGGAATGTCACGTTCTTGTGTGCGTCTCAATTTAGATGTCACTATGAAAGAGACATTGTTGTGTTTTGTTCTTTTTTTTTTTTTCGACATTATCGTTTTCCAGCCCTGCACCCAGATGGCTGAGTCGGTTGTCTGGGTGTGTGCATCTTCATGTGTTTGTCTCAGTTCCGCACACACTGAGTCGTTATGTGGTGGCTGTAGTCTGTGACCCTGTGGACTCTGACAACCTTACTACTCAAATACAGGTGTGTGTTTCTGACTGTACTGGGACTCAAATAGCCGCTTCGCTCAGCTCTCGTCCATGTAAACAAAATACCTGGAGGGAGGACAGTGTGTCTGTGCACATCTACACATGCATGCAAGTCAGTATGTGTTTGTGTGTTGTGCGCTTGAGTGTCTCCACACCCCTCTCTGTGTGTGCTCATTCCATGTGTTTGGGCTCATGCCACTGTGTGTGTGTGTGTGTGCGTGTGTGTGTGTCAGGTTTCAGTCAGTGGAATGGATGCCAACAGGGAGATTAAGGCTGCACTGCCTTCCAGAGAATCTGACTAAAGCATCTCTTTCTGCCCAGCGTCGGCTCTTCAAAGACGGGCACGAATAAAACGCTCCGATACAGATATCACCAGCCGATATTTTCTGTACCTTCATGATTGTTGATGATACACATTTACTGTGTTTTGAGATGTCCTGGAAATCAAATTCAACATTGTGCCCACGCTAACAGTATAACAAGATTTTTGAAAGTGCTGCGGACAGAAAACTGAATGACATTATGGATTACCGATAAAGTTGTGCATTTTTCTTGCACTCTTTGTTTTTAAAGCTGCTGAGGTTTCGGTTTGATAGTTAATGATGTGCGACATGAAACCAATTAAAAACCAAACATCCAAGAGCTACAGAAATAGAGTTTATGTTGGTTTTCCTTTTATAAGTGCAGTAATATCAACAATATCCACAGATATTATTGTCACTTAAACTGAATTAATGAAGCAGCTGATTTTTATCTTGTTTATCCCTAAACCTACATTGCATTCAAGTTGCTGTTGCAGTAATATTCTTTTATTCTGCAGTAATCATTATTGGTATGTGATCCAAAGCTGTATCGGTCCTGACCTGAACTTCAAAGGCGGGCTGGCATACAGAGGGCAGCGGGGCAGGGGGGCAACAGCTGCCGCTGAGGTCATCCATGGAGACAGCTGCTGCCTCTCTCTCTCTCTCTCTCTCTCTCTCTCTCTCTCTCTCTCTCTCTCTCTCTCTCTCTCTCTCTCTCTCTTGCTCGCTCCCTCTCCCTCTCCCTCTCTTACTGTCCCTTTCATTCATTCTCACACACACACACACGCTTCAGAGACAACAAACTGGGCAAATCCACATGAGCTTGTCAGTTAATTTAGTCTCATCTCATTGGGCAGTGAAAATCAAAATCAGTCCTTTGAATGACTGAAAACACCAGGAATCCCAAAACAGTAATTCACAGCAATGTGAAACCATGTACCATTTATTTCTCAGAGATTTTCTTCTTCACAGAAGACCACCTGATTTCACCCAGACCTACAGAGAGATTTTAATGGAGGTTTTATAAAATGTTTATAAGATGTAATTGTAGAATTTTTAGGCTTTTATGCACCCCCAGCAATATAAGTGTAGTTCAAACAAACAAAACAATCTCATCTCAAAGCTTTCAGTCATATCACACAGTTTTCCTTGGATGGGTATTTGATATGTCAGATGTTTAAATTCACCATTTTTTCTCTGAGGCCAACATGGATGAGAAGTCCTTTAAAATGCTTAGAAAAATATAAATCTACAGTTCTATGAGAAGTGAATGAACTCTATCTGCTGAGGGAATTTGTGTGATATGAAACTCAGTATAAGAGTTCTTAGGGAATAATGTAATTATGAGGAAGTCTAATGTGCTTAATGGTTTACTCAGCATCTTGCAAAACTCATGGGCGCAAGCTGACACAGATTCTGGTCAAAATTCCCCTCAGACTCCCCCTAAACTCAAAAAATAAATTGAATTGAAACAAAATTATAAAGAAAACACATTTTCAGACGAGGTAACAAAATGTTTATCTTATCACCACGTCTCGTCATTCGTCAAACTGGCTCCAAGAAAACTGCCAGCAGCTAACGAAAATGCAAAAGCAAAAGTTCACATGCTGCACATGCTGTACAAGCATAAGAGACTGCATCACTACGTTCCTAGATTAGACAAATGGTACCCAGAGATACTTTGTGCTCTACCAGGTTAACCTTCGAAGATGACCCCTCTCTGTAATTCAAGCTAGGAATCATGCCACAGCATCTCCTTGGAGAGGCGGTTAGCGTGGAAAGCAGTGTTTTCATAGCTGGAGCAATCTGCATAGGCAACGATGTCCAACGTGTGAGAGTAATGGCTGCATGTATGGGTGCAGATGTCTTTATCTAGAAAGTGATGGCCTGTCCTCATCTGCATATAACTGAATGTAAATGTATAGTTTTTGTTTTGTTTTTTTTAGGCTGTAGTCTTTTCTTCCGCTTGATTCGGTGTTTCTCTCTCTGCTGTTTGGCTTTGCCTCCTCACTTCCTCCCCTCTCACCTCTTTCTCTCTGCTTTCATCTCCGCTCCTCTCTTGTGTGGTCCTGCGGTAATTATTCTGTGACCGCTCCGTTTCACGGTAATGAGCCCACACCTGCGCCTTATTGTCCTTCCCTCTCAATTTCTAACCCAAAGTATCCTTAACACCTTTTTTCTATTAGCACTCAATCTCGGCCCTCATTCCTCCTTCCTCAGTCGGCTGGCTCATTTTTCCCTGACCACGTTTTAATTTGTATCAATATTTTCACAGTTTCCTATTTTTCAAGGGCGTAATAGCATTTGATTGCCATAAAGCATCCACTCACTGTACTGCTGCCCAGTGGCTGGAAGTGATGGAGAGGCGTTTTGTGGAGGCTTTTGTTAGCAGGGGAAATTAGAAGATTCCTTGGAGTATTTGTTCTTTTATTGTGTGTGGGTTGGCAAATGTTTGTGTGAGTAAATAGTCTGTGTGTGTGTGTGTGTGTTTGTGTGTGTGTGTGTGTGTGTGTGTGCACGCGCTTGTTTATCTGAGGGCTTGTGTTCATGTGTATGTATGCGTTGGTGTGCGCAGATTTATGGGACCACCAGTAAAGTGAAACTGAGAGAGATTTTTTTTTTCCTGCTCGAGAAAACTTAGTGTCCTTCAAAAACTCAATGCCAGGAGAGATATAATTTCTTCCTCACAGTCTTCTTCTTGATCTCTCTTTCTTTTTCCTTTCTTATTTTCTCTTCTGTCTGTCTTTCCTACGTGCTTGTATGAAATTATGAAATTGCCCCCCCAGATGAGTGATAGAAAATTTATGGTTAAAGCCAGATGTGATGACAATGGGAGCCTGTCTGGTCCAGAGCTGGAAAGCCAGAAGGAAGGAAGGACACGGTCTGGAGTCATGTGTGTACCTGCGTGTGTGAAAGTCAACATGTGTGTGTGCTTGTTTGCATTTGGGTGGGTTTTTAGTGTGTGTGTGTGTGTGTGTGTGTGTGTGTCCATTCATAAGTTTCCTGATTTGTGGTGATTTAAGAGTTCAGCCATAGCAGCTGACATCTGGTCATAATTGGAGCACAATGAGGTAAAGAGAGGCAGGGAAACATATCAAACATAGACATAATGTATATTTGAATAAATGAGCTTGTACGTGATTTACGCTCCATCAAGCCGCAGATACATAATGAGTGCTAACGTAGGAAAAAACGAAGGCACAAGATGGAAACATGACAAATGGAAAATTTAGCCAAAACAGGACTTGGAAGATGATTGTTTCAGAAAAAGGATTCTGTTGAACAGTTTCTTAAATAAATAAAGCTTCGTGGTGTTGATGCCAGGATTAGTTCACTAACACTGCTAAATTCAACTAAAGTCAATTATCACTTCATGCACACTGACTTTCTGACTTCACGCAGCTCACTCAGTGTGTCATGAACATTCAGTGTGATGTTGTATGTAGACTAAATGATTTCAAGTTGTTGCTTCAGTCTGCTTTTATTCCACACTGAGCATCCAGTACTTTTAAAGTGAATCATGCGCCTTCCTTCAGGTTTATTCTTCCTCCATTTAACTGTATTGCATGTATGAGACTGCAGCTGTCTTCCGGCCAGAAACTAACACATCAGATCAGGTTGCAGACCCACATCATCCCTCTATCCCTCAGTTCCTCCATCCTGATAGCTCCTCTGTTTTTGTGTTCTCAGATTTCGGAGTTTTTAATTGAGATATCTGGTGCCTCATCTGGAGAGGATGTAGAGGTGGCCAAGGTTTGCAGCCCAATTAGTATGAGTCACACACACACACACACACAGAAATGTATGAGTGTGTGTGATTGCAAAGAGCCTAAAAACAATCTCAAATATCCCAATCTCTTCTTACACACACATACCCCTCACCCACCTACTTACAAACACACTAGGGCAGCTGTGCCTGTCCTGCTGTGTTTTTCTGAATGTGTGTGTGTGTGTGTGTGTATGAGAGTTTTGTGTTTTTACCGCCAGATTCTTCTGCTCAGGTTACACACTCTACTTTTTTCACTAATGGCAGAAAAATGCATGGAGTGAACCTGGAGCTGCAGCGTGCTGGTTTGGAGGAGCCGCTCGGTTGGTGTTCAGTTGAGGGTTTGAGGCCTCACAGGGGATATTTTTTGGGGGGGGGGGGGGGTCTCAGTCCTGATTTACAGAACATGAAAAAGATGTTATTTTAAAATGGAGCCCAGAAATCATCAAGTGGTTTAGCCCCCCTCCGCTTGAACTATAGTGCTGCCTTTACAAGCCAGGAATCAGATCCCACTAGAAGTTTCCTCCATGTTTCCTCTCCTCCTGTGCCTCCCTTTGTTTCTTTTATGCTTCTTGGATGAAAAACTGCAAATGTCAGTGGACGTTTGCTTTATTATGGCATTCAAATTTTGTTATAAAATCTTACATAAAGATTTAGCTTTTATTTATCCTTTATTTGGAAGTCTACAGTCAGCAAACACAGAGAGAAAACAAGGGAGATGACATGTAACAAAGGAGACCAGCAGTAATGAAACTGGCTTTACTAAAATCTAACTTTTAAAGACATGATTTCTGTATGACTGCATATGTTATAGACAGAGTTGAGAGCGTAGGTGTATATACATCTGTTTTTCTGTTTTCACTGTCACAGTCATTCCATGAGGCTCTGTATCAGATCTGTTGGTCCTCCTGTTGTAACAACATGCCGCCCTTAGAGCGAGGTAGACAAAGCTGTTCCTCCGGAAATCAGGGTGGCACTGTGGTGAACAGAGATGTAAACATGCTGGTGTGTGTGTGTGTGTGTGTGTGTGTGTGTGTGTGTGTGTGTGTGTGTGTGTGTGTGTGTGTGTGTGTGTGTGTGTGTGTGTGTGTGTGTTTATGTTCATATGCAATAGCAATGGGGGACTGGGGAGTTACAGACAGGGGGAGAAAGAATGGAGTCTAGTTTCAAAAGCTGCTTTCCGCCTTGTTGTTGGGTCCGGTAGAGACAGACACACACAGATGCACAAAGATATATGCACTGTATCTTTGTGCATATGTCAACAAGACCAGACAGGAAAGCGTTTGTTCACATACACACCTCCCTGACAGATGTGAACAAAATACAGATGCACGCACACATACACAAGATCGTGCGCTCCTCAGGGGCCCTGGCCTCCATTTCACGGCTGTCTGTCCCACATCCTTTCGTTCTGCCTCGTTTCACTTCCAGCAAAGACACGGAAAGAAGATGGAGTGAATGGAGAGACAGAGAAAAAAAAAAGAGTGAAGCTTCTGTTTAAAGTACAGAGCAATAAGAGCACAACATTTAGAGGATGGGATTTTTCTTTAACAAAACAAGGACACAGCTGTGGTTGTCCTCTCAGCTTCGTCTCTCTTTGTCCTTTCTCTTGTCTTCCTCAACTTTCTCTGTCTTATTCTCTCTGTCTGTCTGTCTGTCTGTCTGTCTGTCTGTCTGTCTGTCTCTCTCTCTCTCTCTCTCTCTCTCTCTCTCTCTCTCTCTCTCTCTCTCACAAGCCTCCTGTTGTTGTGTTCCTTCTGCACCACCAGCTGATAGAAGGCATCTTTTCTCTTGAGCGTCTTTCAGCTCCTAGTTCCTCCCCCTCCTATTTGCCTTCATGCTCCATTTACATCTGTAAATGTGTGTGTGTATGTGCATGTGAGTGAGTGAGTAAGTGAGTATGGCCTGCATCTACTGATTTTAGGCCAAGTCAAGCTCTCATAGACCCCTAATGGGTCTTAAATACCCTCTGCTAGCTTTGACTTCAGTTCTCCGTACGAGATGCCATCTGTCAGTCAGCGAGCCTTTTTCCCGAGGCCTGAGCAGTGAGTCACCCTGAAGAGGAAATCCACCACAAAACAGAAGTGATGCATTCGTTTTTTTAAGATCAGGGAGAGTTTTCTCTTGTCTCATTGAAGCTTGAAATCTCTTCAGTTCACCTGCCTGAATTACATTCCTTCTAACAAATCTTGCAGCTCCTCTCGCTCGAGTGTGCTGTCATGCTACATTTATGCTGAGTCAAACTGACTGTGAACGCATCGTGTTGACCAGGGAAAACTGCTGATGCCTCCTTCTGCTTTTTTCTCACATTGCTCTCTACCTGTGAAATTTGTTTTTTTATGAGTTTGAATTAATCAACAAAAATAGACATGGAAACATCAGTGGGTTACACGGATCAATTCTCTGTTGTAAATAGATGTCATCCCAAACCTGGTTTTTGTCTGGTCCTCCACACATCCCCTCCGTTCTGCGACCTTCCTTCACTTCCATCCCTTGTAAATTCTGTTTCAGGGTGGAATTTGCCTCTAACTTCATTTGCCAGCTGTTCACAAAGTCTAAAGCAAACGTGTTTTCACTCTGGGTTTCCACAGCAACTCTCCCATAGCTAATATGAGGTGTAACTTTACTTCTCTGTGTGTGTTTTGGCAGAGTGGACATCCTTAGAGTTAAAAAAAATTATATATATAAGTATAATAAGGAACAAATGTAGCAGAATTTGACAGGGGCCATTTAGCGCACTGTTACTCAGGCGGTGATATCATGTTGTACACTCTGTCCCCAAATACAAGGAAAACTATCTTAAAGAGAATATTTGAGGATGCGGGCTTCTTCAAAATATCTCAGTTCCTCAGTTTGTTTAATGTAATTAAGAGTGAACTCCTCAGTGTGAGTCCAACAGTAACACAAAGGTGGGATGGGGTGGTTGGAGAGAGAAGGGGAGGCGGAATTAGAAGGGGTTGAAGAGAAAACGGCGGAGAGAATTATTGGTGATAATGAGGGCAGCAAGAGTGGGCAAAACAGAGCTGCAGAAACTGGTTGGGTGAGTGAAGAAGTGGAGAACCCATGCTGCACCTTCCTGTGTGACCTATTAAACTGTAGTAGATATAAATACAAAATAACGGTGCCGAATGCTGATCAGTTACCAGAATGTCTGAGTATTGTATCTCAGTACTTCTTTGGTAATGACTGATTTAAATTAAAATTTTTGAAAATTTTATTTTGGTTCTTGTGCCTTGTAATAGAAAAAAGACATGGTTGGTGAAGCTGTATCAGATTTGTTGCCATTGTTTAATTAATGTGAATAAGTTTAGAGAAAAAGCAACTGAGTGAGTAAACACAAGGTAGAGATCACGCGGGGAGAGTTCGGAGATATGTGAAAGGCATCAACAAATCCTCTCAAGGAGACACTCAGTGCTCCTGAAGTGGGTGCTTGTGGGAGATGTATCCTGCACCCCCCCCTCACTTAAGAGCCACCCACCGCATCCTCACCCCACCTACAACTGAAAGGAAACAAGGTGCTTCAGCATCCTCATCCGCATCGCTCCCAGTCCCTCACATGCAACAACGACGACTCTACATTCTCACGGCAGAGGGGTTAACCTCTCCAAAACCTCATCAGTGCAAACACTCACACACACAAAAATGGCTGGGAGGAGGAGGAGGTGGAGAGGGGAGGAAAGAGGAGAAGAAGCAAGAGGAGAAGAGGGATTAAGAAAGAAGAGGGAGTGCAACAGATGGAGGGATAGAATCAAAAAAACTTTATCAAATACACAAGGAACAGGTAGATTATTTGATGCAGAAAGCCAAGGTAGCACATTAAAAAAGTGTGAATGGAAATGACATGAAAGAAGAACAAGAAAAGTAAGAAGAAATAGGGGATTAGAAGATTGAGGAGGAAGTCAGAAGATATGGCCGAGTAAGATTCTGGAGATATTGGAAGGAAGGAAGGAAGGAAGGAAAGGAGTGCAAATGGTTGAGAGTGGGTATTCGTGCCTGATCACAGCAGTTAGCAGGGGAGCCGTGCGCTTCTGAATAGACAGCTTAGTGGCCATTATACGGTCTGGAGGATTAGTCCTGTTCACCATTGTTACCCTCAGGAGGTACCAGCACACACACATACACGCACATATACTCATGGAAGCACACACACACACACACTTCCTATTTCTTTCTGTGACTTTTTTCTTTTTGATACTCTAATTTTTCCTTTATTATGTCTCTATCACGTACATAAACCAATGCACCCATAACTTAAACACCAAAAACACACCCAGACGTGATCTCCCTAGCCCACCCCTCCTCCCTGCAGCTCCATAATAGGGCAGTCTATTGACAGACCTGCTTGTTCGCTGAAGGAGTCTTTTCTCATTAGGGCTGGGATTTTGTCGCTGGCCCTGCAGGCTCCATTGTCCCCACTCAGAGCGGGTTATTAGGCCTTCCCGCTGGAACAACCCCCCTGCTGAATAGACCTGAGAGGAGTGGAGAGCCTTCGAAGGGCAGAACAGGGTCTGGCAATTAGCAAAGACATGTTTAAAGAGAGGAGGGAGAGAAAAAGAATGGAAGAATCAAGGAGAAAGAGAGAGCGGACCTGTTCTACAAAGAGGCTTCTTTTGAAGTTTTAGAAACTTTTGTCTGCATTTTGCTGCTTCACTCTTGTGCCGTCATCAAAGCCAAAGACTGGTTCTTCAGCACGCAATGTCCCTCCTCCTCTTCCCTCTCTCTCCTTTCTTTTCTATCCTGTTCTTCTCTCATTCGTTACTCTTCTCCCCGAGAATGCATTTGTGTCAGCGCTGAAAAGCCCTGTATCTTCCGCAGCCGCTTTGATGTCTTAATGACGACGTGAAGAGCGAATTATGCTCAGAGATTCCCCCTTCATTCCCCTTTTGTCACTCTTCAGATTCCTGCAGTTACATCTGGCTTTTTCCAATCTCTCCACACTGACAACAAGCAGGAGGGATGCAGTGGAAAAACGCTCGCATTGAGAGGGATGATAAAGGCAAAAAAAAAAAAAAAAGCGGCAGGCATGGAAAACCTTGTTCCACTTATCAAAAGATTTATCACAGTTTCAGCTGTGTATCCCAAAGCCAGTGTTTTATCTGGATTTGATAAGCCTTGTTGCCTATTCAGTGTTTTCTTGTCATGTGGTTGTAGGAGGTGGGTAGACTAAACTGGTTTTTAAAGCTGCCATCGTGCTGTATCTCATCCCCGGGAAGTTTGATAAAATACGTTATCGCTGGTATTTTTAAACATTTAACATAGCTGAGGTGAAAAAGGCAGACAAAAAAGAGCGATTACAGAAAATGACTGCAGACAGAAAGATCTCAATTACGTGTAATTTTTATATAATGCATATGTATTTGAAAGAGACAGTGTTACTGTAAAACAAGAAATGAGCTCCAACAGACTGGTTTTGTTCTGAGCCATCAGGTGTGTGTGTGCGCATGTACGTACTTGCATAATGTCACTGCATTCCATCGCATTATATTTCACATAAATACATGCACAATATGTTTTCGCTGTGTTGTCTGGATCAGGTGTGTGTGTGTGTGTGTGTGTGTGTGTGTGTGTGTGTGTGTGTGTGTTAAGTTTTCCCCACGGTTCTTAGGCAAGCACAGCAATGGTTCTGCGGCGCCTCTGCTATCAGCCTGAGGTTTGATCAGTGTGACAGTATGCTGAAAACTGATACACACACACACACACACACAAATACACACGCACGCACACACTCTGCAGCCATGACCATAATCTCATTACATTCCTCTTTCCTGACTCCATTTTGCATATGTGTTTATATATTTGTAGATATAAGATCTTTGTTTATCTGTTTCTGTGTCTAAATGTCAACATTTCATCTTTTTGTGGCTCTTTCTATATCTAGCATACTGAATTCAGCGCCTTTTCAAATCCCTTTCAGCTCCAGAAGTTTTGAGCTGTTATGAAATTGTCCCCGCTTTCATTCAAGGCTAACATCCTTAGACAATTTTTCTGTATGGGAGTGTTGCTTTGATCGGGGTTTGGAGCGCTTCATGCCAACATTCATCAAATTTAAGCCTCCATGACAAGCTGAGTGTGTCCTTTTTGGTTTTCTTCTGTAACTCTACTTGGCCCGAAGACCAAAGCTCTCACAACAAGTGGAAACAGAAGTAAGAAGAAAGGAAGGGAGAGCGGAGGATGTGTAGATGCTGTCAGACATGTCGTTAAACGATGAGAACAAGCCACAGAGTTAAGCCCCCGTCGGCCCACGCAGAGCCTTCTTCTTCTACTGTACTACTACTGGTTTTCTGCAGCTATCCATCTGACCACTTAGAAACTAAGAATAATTCGATTGTTTTTTCTCTAAAAGTGCATTTCTGAATGTATCCAGTAGGGACTGGAAAAGATTTGGTGAACCTAATAAGTGTAAAATTCACTCAACCTGTACAGTAGATGACCTTCGAGTGAGATTTTCACGTGTCGGCAGCAGCGTGTGTTGCTTATTCAGAAAAGGACACACATCTACGACATGGACTTACTGCAAACAACTACCTGATTTATTTATTTATTGTGTTACCTACCCAGTTTCAGTGTCTAAACTTGGAGCAGGCACATACTACAAGACTAAACATATGTAATTGTTTGCCTCAGTGAAATGTTTAGGAAAACACTGACTATTAGAGGTGAGTAAGCAGCAACAGAGCATCCCACTGGGTGAAGATAAAAAAAAAAAAGTTGCATTATTATTAATCCAGAAACAGCTCTGAGCAACACAAATGAGTGCTGAACAAAGCAGGCTTCAGGGTGAGTCATGTTGAAACGTCGCCCAGCGGGTGCATCATGATGAGCTGGTTAGTTTTACATTGTTGTAAATAGTTGTTCATCAAAGACAGCCTGTCAGCATGTAGCCTCACACAGCAGAGCATGCCAGCACCTTTGAAGTTAAACAGTACAGCCGCATATTCTCAACACACACACACACACACACAGGTACACTCAAACACATATGCAAGGGCGTTTAAGTGCACGCTGGCACTTTTGAGTGAACCTAATAAATGTATGCAGAAACAATCAGACATGTATGTGCACATGCTTACGCACATGCATATGACACATTCACACTAAAGAGTTTCAGTATTTGCTTTGAAGTGTGACTTGTTTTAAGGCCTGTCTTACATTCCAGCAGGGATCACACTGGACCTGGGTCACACAGAAGTCACTAATAATTTATAATGTTTATATTATTATCCTGAGAATGCTGGATGGGTGGTTAACTGCATTAGGCTTCGTCAAGAAAAGCAGTCATGTCCTGAGAAATATCTAATGTAAAATGTCAGTTAATCCTCTAATTTTTACGTCAGCAGAAAGAGCATGTGTTTGCTAGTATGTACATATAAGCAAGAAGCATTTTACTATTTAAAGAGAATGAGAAAGTTGTTTTGCTGTTAATGAATTGTCATGGTTCAGTGGATGATAAATCAGATAAGGCAAAAAGTGAGAGACAGAATCTGACTGTAGAAGCCATAGAAGGAAAGGCGATGGCTAAAATAGACAGTAATAGAGCAGATGAATAAGATAAAATACAATAAGTGTGATTTAAGAGGCTGGGCTAATGTTGTTTGTAGGACACTAAACATAGAAATGTTCTTTCTTCATGTCTTCTCTACCTCATGTGGCCTCACAGCAGCTGTGATCGCACCTATGGCCTGCTGCAAAAATGAATTCAGGAATGTAAGATGAGAAAGGGGTCAAATGGGGAGAAAACGACTAAAGTACTAATGAGCAGCTATTTAACTGGAGTATAAATTGATACAGGGAAGAGCAGGGTGGGCGCGACGGAGAGAATGATTGAGAGTTCAAAGTGCTGAGCCGAGGCCGGTGTGTGTTTCAAAGGCGGCACGTGGCGATGGATGTGAGAGATTCTTTAATTCTGCAAAGCAAAGCGCTGCCTTGATGTTTACTAGAGTTACACATGGAGCAGCTGGATGAACACACACACTCAAACACACACACACAGGTTCAATACATTACACACACAAATGCACTTGGATACTAAAGATAGTGTCCTCACATCAAGGCAGATGCAAACATAAATGCATGCAGATGCACTAATACACACATCCAATGACAACTACACATTGTGTGCACATGTGCAAATACATTCAGATGTGCTCATAGAATGCACTTAATGGCACACATACACTCACTCCGTAACACTGAACTGCCCAGAGACACAACTACAGGAAGATAAATTCACATGTAAATGAAAATAAATGATGATAAACCCGCATACACAATACACACACATACTTTATGCACAAATGCATCCACACACACACTTGTGTTCAGTAAGAAAGACATATTTATTCAGTTGCTTTCTTCATTATATCACTAATTTACAGCCTGGAGTCCTGTAAGCGTACTCTGCAGATTTATTCTCTCGTGTTATGACAAAACATCTTTGCTTTTTAAGACAACAGGGCAGTTTAACATTGATATACGAGGGTCATGTGCTCATTAGTAAGTAACTTCACCATCCGTCATCCTTATGGAATTACTGTCAGGTTTCTGCCTCCTGAGCTGTGAGCTGTGGACCTTCACATGGCGGAGAGGCAATACTTAACTGATGGGGACATCATCTATTTTTGGGATATGACAGCAGTTTTTTTATAAGCCAGGATGGTTTGAGGTTGGAGCAAATTACTAAATATATCTGACTAGGTGCACCTTAAACAGACAGTGCGCCATCTGAATCCTGACGGTTTCTCTCAGCCAAAGTCTAAAGTTCATTTTAGAGACCTTAAAATGTAAAATTATCCAATATTTTGAAAGAAATAAACAAAGATTTAAAAAAACATAACTCTGTGAAACATAAAGACTGTTCTTAATTTCTATCCTGTTTGTAATGTTGCAAACTCTCAGTGATCTCGTAACTCTGTCAAGTTGTTCTGACTCTCAGGTTGGCAGCTACTTCTTTATGGCTTTCTAACAAGCATGGGCTTGTGTCAAGTATTAATTTGTTCTTCTTTTTTATCTCTTGAAACTGACATAAGTGGATACAAATAACTGCTGTAGGCAGAGGTTATTTGAGGAGAAAGAAATGCTACTTTTTTCTGTTTGAAGAGTTGGACACAGGAATAAATTATACTCAAAATCGTACATCGAGGTTTGCGTGTTTTAACATCGTTTAGGGGAACGCACACCTGGTAGGCAGGTGCAGAGGAGAAAGACATCATCCTGTCAGCACTCAGCGTACTGAAAAAACAAGGTTCTGGTCATAGACCTTCATTTTGTTATTGTGAAAGATTCTGTTGTGTAAGCTGAACTTAAATTTGTGACAAAGACCGATTCAGTGAACTTAAATAGTTTACTGCCTTCTTTAACATTATTTTAGGGTAAATTTTTACGTTAAAACCACGTCTGTTTAGTTCATTTAGAGCTATCTGCATTCCTTTAGTGTCACACATATGTAACCTACAAACCGTATGTTCACACACACACACACTTTGTTTCCACTGTGATCTCAGAGCCTCCCCATGAGCAGCGGACATGAAGTAATTCAGTAATTTCCCTGAATCATTTCTGTCCTTGACTGGATCACCTCCATCACGTAAACCTGCCCGGCTGACGGTAAAGGCTTTAGGCCGCTGCTGTATGTTTGCCAGATTCCTGCGTTGCATCCATATCGTCCTCATTTTAGGCAAATCTCAGTCTGTGCTGGATGCTTGACCCTGCTGCTCCATCAGTGAAGTGTGAACAGTGATGGAAAACAGCCACGTGAATAAGCACACATACTGCAGATGCAAAGATTAACGCACTTACACAGACACACACATACACATACATATGGAAAAGACAGGGGAGAGCCAAAGAAAGAAAGAAGGAGAAGGAAGACAAGGCTACCTTACTTTTATACTCAGGCTTAAAACAACAAAATTACCTTATCCAGATCCAGATGTGTGTTAACACACACACACAGAAAACCAAAAACTTGATCCCTAACTGTATGTTTTCAGAACTCATAAACCCCATCACTGTATGACGTTTATGAGCGAGTGTGGAACCACTTGTGCCTCGTGCCTGTATGTTATTTCATCGCTCTGTTGATATTTTACGCTCTGACACAGTCCATGTTCAGCGTTGGAGGAGCCCGAGGTTCTTCGTGTCTTTTCTCACTGTTGGTTTTGTCAACATTTTTCATGTCATAACCCAAACCAGGCCTTGCAGTTAACCTAAACCTGACCGCCAAGGGTAAATGGCTCGTGCCTGGCCGCAGCATCTGAAAATACCAAAGCTGAATCTATGAGCAGCTCTGCTGGAAAATGGATCTGTACTTATCAACGCCACATAAAAATGTGGCATGTTAATCACATATTGTGTATTTGGATAAATCAGATGGAGATTGAATGGGGCAGGATTTGTGCTTTGTCAGCTGGAAGCGACACAGTTGAACTCTTTCTTCCTTCCCCTCACCGCTACAGTGAGGCAGCGGTTGCAGAAAAAATTTACTGAAATACTTTGAGTCAAAATCAGCATGTAATGTGATACTTTATTGATCCCCAGTGGAAAAATTTCCTTTCTTTTGCTTCCTTGTAAGGAGGTCAGGCACCAGGGTCAGCGGTAGGAAACCTTATAGGGATTTAGTTTTTAATCAAGGATACCCCAAGGAGAAATCTACCTCAGAACACTTCCACACAACTTCACACTGCTAAAAAAGCCGTGATGTACCTTGTACTCCAGGTGGAACCATATATATCCCAGCAAACATGTGAAGAATGTGATTGCTGGTCATACGCAGAAGTCCAACAAGCAGTTCTGACGAAGCATACTTGCCTCTTAGGACTGCATGATGAGATCACAAGTTGTTGTTAGTTGATTTACAGAGTAAACGTCTCTTAAAATGTCTCTGTAATTTTCCCTCAATTGCCACGACAGATGTTAACTTCTGTGTTGGTTAAAAAATGATGCTGATTGGAACTCACTAACATAAAACTGATGTCAGACTCAGTAATGAAGTGAAATCAAAATGACAGTGAGGTCTAATTCTCAGATGAGGCTGTAATCTTCTTATCATCTGCTTTGTTTATGGGCTGTGGTTTTGTCTCTTGCGTGCCGTATGAATAGCATGTAATGACAGAGAGTTGATTCTGCTGCTTTATTCTTCTGACAGAGGGGGTGAGAGTGTCAAATAGGAGCTTAGAAATTCAATATGAAGTAATTTAGAAAAGGATATGGTTAATACAGCTGTACAATGGGTCTATAGAGGGTGCAATGCTGAGGTGTCTGGAATTATTTTAAGCTTTAGGGGTGTCGATTTTACTTCCTGGAACAGAATTTTATTCCTGAGCAGTTTCAGCCAGAATTCTGCTCCCTGGCTTCAATTAGTTACCTGGAAGGGTTTGATTATTGAGGATTTTGTCAAGAGGAACTGGGAACTTTGGAGGCTTTTCTGTTCTTGGTGGCATTTTCTGCTGTTATTCAACACTCAGACTACTGCCTGACCTTCATCCTAAACCATATGCACTCTCAAGAACGGACTTAGCGTTTACGTTGTTGAGGCGTTAAACAGAAGAACACCAGATGTTATGCGCTGTGATCATTATCTCACTACTGTATTGTACTTTGGCCATAAAATATATAAAAAATATTTAAGTACAAGGACACTGTGTGTGTGTGTGTAGCTTTTGGCTTCCTGATTGATCACACAATTAGTGACTTGCTGTCTTTATCATAACACACACACACGCACACAGAAATCTTCATCATCTCATCTTCAGCTGCACAAAACATTCAAACTGACACTAAGATGAACACATAAGCTGAGTTTTACCTACTGTTTTATGCAAATTAAGACAGAAAGTCGTCGATGATTGTCAGCAGCACAATGGGGAATCAATCTGAATGGAGTTGAAGATTGTAGTGAAGTAATGTAATGGTATCTGGTAGGTCTGTCCTGAAAAAAAGCTTCAGGTATATGTAAAAGCAGGCAGAGAGATGCTGTGTGATGGTAGTTCAGACATAGGAAAAGTTGGGGAGTTTTGTGGAATGAGACACTTTGTCATACACGCTAAAAATGTGCGTCATCAGGCCTTGCTACACACATGGAAAACACAGCTTCAAAGGAAGCTGCTGCAAGATTTGGAAAGGATTTTTGGTGATAACAGTGTCAGTGGTTTGATGGATCAATGAAGCATCTGGCAAACGGCCCAATCTGTCTCAATTCCTGCCTCTTTCCCGCTACAAAATCTGAATTGTGTTAAAAAAAAAGAGAGAGTTTTCTGTTTAGTTTTAAAATGTCCTCTGGTTTGATCCTGTACTTACTGAATGACTGACAGCTGGACAGACAAACTAAGACATGCTGCTGTCTGGTTGTGAGATATGGCCAAGGCCATAATTTAAACAGCACCTCTGCCTCCTCAAAGAAGGATGACGCTACATTATTTTTTCCTGAGTGTGTGTGTGTGTGTGTGTGTGTGTGTGTGTGTGTGTGTGTGTGTGTGTGTGTGTGTGTGTGTGTGTGTGTGTGTGTGTGCGCAGAAAGAGTGGAAACAGCAGGTTGTTTTTTCATGGCCATACAGTCACCCTCCTCCCTTATGCAGCCACTTACACCGTATAGACACACACTCTATATACACACATACACACACACAGGTGGCTGTAATTAGCGTGTTGAGCCCATTCATGGCACAAGATCAAACCACGTTCCGCTGGGCTTCAGGAAATACAGAGCCCTGCCTAGAGTAATACACACGCACACACACTTATCCACACATTCATGCATGCACCTTCACTCTTTATTTGTCTTTTTCTCTCTCTAACGTGATGCTGGCATACAGAAAAGGTTCCCCCAAAAACTGTTTTTGTTTAGTCTGCAAGCGAAAGGAAGCACTGTTTGACTTCACTGTAGAAACTTACAGACTCAGTGTTTACTTCTGCAGGGAGAGAACACAGACAGAGAAGGTGGAGTGCAGAGGATTATGAGTTAGATAAGCCTGAAATGTTCAACATCTCCAATCAACCTTAAGAAAACACACGGTTTGCTGCAGCAGTAAGCAGAACTTACACAGCCAGACCAGCTGGGCACAAGGTTATAAAAGCGGTAATAATGCTGCTGGAGGAAAAGCTGGTAGCTCTCAGTGGTTAGCTCTTCATATTGATGATCAGGCATATATCTCTCTTCATGTGCTGCCTTTTTTCAGTTTGTTATAAATTTTAATGTGGCTGCAACAGTTGAATGATAAAGATTGGCCATTTTCTAATGAAGCTAAATGTGGTTTTACCGTGTGTATGAATAAGAAGGTTAATGCGCACAGTGAACATTGTTGAATTTGGCAGTTTTTCGACAGTCAAGGTCTTGGTCAGGTTTTTTAGCCTGGCAAAGACTTTGATGGTTGAAACGTTGCCTCACTAAACACTTCTCTTTTACTTCTCTTTTTCTGTCATATGCTGTTTTAGTTCTCCTCTGGTACCAAACGTTGGTTTGATGTGTACACCATTCATCCATTTTGCGTTGGTTTTAAACTGTGCCCATTAGATACATACAAGAAAAACTGTCACTTAGCTTGTCAGTGGAGCAGCAGCAGAAGAGCAGCCACGTCACTGTATTCATCCACTGCCCAGTCATTTTTAAGCTGTTGTCACGTCCTTTAAAAAATCATGGGGTAGATAGCACAGTGTTTCAAAACCCTACTTAACCAATGTCAGTGAAATTTATGGGAATGTTTGGCCACGGGTCAAGGAGGAACTGGTTTCGTATCTAGGGGCTTCCATTCGCTGCTGTCAGCACTCCAAAGCATTTGTTCTTTGCAGCTGAGCTGCAAAGAATTATGATAATGAAACCTTTTTTTATTTCTCATGCAATCCTGCTTCGGCCGTTAAGTCTCAGAACAAACGGTTCTGTCTAACCCACGGCTTGTTTCACAGTCAAACTTATGGCAGCCTAATTCAATTGTGAGTTAAACATTTTGTTCCATTAAAAAAGGTTAAACGTGATATGAATCGATGATGAAAGCCTTTTTGGATCCAGTGACTTTGGAAAAACTTAAACTGCTTACCCTAAAGTTCCAAGACTACATGTCAAGTGCACTACTGATCAAAATTGTGTGCCACAGTTACAAGTCCTGCTTTGAAAAACTGCACGTGTGAGCTTTTGTGCACACTTGCAGACTTTTGGATTTTTGTAATCACACGTTGGCATCTTGACTTTGTGAAATGGCTTTTAAGAGGACGGTCCTATGTCCCAGTGATAACAGAAACCTTAACATAAAGGTCACTAGCTAATGATTATTTTCAGTTTCACTTAATCTTCTGAAATTGTTACCATCCTCATCACGCAATGCCAAAGCCCAAGAGGGCCAGGAACAATAATGATGGAGAAAAGATAGATGTTACCGTCAATCAATACATCATTTTCAATGAATGAGTTCAAATTTATGTCTTCAGACTGTTTTTTTTGTCCAGTCACAACAGATATTGAATTTACAGTGATTTAAAGCAGACAGGAGCAGCCAGTCATCTTGTTGATTCCTTGTTGAATCCTCTAATCACTCCAGCTTTATCCATTCTTAAGAAACAAAACCTGATAAATATCACTGTACATTATGCACAAGAGAGGTTTCAGCCCTATGAATCTCCCCAATGTCTGTTCTTTACCTAAACCTGTAAAGGGAGGAATAAGACCCATGTAGAAATGACACACATACATATTCATGTGTGTGTGTGTGTGTAAGATTTGCTCCCACATGTAGGATTGCACCAAATAGGTCAGAAAGCTGGAAGCAATTTCCCAGCCAAACGTTGACGTGTGTTCATCATATTTCAGAGAGCCCGAGCTCAGAATACCACAACTTGTAATCACATTTGTAAATAGCATCGTAAAGTTGTTCTCGTAAAGTTTGTTGTTGTCTTGGCCTGGTCCAAGAGGGCCAACTGAAGGGGAGGGGGGAGGTGAATATTTAGACCACAAAACTGTCAGGTGTCAGTGTGTGTGTGTGTGTGTGTGTGTGTGTGTGTGTGTGTGTGTGTGTGTGTGTGTGTGTGTGTGTGTGTGTGTGTGTGTGTGTGTGTGTCTGCATCGGTATGATGATGAGGGGTAATGAGATCAAATGTTCCAGAAACATTTCAGTGCAAAAAAAAGTTTACCTTACCGTCCATGTATGTGTGATTCACTGATTTAATGAACGTTGGAAAAAGTCATCACCTCCAACATACGTCATCTGTGTGATCAGTGCCCACTAAATACTCTGGACACACACACACACAAGCTGTTAATCTGCCATGTACGCCAGTGTTGTCAGACAGAGTAGCGTTTAACTGTAGTGTACAATTGTCTGTTCTCTGGTTACAGTTAATAAATCTTTCTCTGCACTGTCGCCTCTGTCTCTCTAACTCTGTCTTTTCATCCCTCTCCTGCTGCCTCCTGACCTCTTCTAAAAGTCAGTCAGATCCCGTCTTGTTCCCTCTCTTTCTCCGTCGTAGCCCCTTTCAGTGTCGCTCTCTCATGCTGTTAATTGAGGACTGTGTAGCAGCATAAGTTATAATGATTTCCATAAGGCTACACAGCCTCTCCACGGGCGAGAGCGTAAATCACAGTGACATTAGTGTGTGTGTGTGTGTGTGTGTGTGTGTGTGTGTGTGTGTGTGTGGGGACCATGTGTGAAAACAACTGATGCATGGTTTTTGTTTGGTTTTTTTTTTTTTTGGCGTATTTGTGAAATTACTTTAAGAGGACAATCCTACGGCTCAGTGGTTCAAGGGAAAAAATGTTTCTTTGGAGAGAGATTACCATCTTCACCGCACAATGCTAAGGTTGAAGGAGGCCAAAGATGACTCTTTTTTTCGATTAATCAATTATTCTGTCAAAAAAAAAATCAAAATACTGAGAAAAGGTTGATTTTAAATTCCAAGAGTCCAAATTTACGTCTTCAGACTGTTTTTTTTTTGTCCAATCACAACAGTCCAGCATCCAAAGATACTGAATTTACAGCAATACAAAAAAGAGAGAAGCAGAAAATCTTCACATTCGAAGAGCTGACACCAGCACATTTTTGGCAGTTTTGCGTGATAAATGATCAAAATTGTTGCCAGTAAACTTTCAGGCAGCCAGCCCCAAATTACATTATCCTTGAGCAAAAAAAGTTTATCCTCGACCTTGGAAATAGTAGTTTGAGAAAACAATCCCTACTCAAGGGGCCAGTTAGTGGTGTTTTCTGAGCTTTTAGCTGTATCACACGGTCTTCATCAAGTAGAAGATTTAATGAAGATGAATCTGATGACACATGAGCTCAGCACAGTAGCAACAGTTACTGTCCAAACAGGATTACACGAGCTGCTAATTACATCTGAAACATGGCCCGTACTTACAAACAGAAGGTTTCTAGACAACATCTGCAGTATTATATTTTGGATCTGGAGCTACAGCACATAACTCTAATCATTCATCACAATGGCATTGTGTGCAGTGTTGCAATATCTTGCAACAAAATCCATATAAATATTCCTAATAAGACTGTGGCTAGAGAGAAGAGTATGTTTGGAACGTGTGGTCAAAATGCAGCACAACTGTGGCGTAATACTTTGTGAGAAGAGAGAAGTGATGTTTCTCTCTTTACCTCTCCAGTGTTGTGTTAGTCCAACACCCACAACAAGAGGCATATAATACAACCGCACAACATGTGGTTTGGTTGTTTTCAGAGTATCACTGATACTGAGTTATAATGACAGTGTGTGTTTTAGTAGGGGGTCAGTGCACTGATAGACCAGCCAACTGCTGAAGGACGAATGGTGTTTATTCTGCTGGTTGTTACAGTAGACGGGTTTGGAGGAGGAGAGGTCCTTAAAGTACATCTGACCCACAAACTCAGCATCTGTCATGTTATCAGGCTGCCCAAGCTCTTTTAAAAATAATCCACAACTCTCTGTGGTCACATCACTGCAGCTACCAGAGGTCACTGTAACTTAAAACTAAAAAGCTAACAAAGCTGATTAGGAGATCCTCTGACATCTTACCTCTTCTTTGTCTTTTCAGTCACAGTCACTATCACTTTTCTAAACAAACTGAAAATGTGAAGTTCATCACTTCCTGCTGGCTAAACTAAACCAACCAAAATAACCATTGTTTTCAGTGGAGATTAGATAGAGCCATGGATTCCTTTTTTCCAAACACTTTAAAATGTCTTATTCGAAACAATCATAGACAAATCTACTCTGATAATTGTTTAAATAAAAGTTTAAATTAAAAACTGATTTACTGAGTAGTGGTATAGACTGGTGACAAAAAGAAAGAATAAAACTACAAAAACCATTTTGAAAAGCAAAGGGATTAAATCCTAGCTTCTAAGCTAATGAGGATGAAAGGTCCTTTGAACAGACATTTCCTGGAGAAAATAACAATATGATCGAAAGGTTTCAGATATGATTGAAAGCTACAGCTACTAAATGGACCGTGCTGCGAGACCGTTTTCTCAAATTATTAAAGTTAGAGCCAAGTTGTAATGCATTTACAGTTTGAAGATTATTTAAGGTCATTGCTGATCATTTATGTAGCGTGAGGTTGGGTTAAACTTCGACTTTGGTGAAAACTGCAGTCCCCTGCAATATTTAAAGCAAGTTAAAGCAGAAATAAACCCTCTTGGGACCTGGGTTTAACAGAACAATGCCTGTTTTTCCAGTGTTATGTAAAACATGTTCACTTGCGGTAGCTCCTGCCTGAATTGTGAAGTAATACATCAAGTTTGGATGAATTGTGAGGCAAACTGTGCCTGCGTACAGCCTGAAACTGTACCATGGTCATTTTTAGAGGACTAACAGTGGTTTACTGGGTTTGTCAGACACACAAACACAAACCAGGACTGCTGGTTTTGGCCCTGATGCTGCAACAACCAGCGGTCAGCAGGAGCTGACGCAGAAACATCTCTCCCTCCCTCACACATCAGCTTTAACACATGCACACACAGAGGTTCTGTCCACATATCCAGTGTCTCTATATTAAAATCTGGAAGGACATGACCCTTTAGGAAAACACTGGCCCCCTGGACACACTCGCACTTACAAACACACACACTCAAACACATACACTAACACACTGGACTGCTGGGACTCATATTTCTGAGCGTGCTCATGTCCAATCACTGCCTTTTCTCTACAGACCTGAAGGTAAATACAAGAAGGGGTTATACAAATATACACACACACACACACACTCACATAGGGGTACCCAGCCAGTGAATGTGTGAAATGTAGCACACTGCTGAGCTATTTCCCCCTGTAGATTAAAGGAGAGAGGAAAGAAAAGAAACAAAGAAGAAAACAGGCAGAACATGAAACAGAGAGATGCAAAGTATGAGGAGAGTGAGACGGTAAACTCTGCAATAAGAGAAATAAAGATTTAAGTACAACACTCCAATAAAGAGTATGATGTCTTATGGTATCTTTTATATCCTTTATACAAAGACAGGTGTTGTTCAAAATTAAATTTAAAAAAGTGCAATGCAACCAAATATCTGTATACTGTGGACACATTGGAGTCAAGGTTGCAGACTTTCAGGGGAAGTTTGATGTCGTCCTAACCAGTGTTTGCATGGTCACATAAAAATACCCTCCCACCTCATCAGCAAGTAAAACTGTACAACTAAAGCAGAATGATACAAGAGACAAGAGGATCATGATGCAAAAATGGAGACTAATCAGAAGCATATGGCAAAAGCAAAAGATACAGTAGCACAGAGGTTCATTGTTTTGTGTTATCATTGGGAAATGTGGTTCAGTTTGCCGTCTTTATAGTTTATAGAAGTACTTTGATTAATTTACCGAAGTAGCAAAGAACTTATTTTATTCATAAGCAGTTTCTCAATTGGTTTTCCTGAAAATCTGCTCAACCACAGAACATATTAATATCACAATATAAACCTACAGTTACCATGATGGGAGATTTTCTCCCATGTGGCCCATCCCTCAACTATACAATGACCAAATGACTACCGTTAGTGTGTAAAGCAGAATTGTAGCTAACATTTCCTTTTCTTGATACACTGTTCAGGTCATGCTGTCTTTTTATATGAAGTGCTAACACATAGACAGAATTCTACATTATTCTCATGAACAGTGTCCCGATTACTAAAAACAGACTGTAATTATATTGACTTGAGGAGTTCCCAGTAGATGTGTTCCTAAATTAAAACTGAAATGCTTACACGTGCACGACAGGCATAAAACGTATTTTTTTTTAAAAGATGCTGATCAATTACTAGCAAATGTGTGTTGTGAAAAAAAAGTGTGAAACCAGTGTGAAAACCTAAATAACTTTTTGGAGACAGATCCTGTGCAAAGTAGGAAAATGAATGTGTCACATCACAGTTTTATATTGTTTCTAGTATAATGGCATTGTATATACACTCGTTTATACCACTTTCCTTCATGTATGCATGACTGTGTGTGCTTGTCTGTGTTAGCCTGCATGCACACTCATCTGTTCAGTGTGTACTGCTTACATGTGTGTGTACTGGTTGTTGTAGGTACCAGCCAAAGTATCTGGCTGAACATTAGAAGGTGGAACAGGATCAGAAGAAAACATTTTGTTTATTGAAAACAGCTGAAGCTGGGAGGGAATATGTTTTCTACTCTGTGTGTGTTCAACTTGGAACAAACAGTGAAACATTAACTCCAGCCTCAACCCCGCTTTTGTATAACAGAGCTGAAGAAAGGTGTAAAACTTGACTCTGCAGGCAGAAACGTTTTCTGAAGCCTGGATGTCGAACATATGCACACTGACAGACATGTGATTTGTGGGTTTCGCACTGAAAGGAGCTGTTTTACTCACCAAAGAGCTAGAGGGTTTTAAAAGGTGTCACGTCCCAAACATAAAAGTATATATCTATTTAAGGGAAAAGCTTTTTTGAGCAGGAGCCTTGGGTGACAAAGTTGTGCACAAGAGTATAGTGTTAATAACACTACAGTAAGTCAGACCACACACATTCAGTTTGCTCTCAGATGAGAGCTTCCTCTTCAAGTCATGAGTGAAGTGATAACGGAGAAGTCAGCTGGTCATGTGTTCGTAGCCAGACATTAACTCTGTATTGACATCAATAGTCTGGTGTTCACTCATCTTTGAAACACAGACGGTTCTGTTTTTGGTTATTTCAGGAGGCCCCTCTTTAACAGCTGTGTCTAAATATTATAGATCTCACTTCAGTGTCCTGCACAGAAAAACTAAAATCTTCTGGCACCTAATCACCTTCACCCTGAAATGTCAGTAGTTACTCACCTTCGTGTAAGACAAAACTCCAGCAGCACTTTTGTTACAGTGCAGTCATTTGAGCTTTGTGAGCATTTAGAGTGAGGTGCATGAGGTGTTTGGAGACATTCAGTCCTTTACTGAAGTGTTTGAAAATCTTTGAAAACCAGTTCCTTTTCCATGCTGCCTGCTTTGGTGAAGGCTAAAGTTAGGCACTGATCATTTAATTCTTTTCTGTACAGAGTAAAGCTAAAGGACGACTGGCGTTGTCTGCATCTGATGATGACAGGAGAAGATCACACTCAGTGGTTAGAAATCACAGAGGTGAAGAAGTCACTTTAATCCGTGACACAGCTGTGCTGTACAGAAGTAAAATAATTGACATTGAGCCTGTTGAGGCCGTCGGATATTCATACAGCAACCAATGGAAATCTAGCACTCGAACAAGGACGAAAGTAGAGATTGACACTTTTAAAATGTGCACAGTTTACCAAGTTTACTAACCCCTAAAACATTTCATATGGAGGATATAAGTATATAGTATAGTACAGTTCTGTAATTAACAGATCAAAGTATCTACATTGGGATATAAAGATGGAAGACTGTTTTACTTGACTGATACACTCTTTACTGTATTCTGTAGCCTGTTTGTGACTTTGAAGAATGGTCCATTGAAAATTGAATCTCATTTTTCCTCAAAACGCCAGTTCCCACACAGTATACAGCTGCTATACATACAGTATGTGTGTTCTGAATTGGGAAAATACTTTGAGACTTTGGATGTATGGCTGCATTGTATGGACAGTGGAAGCAGTCCAACCCCCCTCTGTGTGAGGGTCTGTAGGAGGTCTGCCAAGTAAGGTTTACAGGCTCGCACCAGGCCTGGGGGAGGGTTTGCTAGCTGTTAAGAGTGCTAAACCATGTTCCCCCTTCAGATCAGACCCCCACGCCGCTCGGCTTCAAACGCGCTGCCCTTTCTCAGAATACGCCGTGCATGTGGCGGGAGGGAGGGATGAAGGGGGGAGTCCGAGGGAGGGAAGGACGAGTGAGGTTCGACGAGAATACCAGCACCTCAAGTTACCATTTAGTTAAATAACGCCAGAACACACGCACCCACGCATGCACAGACACACCCATGCAGGAATTCATATCACACACACAAAAATACACACAGACGCACACACATACAGGGCCAGCACCACGCAGCCTGCCTGCTATTAATACCAGCCCCGAGGATGCAGGTCATGCCTCGTATTTTCATTTCAAATGCGTCTTTTATCCCATCATCCAAATAGTGATGCATTAAAGACCTTTGGCGCTGCATTAAACACTCTGAGCTTTCAGGTGGTCTTCTAACCATCCACACACAGATCCGTATATGTACCAACGTGCATGATAAACATATCCATTTATGATGACACGCACACTCTCATGGAATTTCTGTAGGTGGTCCAAGGCTGTTTAGTCCGTTTTCTCTCTCTCTATAACTACCACCAGGCTTTGGTTGAAGTTTCAGGTTTAAGCCAAGCTAACTGCACACCCCCCACGTATTTTGACAGACCTGATGTTGCACTGTATCAGCCTTCCCCACCTCCCTGTTTAAGGGCCCCTCGGATACATTGGTTCCATCTTGAGGTGGTTGCTAGCGTGAAGATCCAGACAGATGTTTGAATCTTTTTGCTAATCAATAGGACGACGTGCTGGCTGAAGGAATCTGATACACCAGCATGAGAGCAAGAGCAACATGATAAAGTGTAAAGGTATAAAGGTGTTCAAAAAAGAATTTGTACTTTGTAGCTTTATAATTTTTCCCTATAATGTCGTTTTGCTTTGTCATTGGTGTAATAGGGGAGCTTAAGCATTCATTTTATGGCTTTCATCACCAGTGATTTGCAGCAGCACCACTTCTCTGGCACAGTTACACAAATGGACAGACACACTGTGTCATATTATTTGTCATTTGATTTTCTGGTTTGACAAGAAATGTGATTCTGGTCGTTTGCCCAGAAGGTCAAAATGCATGGTGGGGTGTTGAGCGTAGAGTACTGGCTGCAAAATATGTGGTGCAGTAATTGTCATATTTGTCTGTATTTCTTCACGCTCAGGCTGTAGCACCTCATTGTCACACTTTGACCAGATTTTACCTGCGACTTCAGGAAATCAAGTCACCAGTCCCCCTGTCATCAGCCTGCTTTTCTAACCACTGATCCACCTTTGTTTTCCTGCTTTTACTGATGAAGAGGAAAAAAAAAACTGTGTGCTTCAAGTCTGAATATTTTCAAATGTTAAACTGATAACTCACCCTTTCCCTCACCCTGGATCAGTCAGCCTCCGATAAGCAAATTCTTGAATTAATGTTGAACAAACACTCATACATCATGGCTTCATGCTAAAATGGATATATCATATAAAACAACTGTCAGGGGCTGATAGAATTTCTCCTAACTCTCATCCACCCCTGAGGCTTCATGTCAATCCTTTAGTGTTTGGCTTAAATAGTTTGCTCGCATAATTAATGCATATTGTAATCTAACTGGAGCAACAGATGGGTGTAGAAATCATGACCTCGTCAAGACTATTTAGTGCTGACAAATTAAAGTTCAAGGGAATATTTCTTTGTCTGATTATTGGAGTTTCCTTCAGAGGTTGTCAAAAATCACTAACTTCTTGTCTTTCTCTCTACATCACCAGATGACTCCAGCTCAAGAGGTGGAGCAGGGACAGCCAATGGTGACTCTGAACGTGCCCCAGAGCTGGCTGGGAAACTGGGTAAGCGCTCCAAATGTCTCTGATCTCAAAGATACAGATGTATGAAACTCCGGAAATGAGAAGGAAGCCAAGCAATGACAATTTAGATAACTGACAGCGTGGAACATTTTACAAAATACCATAGCAGATTGTACAATAAACACCTTGAAGGGGAGAGGGTGAGGGTATATGCCCACACGCAGACGTCAGGGGGGTTGTTTGCGTAGATGATTGGCTCTGACAGAGCGGAGAGCAGTCTATTTCTGTGAGGTGTGATCTGTTGGGTCAGGGTGTTTGTTTTAAGCTCGCTCAGTTAACCAGTTTTATCTCATTTGTTTAATCCATATATGTCATATGCTGTAACAATTGCTGTAATTTGCCAGCAAATGTGTAAAACTACAAATTGTCATCTTTATATTTCTTTATTCAGATAAACACAAAAGACGTGTGAATTAATGTGTTTTGAATCGTGGACAGAGCCAGAGCTGTTTCCTCCTGTTTCCTGTCTTTATGCTAAAGTCAGCCTAACTGCATCTTCACTACATACTTAATGCACAGACATGAGAGCAGTATTAACCCTATCATCTAACACTCATCAGCAAATTCAAACTGTATTTAACCCTATCCGAGATCACAGCCCTGACTTAAATATTCACTTTAAACCAAAGATAAAGATAATTCTAAAGCTAACACCTACACAAGTCAAGATGAGCCAGATCTCCCAGATCAATATCAGAGTCTAAGTCAAATGTTGGAAATCACAAGACTCTCTCTCTCTGTCTCATACACACAGACATACACACACATGTACAGGCACACTCAATCTTTCACTCTCTCTCTCTCTCTGGCACACTGTCTGATCAAAGGCGGTCTGTCGGAGGGTCAGTAGTATTTTTACACTGTGAAGTGTGGCGTTGAAGTGGCCCCTGAGACCCAGAACAAGCCTGCCCTTTCGCTCTTTCTGGCTCTCACCTACTCCCCTCTTCCCTCTCTCTATCACCGCTCTCTCAGTTTGCCCTCGCTTCTCCTCCCTGTGTTTTTTTCTTTCTTTCTACCCTGTCGTGTGCCCTCTTTCTTACCTTTACTTTTTCGTTGTTTTAACTCCGTCTCTTTTTCTTTGATCTCAATTTTTCTACCATCACTCCGGTTTTATTCGTCATTCTTGTTGGTTTTCACCTTTAAATGAACTTCGCTCTTTCTCATTCCATCTGTTTTCTCCTTAACTTCTGTTTGATTTGGTTCAGTTTAGACATTATAAATCAGTTCATTTCAATTCCACCTTGATGTATTTTGTTCATTCTCTGGTCTCATCTTTATCGAGTCCAGTTCACTTCAGATCAGCTGCACTTTGCTTTGGCTCCGCTGTTCAGTTCATTTTTGTTGAAGCAAGTACGGTTCAATTTAGGTCATCAAAGTCAGACATTGGCAAAACATTAAACTATTAATCACTGTCTTCTACGTCACCTCCACTCCGCTCTCCTCACCCTCCGGTAGATCTATTGACTCAGTCTGTTCACAGTTCAGCTGTAGTCCAGTAGCTTTTCTCAGACTCGTGGGGACAAAGGCAAGACTTAAAAGCCTTTCGGGTATGTTTTTTTTGTCATCCTGCCCAGCTTTGGGTCGGTCAGCAGAGAGCTATATTCCGCTGAGTAATGCGGCCGTAGTGAAATCTCCGGATTTGAGCGCGAAAACCCGTCACATAACTCTCCCCCCTGTTTGTTTACCCAGAGCTAGAATAATAACCGTGTGCAAAGAAAGAGACGCAACTGCAGTAGTTTCAGGGTGATTTATCGCCCCGGTTGATGGCTATCTGCTGTGGCTACAACATGAAGGCTGTAAAATCAAGCGCTCCTGTGAATGATTTCCTCTCCTCCCTCCCTGCTGGAGAGGTTTTTTCCCCTCTTTGATCTGTTTTCACTGCATGTTGATTGTTGTGTTTTTGTAAGAGGGATATGTGTATGAATTGATGCATAAGGTTAGTTTTATTTATTTTTAAGGAGGCATATGTATTCTTGAATGACTAGATGGGGTAAGTCATCCAACTGTGTGGAGGGATGTGGTTATTTGAATAGGTGTATGGAGTTAACTGGCCATTTTATGTTTTGTAAGAAAGGATTTGCATGGGTGAAAGGATGTTTTGGTGTGATGCCAGCCACTGTCTGGCTTTCTATGATTTGTGTGCAGATATGCATTCATGGCCTGATGTGTACAGTGATAGCTGTCTAGCAGGTTTCTGGGTTTTTTCTCACAGAGGCATGATTTGAAGTTAAATATGTGGCTTTTTTAAAGAGCAACAGAGACATACAAACCTGGGGCAAGAGGTGCTGGATCAGTGGAAAATAATGAATCCGGTGTGTGTCTGTTTGTGAATGCATGCTTGTGTGTATGTGAGTAAGTCTTTTGTGTCAGAGAGAAGAGGAAGTGATTCAAAAATTTTTCTTAAACAAAACCATTAGGGTTTATTACAGCAAATTAGGTTGTATATACCAAGAGGCACGCTGCCATATGTTGTTACAGCACAACATGGAGTTCCTGGTAGTGCCTGCGGGGAATGACCTCAGCCTGTCGAAGGCTCCTTACACTGCAAAAATATCCATCTAAGTCTCGTATTCAGCCCTAAAATTCACTCAGTCTTAAAAAAGAAAAGTCAGTCAGGCTGAGGGTGGTCAGTTTGTTCCTAATTACATGTTTTTCTTCTTTACAAACTTCATGGAAACTCATGTTGAACAATCTAAATATATAATTAAAAACTGAAAAAAAAGCAAATGAAAGCAATTTGTCTTCAAAATGCTGTTAGAGTTTTTACTTCTCTAACAGAAAAAATTGTCTCCAGGAAGTAGAAAACTAACATAATGTGAAACACAGGAGGCTTGAAACATTTCTGAACCCTCCCTCTGTGTCACAGCTTCTTCAGATAACGTGGCTTTGATCGCTCGTTACGTCTCATAAAAGTGTCAAATAAGAATCTGATGAATTCCATGATCCTTCTCTGTCTGTTCTCCTTTCGCTGGTCTGAAGAACAGAACAGTGCTTGAAAATATAAAACTGCTCCTTAAACCTTTTATCTCCACTAATGACTTCTTCTGTTCTCTCCTTTTCCACCCTTCTTTTTTCACATCTGCTCCTGACTGAGTGGCAGAAAGAGAGTCAGTTTAGTCAAAATTGTAACTCCTGTAGGCAGCTAATAGCAGTACAACTAATTTTCCAACAATCGATTGCTGCTTAATTACATTTTCAACTCTCATTTCCCTCCTCTTTCCTCTTGCAGTACGTCCACGTTTTACTCAGCCTGCAAAGATGAGGAAACGTGTGATCGCTCGCCCGGTGGGCAGCTCTGTGCGTCTGAAGTGCACAGCGAGTGGTAACCCTCGCCCTGACATCGTCTGGCTGAAGGACAGTCGGCCCCTGGTGGACGAGGACAGTGGAGCTGGAGGAGGAGGCGGAGGAGACGGGAAGAAGAAGAAATGGACTCTAAGTCTGAAGAACCTGACGCCGGAGCACAGCGGGAAGTACACCTGCCACGTCTCCAACAGGGCAGGAGAGATCAATGCCACCTACAAAGTGGAAGTCATACGTGAGTCACTGTGATTTATGAGCATCATTTATAGGGTTAGTCCATGTAAATACAAAACAACAACAACTCTGGGTTTCAGGGAGAGGAAATGGGTGCCCCATAATGACTGGTTGAAACTTAATGCTGGGAAGAATCGGCCCTGCTGAAGTGTCCTGTAATGTATGCATGGTCGTGCCTGATTACATTTAAATGTTCCCATCTAGTACATGAGATCTGTTCCAGTCTGCCCAAGGTGATGTTGTCATATTGCTTCACCTGCAGTCCTAAACCCAAAGATACTCAGTTAACAACAATATTAGATGGAGAAAAGCAGTAAATCTTCAGATCGACTGTAAGCAGCTTGAATGTTTGCGATTTTCCTCGTTAGTCCATAAGTCTTTTATCAAAGTCAAAATTAATGCTGTGGCAATTGGCTAATCATCTCAGCTCTGCTTTTGAGAGATAAAGCCACTGAAAAAGTTCCTCTAAAATTATGAATGTACAATAAGTAAAATCACAGCTTCATGTGGTCATTTCATGTCATGACTCATTTGAAAGTACATTTTTGAAATTGTGGCGTGTGAGTTGTTGAGTGTTCTGGCTGCTATGTGATATACCATACCTCTCACCCAAACAATAACATACAGTACGCTGTACACAGTTTGAATATTACTGTTTGAGTGAGAGGCCTGCCTGACCAAATGACAGGGTTTGAAATGGGTTTTGTTTCCATTCTGACTCTCAATACAGTGATTATCCAGAATGTCTGAGATCATATGATCAAGAACGCCATAATTATCTTTTCAACCATTGAAATGATTTGGTGGCAAAGTAATCAGTCTTTGCTTTCATAAGAGGTCGCTCATTGTGCTTGGAATGGAGCTGAGTATAGATTTCCTGCTTGTTTTAGGAGAGAAAGACATGAAGACAATGGTCAGTCATCAGCAGATTTCTCTTACACTATCTAATACCATATGTTGAAAGTGTTAACAGTAACAATTGGGATTTTTAGATCATTTGAGAATAACACTTGTGTTATTCTGGTTATATTTAACATTTGGAGAATAGAGTAGATTATGTTTTTTAAATTGGGTTCTCAGATTTAACCACAGGGAGAATGTCAGCGATATGAAATGCCGGTTGTAATTAATTTAATGTCTTCTAAGTCTTTCAGTGATTGTTGTTGGTTTCAAAGTAGAGCTACAGTTTCCACATTCACCAATGTGCTAACAATTGAGCAGCACCAAGAATAGAAGTTTTAAAATAGCTTTTAAAAGCCTTCATTCACTTCAGTGGCATTTATTGATCACCACCAGGCTTGTCAGTAAACATCAGTCAAGCGAGTGAGGAATGTTTAGCAGGATTTCGGTTTGGAGGGTGAGCCAGCCGCAGTTTTAGTCGAAAAGAGGTCGGTCCTGTTTCACTGCTAAGAGCAGAATGTGTGTTGTGATGAGTTGTGAGTGTGTGTGTTTTTTTTTGTTTTTTTTTTTTGATGTATTAGGTTTTGCTGGAAAGCTGCAAAAGCTGGGTGATTTAATGTTGAGCTGTTTAGTGGAGAGTTGGTGTTGAATTTGTGTGTGTGTGTCTGTGCGCACCGAACTGTATGTTCCTGAGTGTTATAGCTCTGTTGAGAGGCTCAGACTAGCTCTCTTGACTCTCGCTTTACTTACCACATCTGGTGTACATTAAACTACAGCTGTAGTCCTTCCTGAAAGACATTTATGCTCTCACACGTGCACACACACACTCTCTCACACACACACACACACACACACAACAGACACAGAGGAAGTAAATCAAACTGCAGCTCGCTAATGTCAAATGTGACATTTTCTCTATCAGTAGAGATTCACTCAGCTGTCAGTCATTCACAGCTGTTAGGAAGAAAACTGGAGAAAGAGGACTACAGGACAAGTTCTTACAAAACATATAAAATCCATAGATAGTGATAACTTGAATACAGTACAACAGGAACATAATTCTTAAATATCATAAATGATGTGATGGTTATGCAGGGTTTGCACCGGCTTGACCAGCGCTCTGAACATCCTTTTCAAAGATTGGATTTAAATCATTTTGAGATTAGAAACATCAAATGCACGTTACTCACAGACCATTCGGCATCCCACTAGAGAATTTACTAACCACTTAAAATAAAAATCAGTGTCCAAAGATTTCACACAAATTTTTTTTTTTCCACTGATAGTTTAGAAACTATAGTCTTTTCAACTTCATCAATTAATCCTCTAACAGACAAAGCTGATGATGCCTTTTGAATTCTGCTGAAGTTTCAAAACAAGTGATCTCAAAAAAAAAAAAAATCAAACAAATTTTCTTGTTTCTGGGGTTATGTTCCCGTGAGATTGCATTAACAGATACTAAAAAAGGAGAGTATTTAATGTCTGTGGCAGGTGTGTTTATTCTGCTGTATAAACTGGGAAAGAAAAGGCAGGAGCTGAAGATAAGGGATCTGTTTGCGTATGTTCAGCAGAGAGGGAGGATGTGGTGGTGAATACAGAAAACACTGTGCAAATAATGCTTTCAAACCATATTATATTCTCTCAGCACCAGAGCTTTCTTTTTAAGATTCAGTTAGTTCAAATAAATTCAATAAAGAGTGCATACTCTTCAGTCTCCTCACTGTGTTTTTGCCCTGATTTTGATTCTGATTACAACTGAATTTGACAAGTTTCCAAAATCAAACCATTTACTGGAAATTCAGAAGTTAAAGTCCAAATGGTACAAAGGTATGTTGTAACCTGCACAAGGTTAAAAAAAACCACATCTACATTTCCAAAAACTGAAAAATCATGTACATTTCATAGAAAATGTGATGAAGAAATGCGTTAACTTTCCTGCAGCAGTGGAAGTAAATTAAGCCTTGAAGGTCAATGCAAACAGTTCCTACAGGTGCTCCGACACGTGTTGCATGAGTCAAAAAATCTGATTGAATGTAGGATTTAAGAGTCCATGATTCCTTCATGATTTAGTAACAACTGGAAAAGTAGAGGTGTTCTAAAACTTTTGGCCTGTAGTGTAGTTTAATATTAATATTACTAAATTAATATTATGCTTTCTCTTTGTGTGTGTGTGTCTCTGTTTTTAATGCTGTGTCTTTTTCTGTAGAACGTACCAACTCTAAACCCATCTTGACTGGTACTCACCCTGTCAACACCACCGTGGACTACGGAGGAACCACGTCTTTCCAATGTAAAGTCCACAGTGACGTCAAGCCTGTTATCCAGTGGCTTAAAAGAGTCGAACCTGGTGATGAGAACAAATTTAACTCCACCATAGAGGTACAAGCACATGTCCTGCCAAACAAACACAATTATCTGAGACAGATTGGGGTGATAATTGACTGAACTGATCAATAAACTTGTACTTTGATTTTATTCAAAGGTTGGAGACCATCGGTTTGTGGTCCTGCCAACAGGAGAGGTTTGGTCACGTCCTGATGGATCTTACCTCAACAAGCTGCTGATAACCAGAGCCAAAGAGGAGGATGCTGGCATGTACATCTGCCTGGGAGCCAATACGATGGGCTACAGCTTCAGGAGTGCTTACCTGACTGTCCTACCAGGTAGAGAGAGAAAAGTATTTGACCATGTGTATTTATCTGTCTGGTTTAAAATAGTAGAGAGGAAGATACTTGACCAGCAGGTTTGAATAGAAGCAGTAACCTTAAATAGCTGTTTTTTTTTTTTACCATTAGCTAACAAGAGGCTGACCAACAACACTGATCTAACAACGTGATCAACTGAATAGCATGTTGCCATCAGTAGCAACATGCTGCTGGACTCACCAAACAAACCAACAAAGCTCCTTCTCTTATATCACCTTAGAAAAAAAATCAACACACTTGTATCTACAAGAGTGTGTTACAGTCAGATCCAGACAGATGATTCATATTTTCAGCTTTGTCCTTTCATTAATTTCCGCATCTCTCGTTCTTTGACAGACCTGAAGCCCCAGATACCCTCTGTTCCCTCAGCAACATCCCCGAGCCTACCCTGGCCCGTCATAATCGGAATACCCGCCGGTGTCGCCTTCATCTTAGTCACCGCCCTCCTCTGGTTCTGCCAGTCAAAACGCACCTGCTCCTCTTCCTCCCCTTCTTCCTCCTCTGCACTGCCTGCAGCTCAGCGTCTACCCACGGCCAATCGTGACCGAGCCTGCCCAACGCTGCCTCCTCAACCAGCCAGCGGGGATAAAGATTGTCTTTCGTATGAGGACTACATTGCCCATCAGCAGCTGCTCCTGGCTCAGGGAGGAGCTGGATTGGCTCCGAAGGTCTACCCGAAGATCTACACAGATATTCACACACACACGCATTCACACGTGGACGGGAAAGTGCACCAGCACCAGCACATTCACTACCAGTGTTAGCAGCGAGGCTAGCAGCAAGCTTTGGTGTTTCACAGTCAACTCTTACATGAACATGTTCCTGTGCATGCAGACTTAGCCACCACAGTCCACACTAACTGCTGACACTCAAAGCAAAGGACAAGGAAAGCCACATGCAAGAGACCATGCGGATTCATATGCAGAAACATGGGATCACGCATCTTCTTCATTTTGCTGCAGCCATACGTTGTGTGCAGATGGACTTACTCACGATACAAACAATGAAGAATGTAAAGAGAGAAGACAAAGATCTTTATTTTTAGCCAACCTGGGAGCCAGTCCTTCTCAATCAGTGAGAGAAAAATCCTAAAATATGTTTTATTTGAGCCTCTTGTTGAATAAAATCTCCCCTGTAAATGTATAAATCTCTCCCTTTTTGCTCAAAGGCCTTATTTGAAGCAACAATGAACTCAAAGCTTCAAAGTAACTTTACAACAACCCACCAATTTATTTGCCGCTGTTCTTTCAGTACTTTGGACACAGCCACACGCGCCTCAGTAACAGTACAAACACAGCTCGCTTACGCTACAAGGCTGCATATATAGCTACTCATGTATATAGTGGAATATGATTATATGGCATTTAGCATGCTACTTCATCCTGGGTAACCTATAACGAACAATATAGCAAGTGTGTAATGTAATAGCTTAATTTCAGAGTATATCTCAGGCGTCAGCCCAACTGAGCCATAAGAACCACAACTCAAGACAAACGCCACTGTATCCACACCCTGGGCAGAGATGAGGGCTGCTGGTTTTTGCTTCTGCCTGGCCGACAGCTGTTCTGATGAATGTCCAGCTGCTGTCCGGGTGCTGCGTGAAAAAGAGCTGATTTCAGCCTCTCTCTTAGCAGCAGCTATGATGTGATTTTTGCTACAACCAAGGACCTCTTCCAGGCACCAGCTGCATCAGTAATCAATAGATCTCTTCCGACTCTGATAAGTACATCTACTGACAGTTTACTTCCTGCAGAATGGTGGCATTTCCTGCCTGTGTTGTCTCCTTTTCAGCTTTGTTTGAAGTGAGAGGGATGAAGGATATCAGATTTTTTCCAGATTTCATGGATCACTGTTGAATCTCTTGTCTCTTGTTTTAATCTGAAAAGGCAAAGTTGTTGATGATAGCACCCTGGTAAAGACAATGGAAAATGTCATAATCAACATCTAAAATATACTTTAAAGGTAAAGTAATGGTATACAGCTTGTAACTGAATTGAATATCAGTATTGTTAACATTAGATTTAGAGCCATATATTGTTGAGAGTCTTTCATGCAGATGAATGTTGATCACTATGCCAGTACCCACTGAGCTTCTGCAAGTATATAAATGTACTTGTCTTGTTACTGTTCAATGGTGGTAAATTATAATAGTACTTTCAAGAAAGTATCTGGGATATTTGATTCTATATGTTTTGATTCAGTCGTCTGGAGACTTACCACTAATTTTACTAAATACCTTAAAGAGATTTTTAAATAATGAGATTTTAACCCCATGTTAAATCCCCTACACACCTACAGTACACTGCCACAGGTGTTGTCTCCTGCTTTATCTAGACCCCAATGCATCAGGAGAAAGATGTCAGGGATCCACAAAAACCCAGTGACCCATAAACTTATCTACAAACACTAAAATCCAAATTCTAAAGATTACTTTTAAAACTGAAGTTATAGAAGCATGAAAATCAGTTTTACTTTTTCAAAATAGCTTACTGGATTTTCCTCTTGGAAGAGTTTAGAGGTATTCTGATTACCACATTTTCTAGTTTGTACACAGCCATTTACAACAGACATGCTCTTTCTCAGGTGTCCAACTTGTTGTTCCTGTGTGTGCTCATGAATCTGACCACTAAGTAAAAGCAGTGTAAAATGATATGCTAAGATAAGATTTAGGTTTCAGCTGTTTTACATTACAGCTCTCTCTGAAAGGCACACTCAGCCATGTGTATGGTTGAAGAAGTGGGGTGACTCTGTTATGTTTAAACATAAAAAGGTGGGGAAATGTAGAAATTTACTGTATATATATGTGAAAAATGAAAGAAACAGTTTGCTCGTCATGTAGTTGATTGTGTTTGTACTGTATTTAGTCAATGTTTCCCTCAGCAGGCTTTCTTCAGGACATCTAAAAACTACAATGAGAACTTTACAAGGGTGTTTAAACAACCATGTGACAGGAAGTGATATATTTAAATCACCTGGTAAACTCAGCTGCACGTGGTCGTTCTTCAGCATATACTTTTGCACATAAATCTTTCAACTTAAGTAGGAAAATGTATAAATACATTCATATGGATAAATCATATATGACCTTTTTTTTTCTAATCCTCACTGGTACATTAACCTTGTCTAGAAAAGAACAGTGGGCCTGCAGACCAGAGCTTTGAAACCAACTTCTAACCAAGACTCCAGTCTATTTATATATTTTTAAGGTGCTTCAAGAAGATTTATAATACCTGTGTTCTCTGTGCGATCTCTCACTGATGCCGCCTACAGATAATCTTGATATCATCTGTTTTTACAAAAATCTGTTCAGACGCTTAAGATGTTCAGGCCCAAATGAACAACAGGCAGCTCGTGTATTTCAAACGCAGTAAGCCTCTGACAATGTTGTCTTCTTTATTCATCCTTCCAGCAGGTTCCCACTAAATCAATACGTCGTGACTGCAAAGAAAAACCGTTCTTACTCTGCTGTCTAAATTGTACAGCTCCAAAGGGAGACACGTGTTCATTTATATGCCTCTCTCAACAGCTTTAATTGAAAATAGCGTTTGAAATATTGCATTTGTTCTCTGCCTTTGAGAGGTTTTGAAATGTCTGCTAACAGAGTCACCCTGAACAACAGCTGGGGTGTGTTATTTCATTGTGAAGTGTTTCCTCTGATATTGGAAGGGTGAAAAACTGTCCAGTAAAATTTTCTCCACTGTTTTTTTTTCTCATCTCACATTAGAAACCCATAGTTTTATGTGTCAAAGCTAATGGACTGCCAATAAACAGACTGTATATATGTGCACTTACCACTAGTATGTACATGAAATGACATTAGTGTTGAAATTATAGAACTTGTTAGGTAATTTAGTAGGAATGCTTTGGACCATAAAGTAGCTCTAGCGACACATTGGCCCATAAAACATTGTAAATGCTAAATTGTCTCAAAGTTCAAAAAGAAAGTGTGTTTCTAATTTATTTTCTTTTAAACATGTTTGTTATTTCATATAATTGGGCATTATACTGCATGAGTGGATTTTGTGTTATAGTCACAATGTAAGCTATGTAGCAAATACCATGTTCATGTCATTGTAAGATACTGTATTTATACATGCTGACGGAATATACAAAAATTTATCGATAATCTTTGTATCGACAATCTTGTACAGTCTATCACCATTTAGGATTAAAATTTGTTTCCTCCCATTGTAATCACGTTATTGGTGCCATTAAAAAAGTAAAATCTTTGTGATGTTGTCTTTGTTTGTAAAGATTCATTCTTATCCAGGCATCTTTCACTCAAATGCAATGAGGTTTTTTTTGTTTATTTGTTTTTCTTGTTGCTTCAATTCTCTGTCACATCAACATAGGATTCCAGTCCCATCCAGTGCAATACCTCACAGTACCATGAGACTGTCTTTAAGTCAGTGTCCTTCTCTAAATAGTTGTAGCCCTTCAATTGCGAGCACTGCAGCCAGCGTTTCATCTGTCAGCATGTCTGTCTGGAGAGATGACAGATGGACAAGCGTTGCGTGCAGATGGAGGGTGTGAAGGCCCAGCGTCTCTCTCCCCCTCTGAATCATTTTAGGAGAGAAAGACAATGAAAGAAAATACTGTTGAGAGGATGGGGCGCCGCAAAAGGGTGGAGGATGGCAGCCGGAGGACATGAAAAAAGAATATGATGATAAACAAAAGTAGTTACTTCGGTGCTCTTCAGTGTCTTTAGCAGCATCTTTGGTGTTACTTTCCTGCTGCACTTTCTTTGTCTGTCTGCTGTTTGGTGCTCAGAAGGAAGTACACAGTGTTTTCATCAGGGTTTTTTCACAGAAAACAGCTGCCTGCTACAGCTGGAAACAGAGTTCATGAGAGTGGTGAGACTGAAAACTTCCACATTTCAGACAGTAAAACCAAAACAATTAACTGAATCAGCTGACTATGAGAAACACTGTTTACATCATACACAACCATTTGATCCATTTGTTAATATAGAAATACTGAATTAGTGCAGCTTTAATAACAGTAATTTCATACACATTGCATACACATCACTGTAGCTAAGGGAAAATGACTTATCAGACTGAGCTGAGATCAGTAAAGGTCCCATGACATTTCTCTAATTTCAGTGAGTTTGATTATTGTGATTCATCAATAAATAATAGAAGGTCACAAGCTGGCATTTAATCACAAGAATAATTGCTGATTACTTTGCAGGAATCAGCAGTTTAACAGCTGAATTAACAGTTTAAACATCACTTTTCAGAACTAACAAACTACAGATATCACAATAAATCAAAGGCAGGTCAGTTAAAATAAAGTCTGTCAGAAAGAGTTACAAAAGAAGGGAAAGCAAAAGAAAAGCTTTGCCAAAAACTTCTCGTGTCCAGTATTTGCTTTGCGTCCCTTGTTTCTCCAAATTTCATTTAAATTAGATCAGACATCCCAAATGAAACTGACCCATGCACAGTTTCCCCCCATGTATTTGATAGTTTGACCAAAATAGGATCATTAACACACATATAGGCTACTATTTCATAACTTTCTGGATTTTAAGGTCAAAAACTGAGCAAGGGGTTGAGGGGATATTGGATGTGCGAGGAAAAGGAAGCGAAGTTTGAGGGGGAAAAAAATGAAAATATACAAAAATGAAAAAATACCTCACAGGAATTTGTGGTTTTGAAATTTTTGCAAAGTCAACACTTACTCATGACTGAATGACCTAACCCAGGGATTTACAAATCCTGGACCACATGGATTCCCATCCATCTGGAAAGCTTCACTCATGATAAAGAAACAGCAGAGCCAGTGATATGTAAGATAAATCTGTGAAAGATATATTACACTCTACGTTTTTCTAAGCGTGAGATTTGAGGAAAGAAACTGATCTGATAAAAGATACTGGTCAAGGCAAATTATATGTGTATTGGGGACATGATGATCGTCGTATCAGAGACGCTGAACTCTAATTCTTTTCTTATCTCAGAGATTAGTCTTTTCCTGCTTAGTTTTCTCCTGTGAATGTGACTGACTTGAAGAGTTAGGGGGGAGGATGATGGGGAGGACAGACAGGAGGAAAAGATGAAGAAAAGCAGGGAGGAGATGGAGGATGACACAGAGCTGAGCTGCTGACAGATGTGTTGAGCTCATGGCTGCTCTGCACTGATGAGAGGAGATGAGAAAATGGAGAGATCAGTGGAGAGAGTGGAAGTGTCGAATGAGAGCGGAAAGAAATGTGCAGAACAGGAAGGGTGGAGAAAACTTCAGCGAGGCCAGATAACTTCAGCCTCCACTGTTTCTACTGTAATTTCTCATTGAATTACTGAAACTAAATTCAAGGTTCATTGTTTATTATTTATGATTTTTTTTTAATATTAGAATTCAGAGGTCCTGTTATGTTTTGTTTTGTTTCCTAGCCATTTGGTTACAATCTTAAAAAGAGTGATCTCCGATTCCAAAGAATTTAACAGTTCAATAACTTTAATTTAAAACTTTAATTTTCTTGGTGAAAAAGAATTTATTTTAGGTTGGTATATGATTCTAGTGCAGCACACAGTAGTATCAGCTGTGTATTTTTGTTAAACATTTGTTTAACCAGGTGAAAGTCTCACTGAGATTATGAGCTTTTCCAAGAGACATCAGGCAAAGACTTCAGCATACAGTAAGAGTGACACGACAATAAACACACAATATCAGGCCAGGGATCCTGTAACACAAAAGAGCAGAGATTATCCTGTTAAAACATACATGCAGGTATTAAGTCTCAACTGATGATCTAAAATAAATTAGAAGCAAAAACATAAACTAATCCATACCTGGATACCATACCATATCATGTCTGCTCTCCCTGTTTCTGTGTGTGTGTGTGTGTTCTCATTTGGACACAGCATGGGGGCGTTACCTTTTCCCGCCACTTCACCTGCACACCTGTTTGAAATCTACTCATCATTCCACCCACTTCCTGCTGTATGTAAAGATTGGCCCTGCAGTCCTTTCTCTGCCTACGGTGGAAATGTTGGGCCAACAGCTCTTGTTCTTTTGAGAATTCATACTGTCTTCTGTCTGTCTCGTCTGTGCTCCAAGGTTAGCAGCCACACACCTGTCTGTTTTGATGTGTTTGTCTCTGGGCTATCCACCAAAATTTTCATTGTAAAAATCTGAAATTTGCCTGAATGAAACAGGTAGCCTACATATTTTAGGCTTTTACTCTCACTAAAAGAATTCGCTGTTTTTGTTTCTGTCGCTGGTTTGATAAACACCTCACACAGAAAAAAAACAAAAAGCATTGATTGTTTTGTAGAGAGATGCTTAAACTTAAGGGGGTTACTGAAAAAAATGCTGCAAAGATTATTTTGTATAAGAGAAGAATGACAACAGGAAAAAAAGAGTGGAAAAAAGTATTCAGCTGTGTTGTATATTTTCAGTGAAACTTTTTGTGAATGAAACCGTTTGCCTGTCAGACCTTGTGGTTTTGCAGGCTTCTCAGCTCCAGTGTGTAACGCTGTGTGACAGGCTGAGCAGAAGAATGTGAATTTACTGAAGACATTCCTGAGCTGTTGAGATGCAGGATCAATCCTTTGCTGGGCTGAGGTCACTGTGTATTTTGACATAAACCTTCAGCAAGCATCACTAGTTTCGTACGGCAGTGTAAATGTTTTTACTATTGTTTTGCTGTTGTTTGAAGCTACAGTTTTCATGGTGGAATTTTGCAGATAGAGCTAAACTTTAAATACCAATGGTATTTTATACAAACAGACACCAGTGACATAGGAGACAATTTTGAATGTCCTCTGTCCTCTGAATGGTGCAGCACTTGCATTTGCTAGAATTTCTTTTTAAGTAATTAAGCCATCGCAATTATCTGTGAAAATCTTGTCCTGTGCCAGGGCAAATGTTTAGTCCTTTAGACCTTGAGGTTTTGCAGGGCCTTTTGCTCACTCGTGGAGGGGTCTGATGTGCTGTTGGCTGGTTAAAAGGGTGTGAACCCGAGGAGGAGATTCCTGGAAGCTTGAGTCAACAGCAGCTGTGGTTGGCGATGAGGAGAAGCTGTCCAAAGAGCTTTTTTACCGGCAACTGCCTTTTCACTGTGAAAGGAGCGCCCAGGTGAATGGAGTCAGTGACCATGACGGGCTCGCACACACTCACACACACGCACACACACCTGGAAAAAAAAACATTCAAACATCTACTCATAGAAATCCTAAAGATACCTACACACTGTCACCTGGAAAATAGATTGACACCATTTAATGAAGTGCATTTGCAGCATGTGCACACAGATGCACACACACAAAAGCACAGATGCATCTCTCTCACACACACACGCGCACACACACACACACAAAGGGGGAACAACACAGACACCTGGCTGGCATTGAAGTGCTGTTCTGTTTGCATACCTCTCTCTCTCTGCACTCATCCTCCACACAGCCACAAAGCTGCCATTAAAACTAGGAAAACAAAAACACAAAAAAGAGGCTAAAAGGGGGCAGCAGGCGGCTTCCATCCTTCTTCCACCAAACCCTTCCTCCCTTTCTCCATTTCTCTGTACCAAATGTTTACCTCCCCCCCGTGAAAAGAGAGGGATGTGGACATACAGGGTGAGAAAAGAAAGAAATCTGGCATATGGGAAGAGAGCCAAGGCCTTTAAAGTCTGCCACAGAGCCGTGACAAAAGCCTCCTAATCTCAGTGTTGTCTTTCGGCCCCTTTTTCTCCCCGCACATCCTGCCAAGTGTGTGTCTGTGTGCGTGCGTGTGTGTGTGTGTGTGTGTGTGTGTGAGAAAGAAAAAGAGAGCAAGAAAGTCAGAGTTAGTGTGTGTTATACAAGCAAGAGCGTGTGTGTATTTGTTTGAGAAAGTAGTAAAATGGTAAGGCAAGCTGGTGTGTGTTTGTGTGAAAAGAGATTGTATGTGATAAAGAAATTGTGTGTGTGTGTGTGTGTGTGTGTGTATGTGTATTTGACAGGAATGGAATCTTTCCACAGGCGTGCTGACATCACTCAAGCATACATGGGACAGTTGGAGGAGGTCAGGCTCCCTCAAAGGCAACAGCCTGTCTGCCTGCCTTCACATGTGGGACGCCTGTGTGGGTGTGTGTGTATGTGTTGAAGACTATATGAGTGGTTCAGGTCAACCATCCTCACCTGTCCCTCTTTGAATCATAAACTGCCCCTATTGAACTCTCTTCCGCTAAAATTCAATGAAACTGCCTGTCTTTGTGTGTTTGTGTGTGCCTAACAATTCCTCAAGCTCATCCTTTTTACCCACTTCAAAAGCAGCAGATGTGAATAGATGCGCGCGTGCGTGTGTGACCTCCTGAGCGTTCCTTCCTCATCCTGTAGATCCCTATCAGAGGCAGCTGTGGCCTAAACACCATCACATACAGCAGAGGAATGCATACTAGAGCTATTATGATATATACAGGACCAAGATAGACTATAGTGCCATCTAGAGGCTGATGAATTTAGTGACAAGTCCATTATTGTCTGCGAATGATATTAAGAATGGTGAATATAATGCATGTACACTGTGTTTTTCTGCCTTAATGGACAAAGCATTTAACAGTTTCATCCATTCACACTCTCACACATGCTGCCCCCCTGCCATGCATGGATTTCAGTGTCTTGCTTAAGTAAACTTTGACATGTGAACAAGAAGAGCCAGGGGTGAGTGTATGACTTGCTCTACCTCGCTTTACCACATCCGCCACAAAGCAATATATTAGACAAATTTAAATGTTGATCTGATGATGACGCTATATGTTTAAAAAAAAAGAGCTATTAGGAACATCAAAGTTATAACTTATAATCCTGAGGGGAACATGAATGTCTGCACCAAATGTCATAGCAATCCATTTAATAGTTGCTAAACTGGTCGACTGACGTTCCCATCCCTACAGCCATGACACCTGCCTGGCTAAAAATGATCACATTGTTTGAGCGTAATGAACTCTCTTCTACTACTATATTGTGTTGTGTTTTATTTGTTTTAAAACACAAATTTCTTTTTTCGTTTTTCACTGTCAGACAATAAAGGTGATGGGGATCACAGGTTATACACCGTGGACCTGCAAAGAAACACTTTCTGCTCACCTCAGAAAGACAAATAGCTCGGGTGTGAAATCATTTAGTTCATGTTGTGTCTTGCCCAGAGGGGATTACACTTACAGCACCAAAGGTACAAGACTGAAATACTGAGTGACAAAGTGTGAAATCTGGATCAGATTAAGTGAGAAGCTTCTCTCTCTCTCTCTCTCTCTCTCTCTCTCTCTCTCTCTCTCTCTCTCTCTCTCTCTCTCTCTCTCTCTCTCACACACACACACACACACACACACAAAGAAAGATGGAGATGGAGATGGAAAGGGAGAGACTCAGAGAGAGAGAGGGAGGGGTGGACAAGCTGTGGGAACACGCTGCTGAATAATTACCACTGACATCAGAATAGTTTTCTTTAGCTCTCTGAAGTGGCAGGACTCATTTGTACAGCCTGAAGCCATGCAGAGGTGTGTGTGTGTGTGTGTGTGTGTGTGTGTGTGTGTGTGTGTGTGTGCAGGAGAAAGTGAGTAAGACAGAGATAGAGTTGTGACTTGAAAAAAAAGAAAAGTGTAACACTTATTAGGAGTGTAACACATTATTATAAACTGTGTGTGTGTGTGTGTGTGTGTGTGTGTGTGTGTGTGTGTGTGTGTGTGTGTGTGTGTGTGTGTGTGTGTGTGTGTGTGTGTGTGTGTGTGTGTGTGTGTGTGTGCGCGCATAAGGGAGAGATTATTCTGATTTAGTCTTCTCTCTGTCAGTGTGTGACACCATGACAGCTTAGTCTGCCCTGGGGAGCCATTTCTCTCTAAGTGGACCTTAAAAAACAGGAAACGACTTCAAATCCCACTGGAGCGCAGAGGAGGATCAAGCCTACTGACTCTGTACAATACCCTTTAACTTTACACACACACACACACACGTTAGTAAGCGCCTGAATGCAGCGTGCACAGACCCAGAGCTCACACACACAGTCACACCTGAGCCCTCTTCAATAGACACCATTCACCACCCTGACAACCCGGGACAATAGAGCCAAAAACGCAGGTCGACAAAGACAGAGTCGACCTGTCTGAACACATCGGGCCGTCCTCGCCACCCGCTTCACCACATCAGCTTTTCCCTGTTGTGATGACTTCAGGTGATATCGTGTTTCTATATAGCTACAATTTTCTTTGCCTTCACTTGCAGCTGTTTTGTAACAAGCTTTGAGGGTGAAATCACGAGTCATGTTACTGAAGTTACATGCAGCAGGCCAAGAGTCCGGAAACCATTGTTGAGGATAGTTAACTGTATCTCTGCCTGAAGGCTATCTTCATGTTAGCTCAGCGTGAGCCTGTCACCCTTGAAGACTAGTCTTGTAGAATCCAGTAAACTGACATAATTTTTCATGAACATAATCCCAGTTTATCTTTGTAAATTGAACAGGTGCTGGTGCAACAGAGTAAGAATAACATCAAATTGTGCCTTTGGCAAAAAGCTTGTAAGTCTCTCTCTGGGTTGAGGCTTGTAGGTCTCTCTGCTGGATTACTGAAAGTAATTCACTTTCAAAACAACATGGCTAAACAATGCAAAGTCAACTGAACAACCTGACCTTTGACTACATACCAGGCGATACCGCAGAAATGAGAGTACCAAAATTCATCAGGATATCTGCAGTATGATGGCAGGTAAATCTGGACCAGAATGAGAAAGACAGCACTGACACAATTTAAGCCCATAAAGATCCTGTGTCATTCAACAACAAGCTTTTGTCAGTATTTTACCAGTTTATCTGACTGGGATACTGGAAGAATTGGAATGCAACAACACTGAATTTGAGTTTAATCATTAGTTAACAGTTACATCAGGGCACAGGTTCAAGATGAATTTCACATATTCTGGGTTTAAAAAAAAAAGACACACAAAGAGGACGGTGACTCATTTTAGGGAGTGAGAGACATAAATACCTCTATGTACATGTCAGTGACCAGGTGTATTTCCTCTACAGGCTTCGTGACAGTTTAAACGTGTGTGTTTGTTAAGGAGGAGGGCAGACCAGGGAGGACATGGAGCGTCTGAAGGAGGAGGGAGGTTTGAAGATGGGAGACTTCCATCCAGGACTCTGGCTGTATGAAATATCTGGGGTCATCGTTGCTCCCTGAAAACGACTGAGAGAGGAAAGGAGAACTGACTCACACTGCAGATATATTTTCTAAAATTCTAGAAAGAGGAATTGTTATGGGGTGACAGCTCCTACAGATCAACTAAAAATCCTTTTTCATGTTTCTCCTCATCCTTGTTTCTCCATTTCGTTCCAGACGTAATATATGACAACTATATCAATGCATTTGCTGGAATACTCAAACTTATGAGAGATATTTTATTGACAGCCACAAACATTATTATGATGCCTGTAACAAATGAAATTATTCACCTGACTGTTGCTGAGCGAGCAGAATGGTTGGTCAATGTGTTCCGACTGGATGATCTGTGAGGGATGATGCCTAAATATGACACCAGATAAAACCATGTTTAATCTGTAAAACAGGTCTTTGAGATATAATGGCTTTTAATGATTTTAAAAAATACACAACATAGTTTTGGGTCATTAGAAGCTCAAATCACATAATCAAAGAGGCATGTGTAATCCTAAGCATAACAATGGACAACATCTGCATTGGTTTAATCACTGTGGGTGGTCAACAGTGGTGTCCAAAACCCCCAAACAAGGCTAGGTTGCAAGATGATTTTGTCAGATGATTACACTGTGATCATGCCTGTGTCAGAATGACACCTCTGTCTTAAATGTGCAACTGTTAGACACAAACATTTAGCAGAAAGAGACACTGAGACTTGATTAGATGTCCCAGGCAGCACCACAGATGTGATTTTCTGAGGAGCCGTTTGTGTACACATTTAGCAAAGAGGGAGGTCAAACTTCTAACCCTGAATTTACTGGTATAATGCTCTTTGCATTGATGTACAGAAGCAGATTGTCTTCCCAGAGTTATGACAGCAAAATTGCCAAAGCAGATACAAGGTTATGGCCAATATTTGACACAGGTTGCAGTTCTTCTCACAGTTAAAACTAAAAAGCACAGTTTTATGACGGGTAGAGCAAAGAACATACCCATTCGTCCATCTTGTGGAGGACTTAATAACGACAGTCTAGGGACAGTGTTAGGCTGAAAGATAGAGACACACAGAGAGGAACAGCACAAATCATGACTTTTTATTTGCATGTTCTGTCAGTTCTTTTTTCCTCCCATGTACTAAAGCTGCAAAGTAAATGGAAAGATGTAGTATAATCTTGGGAGATCTTATATATTACAAATAGAGGATTTGGACATTTACTGTAAGAGAAATAATGAGACTTACTTTCCTGAAGTGTTTCCTTTCATCCACTTCCATGTTTTCAGTACTGCCAGACAGGAGAGCACACTTCATTAGTCTGGTTGGGTTCATTTGGCTGAGAACTGCAGTGGTGCCTGAACTTTTACATAACAAGTCAAAGATCTATGTAACACCGACATTTCTAGTTCCATTCCAAGCAGCTTTGCTTGGCTTTTCAAAATGAAACTCATTCATTTTGCAAGACGCAAATCAATATTAGATTTACTGAGGCCAATTTTGTAATGCAATACAGTCACAAAAATCTTAGCATTTTGAAAAGCCCTCTATAAAATAAATGTATGCAAATGGGGTTAATATCTGCTAAAGCCTCAGAGGATAAAACAACATTTGCACTATTAAATTAAGGCAGCCAATCAGTCCTGTGTCAACGGTGTCTAGGAAACCCAACAGGGATTCCTGACTAAACCCAAGCAAAGCTTAGCTTATTCAGGTGTGTGTGTGTAGATAGCCGAAGGGCAGGGCAAAGTAATACAGCAGCTAAAGCTAACATAAGACACTGGGGCTGAACCCAGGTTATAGCTTGTTTGCTCTGTGAAATACCTCCCACATTCTCTCTCTCTTAAGAGGTCTGTGGTAAGGTGAGAGGCAAATGAGGGGCAGAATTTAAAAAAACAAAGCATTAGACAAGGTGAAGAGAGCAGAACAGAGAAAATGGTATGAAGAAAAATGAGAGGAGGGTCAATACTCACATGTTAGTGGCTGATGAGTGTCGCGAGAGGGCCATGGGGGAGTTATATGGAATCTGTAAGACTAACAGCAAAGAAAAAACAATAACATATCAACATCTACTGTATAGTATATTACTAATGAAGAGACATTATAGTTATACAGTAGATGTATAAGTGTTCAAAGATGAACCATTGACTCGGGGTATTTGGATGGTTGTTCAGTGTCCTAACTGGACTGGGGTCATCAGAGTTTCTGATCTTGCTACGTGAGCCTGCTGGCTTTTCCTCTTTTTGTACAACCAGCTCATCCTGTTTGACTGTGCATTTCCTTATCAGCAAGAGTTTTGCAACAAGTAATCGTCTTGACTGACCAGCCTTGAATACAGAACAGTTCACAATGTTGAATCCTGTTGTATAAAATTTTGGGAATGTGGTATATTTCCGTGCTTAAAGTGATTTTTACACGTGATTTTACTTGAGTCTGGTCACACTCGCAAGTGTGGCCTCAAGATACAACTTGGACTTTCTTCTGTCTTGGTCACCAGTCCTATTGGTCTTTGGTCAGAGTTTTCTGTTTTTGAGCTCCGTCTTGACTCAGTTAATCTAGTCAGATTGTCGCTGACTTGGCTGTGTGGTCTTGATTATTGTAGAGTACAATGTATAGCATCTAATACAAAAAATATTAATATTCATTATTTGTACCATCATCGGCCACAACAGTGATGACAAGAATGATGCTACAGTGAAGATATTTCAGACGCTTTACCAGTTTGGTGTGTTTGCCATACAGACCAATATCAGCAAACAAGCATGTGTTGTTTACTTATGAGATCATTTACCTGGTTTATGTCCATGTGGAGTATGTGGATTGTGGCTCATCTGAGGCACTGATGAAGCTCTGACACTGAGTAAGAACAGGAACATACAAGGTTACTCAGTTCCAACAAAACAGAGAGTGGTTATAGCTGCTTCACACACAGCTGTTGGTTTGAATCCTAGAATGAGAGAATAGTTGAGGACCCTTCGCCCCTCAAGATGCCCTAAACCCAGACAAATAATTTCAGTGCATATCTGGATTAGGGTTTCCTTTGCAGATTGGCTACCTTTAGTCATAGTCTACACAGCATTTAAAAACCTCCACTGTCCCTTTAACTCAGGGGTGTCAAACCTGTCCACAAAGGGCCGGTGTGGCTGCAGGTTTTTGTTCCAACCAATGAAGAGCACACAGTTTGACCAATCAACTGTCTGAAGACTGAGATCAGTTGATTAAATGAGTCAAGTCTGGTGTGCTGCTGCTTGGTTGGAACAAAAACCTGCAGCCACACCGGCCCTTTGTGGACAGGTTTGACACCCCTGCTTTAACTCATTCAGTTTTGGCTGTAACAAGCCATGAGTGACACCTAGTGAGAGATGAGGCATAACAGCTAGTTCAATGTGAACTTCACATCCTAAGCTACAGCCAAATCCAACAAATCCCACACCAGCATTTAATTTAAAATCATTACAGGTTTTACTGCCTCCATAGATCCTTAATTTGTGTTGTTTGTTTGTTTTTGTTTTTTTAACTTTTATTTCTGTCATGACTAGCCCCTAAGGGGGCTGTTTTTGGAACTCTTTGGTTTTGTTTTGAACTCTTTTGTAGACTTTTGGACATTTTCAGTTTAGTTTTATTTTGGAAAGTATATTTCTTGTGTATCATGTCTTGTTTTACTTACTGTCATAGTCTGTAATTTATATTATGTTTTTGTCTGGTGTTCCTGTTTTATTTTGAATTCACTGCCCTTGTGTATCTGGTCATGTTTTACTTCCTGTCTTTGTCTTGTTTCCCGCTTTTGTAATTGCTTTCCCCGCCCTAATTGTTTCCACCTGTCACCTGTTTACCTGTTGTGTATATATAGTCTGCGTTTCCCCTTGTCCAGTGTCAGTTCATTTTTGTCTCAGGCTGTGTTCCATGCTTTTGTCTCCTGCTGTGTTCCATGCCGTGTCCCATGTTCTGTCTTATGCCTTTGTCTCTAGTCTCGTTTCTTGTCCAGAGATCTTGTTTTCCCAAGCCATCGTTTCCCAGGTCAGGTTTTGTATAAATTTACTTTGTTTCTTGTTAGGTTTTGTTCATTGCTTAGTCTTTTTCCTCGTAAGAGTGATTTTGTGTTCACGTTTTGTAACTTTTGTTTTAGTGCCTTTTTCCCCTTTATGGGTGATCTTTTGTTTGTTACTTCGTCCAGTTGGTTTGCCTTCCTCCTTCGTAAGTGATTTTCTGTTGATACTTTGTTCGAATAAATAATTATTATTTTGGACTACGTCTGAGGGGTCGTGCATTTGGGTCCTAGTCCTTGCCTCCCATAGTCGTGACAATTTCAGTCAGTCTTCAGGATTTGAAGTATTACAGTCACTGATGCATGACCATGTAGTACAACACCTGAAATTTAACTGTGTGAATAAAGGATGGTAAAAACTAGTAAATGGGAAATTAAAATGAAACATCAGCCAAATGCTTGTTAGCAAACTCTTGGGAAAATTAAATGTTTTTCAGGGTATTGTGGTTTGTGGAACAGTTAAAAACTGGTTGACTCCCCTGCATAGTGGCTTCATAGTGGAGTTTTTTTATTTCATAGGGCCTTAAATGAATATTTTAATAAAGATGGGTTGATTTTAAAGATGGGTTACTCATCTTTTTATATTTACTCATATTACTCATATTTTTTTATAGCCCACTGTCAGAACATGAGAATATATGTCTATATCTAATTTGATTTTCTTTAATAAGTTTCCACTTTATGCTGTACCTCTGATGCCGGAGACAGTTTTCTAGCTTTGAGATGCAGGCGCTCTGTTCATTCAGCTTCCTTTAAAGGAAAACAAAATAAAAATGAAAAAGAAAAGAACCCAACTTTTCATGAACTCATTTTTAGAAATTAGTATGAAAACGCATTATAAACGTATGGTTTAACTTACTTTGTCATCTGCTGCATTTCTTGTTGCATCTTGACTAATACCGCCTCTAGTTTCTCATTCTGTAATTGATAAAGTAATTAGTGATTCACTTGCACAGCAAGAATAGCGCTGATAGCAGCTCTAAAGTATAGTCCATTACCTGCCAAATGAAGAAACGCAAAGACACACATACACAACAACAAACATCCACTCTCTCAACTCTATCTCACCCTTTGCTGGTAGTGAGTCAACAGTCTCTTTTGATGTCGTGCCTGGAACATTATCACCTGAGAGAAGGGAGGAAACAGTGTTATGTTAAGTCTGGCTTAATAAATGATCTAAAAATACATGCAACTCTACAAAACAGCTTTCTGAGCAAACTATCTTGGATTGACTGAGCCAAACATGTTGCTGAACAATGCTGCTATTTAGAGGCTGATGCAGATATAAGAACAGTTAATAAGACTATTTTATGATGTGAAACAAGAAAATGACCAAACTTTGCTGACTTCCGTGAAGTGTTTGGTTGCCACAACACTGATGTCAGAAAACAAGGCCTTCACCTCTGAGCTGCTCTGAAACAAAGACATTTCACATGACTGTAATTGCAGTGGGACTGTAAAATGACATCAGTTTGTTTATAAATTTATGAAGTGTTATCCCATGCAGGCAGCCCCACATCCAAACAACAGTGCCATTAAATGAGAAGAAAGACACTTACTTTGTCAGAGAGAGGTGATACTTGGCATTTGGAGTTGCATATTAAACACCTGTCTTGTTTGCCTGAAAGAACAGTTGCAATTATATAAAAGCAAAATCACAAAGTAATGAATGGAATGCATAATCCTTGCAGGATTGTATTAAATAGAAGACAAGCAGAGCCTGAACCCTGTATTTAAACTCAACAAAAGGGAATTCCAAAGTGTTTCCGCCCGAGACACAAAATTAATTAAGTGTAACTCCTTGATCTAACCCAGACAGAACAGATTACAATATAAGAGTCTGACTGAATTAGACCCATCAGGGATAGACCTGTGACTTATGAATATGATCAGTGGTTCCCAGAGTGGGATCAAGGGACCTCCATGAGCACCTCAAGAGGTCCCATATCCAATGTTGAATGGCGTAATTTCTTTCTTATTTCATTTGAGGACATGACAAGAAGCACTAAGTGACAGGACTGGAGAATTCACTCTCCCCTCTTTAATATAATAATGGCCAAGAACAATATCAAACCCGGTGTGCCAACAAGTACTGTCTCAAATTTGGCTCCCTCAGAGAAAGCTTATCTTTTGAGAGGACCTAGACATGGAAAAGTTTAGTTTAAAGCTCCTGTCTGAAGTGCAGCTGGTGTAAAACTGAGTGATCAGCTCTGCAGTATCACTTGAAATCCAACAGATGTCCCTGTCTTATCAGGCTTTCACCTGCCCGGAGCAGCAGAGACGGTACAACCTGGGCAAAGTGAAGAGTTGGTTGCTTAATTGAATCACCTTTCTGATAACAGACACAGCAGATGATATGGCCACAGGTCGTTACAGCCAGTTTTCGGTCAGCACCGGGGGGAAGGAAGCACAAGTTGCAGCAGATCCAGTAAGACATCTTAAGACCTGCAAACAAAGAGGCCAGCGCTTGATAAGTTAATTTATGTTAAAGCCTGTTTAACTCTCATTGTTTTTGCGTGAGCTTGTTAATTTAGCTTCATCCAGTTAAGCTAGGTGGTATTTCAACGGTCACGACGAGTACAAGTACTTTAATTTTTTAATGTAATTCTCTTAAGTTTAGAGCAACTTTATAGCCCGGCTCACCTCTTCTTACGGTAAGATAGTTATAAAACCAGATTTATTGTGTTACCCAGCTCAGGATGACCAACTGCAGGTTAAGCTAAATGCTAACGTTAGCTAACATTAACGATAAATAACGTATCTGTACAAGGGAAGTTATGTAGTCTGTACCATTAACTGGTGACAAAACTGCTCTTTTTATTTGACCTATGTCACTTAACTAAAAGCTTACCCTTTCTCTGTTCGTTACAGATCGGAAGTAGAGTCGCAGTTTAACAATACTATATTTCCTTTTGCAAATTTTACCTCCTAGCACGGAAGATCGTCAGTTTGTAAATAAGCTAGTAGTTTACGCTACATGGCTGTGACTACAAGACTCTTGAAGATGTTGAAACATTGAGATGATATAAACATTAAAGCTGATATGCTGAAAAATGAGGAGAGATCACAAAACAATCACAGTTTACAAACTTTAATTAGATTGTTTTAGCATAAAAGAGCTAAATAACCGTGATGATAACATTATTTTAACGTTAAAATATTTTTGCAACAAGTGTGTGTTGACATCAGGCCAAACTAAGGTTTCACTGAGCTTAAATTAAATGGACTGATGTGTGCTAAACATTTAAAGGGAAGCCGAAATTAACACCTCCTTATATTGTAAATCTAAACCATTTGTTTGGCAATTGGAGAGTATTTTATTTGGTAGTATTTCTGGGCAGAAAGGGTCCTTGCAGTAAAAAGCACTGGATATGCAGTAAGGTAAACAACAGGTACAGTGTTGACAGGTCAGAGGTCATTATCAAACCAGCTTCTTGGCAATGAAGAAGTCTTTGAGTCGTTTCATCTGCCAAAAACCAACTGACAACAGAATCGAGGTCTGCACCAAGGCCCACCACAACACTTTACTGTTGGTGTCCTCGCTGATCTGACGAAACACCTCCTCTTTCTCCTGAATGAGAGTAGACAATGAAAAGAAGTGTTAAATGTTACGTTCTGTGACATTAGAGGAGATGATGTTCAGTATTATTTATTTCACTTCAGGTTGAATGATAACACCCAGTAAAAACATTTCTCATTTACCCTCTGGTACTCCTGCTGCCTGGTGATGTACATCATCTGATCTGTGAGGTGTTTGAGGCTGTTCTCCAGTCTCTCCATGTTGTCCTTAGTCTTGTCAGTTTTGGGGTCAATCGTGTGCTTTCCCATCTGAACGTCCAAATGTAGCTTCTGTACAGCACAGTGGGGGAAAATTGAGTAAGAATTCAGTTTTGCGTAGCAGAATTGTTTTCTTCTTAACCAGTCACATTAGGCATCTCATGAATATTTTCTGCATTTTGCTTTCTTTTGAAAACAATTTGTGTGTGTGTGTCCACAGGTCTCACCAGTCTTTCTCCAGCAAAGACTGAAAATCTTGTGGAGTTGGTTTGGAAACACAGGAAGTGCTGACCAGAGGCGTGAGCTGTGAAGGTGAATTTGCCAAATTTACCATAGCGTTTGGACATCAGAACCTAGAGAAAAGGAAAGACACTGTTATGCCCACAGTTCTTCAGCTTTTTTTTTTTTTTTGGGGGGGGGGGGGGGGGAATCAGGTATAACTGGGAGATTCTAATTGATGTCCATTCATTTTTTTTGACACTGCAAAAGAGATTGAATTAGAATGAAAATCTGAAATGTGCTTTTTCATGTTGGGACCAAATCAGTAGGCAAAAAAGCTGGACTGGTGTGAGACAATAATATTGTAACACAATAACAGAAATAAAGGCTTACACTGTAAGTCTTACAAGTTCTTATCAGTCAGACCGTGCAGTGCTAATCTTTCGTAACACTGTTCGATGTGCATGTTGTCTTTGTTTAGGTTTGGTTTGAATGGGGAAACCAGCTAACTCATGTTTCAGTGTACTGTCACACACAAGTTTGTGTGGCCCTGGCTTGGTGACGGACCTCCCCTGTGAGTGCAGTACCTCATGGTTTGGGTCTCTGATTGTCACATGGACACCAAAGTGAGGGGAGTGGGTGAATGTCTTCAAATCCCAAGGCTCCAACAAGGAATACCCTGAATGTAAGAGACACTGACACGTGAGAGCATTTACATAGATGCGTACAAACACACATAGCTGTAGACAAGGCCAATACCAAGCTTGTGATATTTGTGAGGGAGTACAATTTATGCATTTCGTATTGGGATTTTCATTAAAATGTAATGTGGTTACATAATGTAGTATTTAATATATACATTACTGTACATTAATGTTATCCAAGTACACAGACGCTCATATTTCTGTCTCTTACTGTAGGACGAATTGCTTTTCTGTACATTTCCATTGCTGTTTGTTATTGTTGCAGCACATAACAATCAGTTTTCAAGAACACACTACTTTATGGGCAGTGTGGAAGTGAATGGCTTTTGCACTTGCTGAAATAAAAGACATAAAATCATCAAGTTCAAATAACATTACTGTGTGATTCAGCAGTCACATGGCAATTCCCAATACACTTTTAAAAATCTAATTCCATATTCATTACTACTGTAGAGATTGGAAACGACACTCAGGAGGAATATTCCCTCTCCAGGACTCACCGGTCACCAGCATGTCTTCAGGAATCTCCTCAATGATGCATTTTTCCTCCTGTTCTCCGAGATCAAAATACATGGCTGCTGCCAACATCAGGTAACACTGGAACAGAAAGCCAATGCCTCGAAAACCCATTTTCAGTTAACAATGAGCTATTGGATTTCAATACACTCAGTAGTGACCAAATGTTTGGCCTGTAATTCAGATAGACTTTTTTTTTCTGTAGATCTGCAAATTCAAGTCAAGATTGAGGTGTTTTTCATCAACTGTAGCCAAACACCCGTGTCCTACAGCAGATATTTAAAGTAGAGGGCTATAAGGCAGACAGTGTGAGTGTGGGAAGTTCACAGGTGCTTCTTTGTGTGACGAGACACTTTGGTCCTGTTGTGACTGGTTAACCTGGGAACCAATAGCACAGTATTCAAGACCAGTGATTGACAGGGACTGATCGCAGTGAGCAGTGACTCCTGTATACTCAGACCAGCATGAAATGGGAATAGCATTGTGACTTTTCAAACAAATGTTCATTAATTAGTATAATAGCTTTGTGTCTTGTTTCCACCATTGGGCCAAGCGCTCCCTCCTCATTTACCATACTACATCAAAAGATGCTGAACTGTGCCTGAAGGGATAAATTACAAATCCAAATGTTTGTCTGCTTTGATTGTCTGCCGTAGGGTGCTCTAGAATGAGAATATATGTGAGCACATTGTGAAGCACGATGATTGCCTAATCTTGAAAAATTAGACAGATGCACTTCTCATGTACCCTGCTGACGTATGCCTTATTCCTTGTAGATTTTGCGGTCCTTTTAAAATGTGGTGTTCACCTTTTTACCTCTTACACAGTGAGGATTACCAGTGTCACATTGTTTGATACTACAGTGCGAAAGAGTCCAGCTCTCTTTGGGAATAGAGTGGGAAATGTAATCCAAGCCATTACATACAATAGTTGCCATATGCTTACCTTGGATGAGGTCACTTATAAAGTAAACCCCAACACACCCACACACAGAATAAAGCCCTCTCATATTTACCATCTGCAGAAGTTGTCATCCCTAAAGTAAGCAAAGAGTCAGATTCCCCCTCCTCCCACACTTCAGTAGTTTTACAGAAAGTCAGAATGCTGAATCAATATATTTATTATACTTGCCTTAAAAATAATAGATTCAGTGTTAAGCTACAATGGATTTATGTAGTGTCTGCAAACCTCAGTCTAACGCTCTAATTAATTGTAATATAAATATAATTTGCTGTTCACTTCCTCTTGGCACTGCCACAGCCATATTTGTACATTAGTGTTACTTATGATCAGTCAGTTCATATAGTATTTTTTTCCATGCCATTTTGAAAATTTGTTTTTCCAGTCTTCAGCTGTCCAGTTTTGGACAGCAGTGTGTGTCCACTGCTTTTGTAGTAGTAAAGAGTGGTTATCTGAGTTACACTAGCCTTTCTGTCAGCTAGAACCAGTCTCATGAACAAGGTGCTTCCACCCATGTTGCATGTTTTTTGTTGCGTGTGAAATCAGTTCTGAAACTGCTGATCTCCTTACTGATAGAACAGTAAAACACAATTTTGAGAATGTGAACACCCTGTGATATACTCTTCAGCATATACTGTACTGAAATGAAACTGGATCTGCTTCTCTCCTGTCTCCTGATTCTCTATCTCAGTAATTTTCCTCTCCCTTGTCGTTCAAATCGGAAGGAGCTCCCTGTGATGCACCAGATGTTTCGTTCTTATTGCTATTCAATCTGTCACCTGCAGTATGGTTTCTGTGTTGCTTGGTGGGAAAGGGTGGGGGTGGGGTCAAAAGTGTTTTTATCTATTTTACATATGAAAAACAAGGTCACTTTACATGTAACTGGTGTCTGTTCTGTCCATTAAATGCGACTCCAGATTCATAGTGGGATGTGCTGCCTCTGGACGTTACAGCATGGAATGAGCTCAGTAAGATTTCAAGGCTTGTGATCTAAGTAAACATTTGGTGAACTGTTTTAAGTAGTTGGTGAGCACCTTTATCCTTTGTATGACCAACACTTCATCAGGGCGAGTTTGAGCCAGCACTAGGGCTTGAACCCAGGTCATCCAGTTAAAAGCATTTCTCTCTACACTCAATTTGATCCTGCGGCCCCAGTGTTAGTAATATTACCTTGGAAGCCCAAATGTGTAGTTCAGATTTTAAAGTCTTACACTGCACTGAGCAAAGGCACTAAAGAAGAATTTTTGTCAACATCATGGAAATCAGTTTTTCTCACTTGAAAATCAGTGTTCTTAAAGAAACACTTATTAATGACATTCAGTCTTAAGATGTATTTACACTTTATTGATCATACAGAACACACATTTTTTTGTACATTTTTAGTATTTTGTAACAAAAACTTGTTTCCTGGATTGAACTAGTATCTCATTAACATAAAGGACTACAAATTATTATATCAGATTTAATATACTGTACACTACAGGTTAAAATCCTGTCAATAAATATATTCTTTGTCTACAGGAAAATAACCACAACGTCTCTGTAAACATTATGTTTTGAATGCGGCATTATTTAGAATCCTGTATATTAATATCTATGTCTGACTTTTCTGCTGGTACTACTTAAGCTAATGGAAATACTGAGGAATCATTTTTTCCACTGTGCTGGAGCTGATATTATTTGGATTTTCTTTTATGTATTTCTTGGACATGAGGATATTAGATCTCTGTGATCTTCAGAAATGCCAACTCAAACCCAATTATAATGTGAAATTGTGTTTTTAGTTAATGTTTTGTTTAAAACAGCATTGTTCTATCCCCAGACAGTTTTGATAATCTGCCAAAACTAAATTGGTGTCTAATGACTATTTTGCCAAACTACACCTCTCTAGTGCTACCAGATTTATCAGTGTGACTTGAGGATGAGATTTTCTTTTGCAGTCTCACTCTCCCAATTTTACAGTTAGAGAATCAATCAGTACATTAGTCATTTCCACAGAAAGAGGGCATAGCCAGGAAGGAAAGAAGGGCTCTGGTTCGTCGTATTTATGCCTCATGTGAATACACTGCAGACCTTTTACTGTTGTTTCTCCGTCTTCGTCCCTTCCTCCCTTTCCTGTCTTTCTTCTCTTTCTTCTCCCTCCTCTCCTTCCTCTCTTTCTTCTCCCTCCTTTCCTGGCCTAGTCATAAGCAGTTGTCCGGGAAGCACTTCCGTTCTTCCTCCAGCAGGGGGCAGGCTGCTCCATTGTTAGCCGGATGCATGAGGATGTAGCGTGTGCGGTGCTGCACGCCCGAGTCTCCACACTTGCCTTTGCACAAGCCCCAGGGAGACCACACTGACACCTCGCAGTCCAGAGGGGTATCTGCACAGAGGGAGGGGGGCATTATAGTCTCATTAACGTTTAGGTTTGGCTTGTCATTTTCCTGAGGTGCAGCTTTCTAGATCTTGCACACGCTTTCCTGTGTTTTATCTCCTTTTTCATTTTTCAGTATACTGTGTTTATTGTATTTGTAAGTGTATATTTGTGTTTCCTTTAATAGCTTCTCGTTATAGATTCTTGGCAGTGGCTGTGCAGCTGGATTTACGTGCAGCTGGAGTATGTTTAATTGTAGTTCTGATTTTCTTTTTGAACCTTCATTTATTAAGTCTTTTCTCACTGTACTTGCTCTTTGCTCTTAGGCCTCCTCACCGAGAAGAGTGATATCATTGAATGAGTCCACTGTAGCAGATAGAGATTTTGCTAAAAGGCACCACAGCTGTAATGCAGGGAAAGGAAGCTGGCTTGTTCGTCCATTTTTCAGCTAACCTATTATGCAATTATTGAAAATCTTTTTTTTTTTCCTTTCTTCCTTTCACTGTCCCTTTCTCCAGCATCTCCAACAACTTGCCAGGCTACCTCAGCCAACCTTGTTGTGAGGTTGTGTACAGCTGATACGTATCCCAGACTTATTTGTGGGCTAAAGAGTAGAAAAGCAGAAGGATAGGAGACGGTACGGAAGCTGCATGGATGGACGGACGGAACATGCATGTCAAGTTGAGGCTGTTCATCTTGTGTGTCCATTAAGGACAGAGGGATGGATAACTTGATAAGAAGCTGAAAGCAGCGATGCTGATCTTATTTTATGTGAGTGCTGTATTTCACAGAGAATCTCTAGAGTAGGTCACTGCTAATCTGTAATGAAAATTGTTGTCCAAGCCTTGGGGAGAAGGCATAAAAGAGATGGAGGAATTAATGGAGAGAGGGAGGGATAAACAGTTTGAGGGGTAGGATGGAGCTTTCGGGACCAGGGCAGGAAACCCCAATTGATTCTTGGCCCCTGTCTGTTGTTTGTTGATGGGTAGTCAGGGGAACGGACTTGTAGCCTACGATGCTGAGTCAAACCTTTACGGTCACTCTGAACACTGAATCTGATTACCGCACTGTCAGCTCTGCTGCCAGGTTGACACACTATCTGTTTCGTTTTTTTCCCCCTAAAGAAACTTTTTCCTGGTCTAGTCATCTATTTAGACTTTGTGTGGTGAATTGTGTTTTTATAAAAGGTTATTTTTTCCCTTCCTGTCACGTTGGAGAATATCAGTCACACAGACAGGTTGTTTGACTTCTGCTTTTTTGGCCTTACTTCTAGTTTAACACACTCTTCATCTTTATTTTTCCAAGCTGCCTTCATACTCATCCTTGCAGTTAGACTGTTTTACTGTTACCACTAATCTGTGCAACAGGGAGTCTTAAAATTTAACAGTCTGGGAACCAACATTAAGTAAATCCAACTTCAACTTATGGATCCAGGTCTTGTTAAAATATACGTGTCTGCATCCCATTTTGGGTCCTGACCTAAATGCTGCTGTACATAGTTTCTATATAGTTTTCTTTAAATGCTCTTTCACTTTCTCCGTCTCTTATCATTAGACTTTCCACTGGATGCCAGATGTGCCCCTGGCATTTTCGGATGCCCTGCACTCGCTTGGCTTCTCTGGTTTCTGGTTGGAAGTAATTGACTTTGTGTGTGGCCTGTAATGGTTTGCAAATGCTTTCATCTGAATCAGCAAAAGACACAAGTTCCTAGTTTTGTGTTAAACCCTTACATCTGAGTTTGGCACAACTAAAAGCATATTCTTTGTACTGGTTTAAATGTGTATAGTGTTATTAAATCAGTGCAAGTAGAATGGGGAAAGGCAGCTTACTACTTACTAATCTCACTTACTAACTAATTTCAGCATATTTTTCAGACTCTGTATGAGTGACCCCTTTGATACACTTCCTTCCACATAAACATTCACAAAGCCAGTTTTTTGAATGTTTGAAATCGCCCGTTTGCCAGCTTGCAGTCTTCTTCATTGCCATTGTTGGCGTGTTGTAGTACTTCTTTGCATGTTATTGCCCTCAGCTGTCGATGAGTGGACTCGCATGAAACTCGCATGAACACATACAGTGTATTAATTATAATTAATTTGCGTTCCCCAGACTTACTTATGAGCTTGTCTTCAATCTCATTTCCTGTTGGCAGTTGGTTGGACTGGGTGGGCTCCACAGGCAGGCTGATGATCTGATTGGTCTTCTTTATCTTGGTCAGTGTTACTTTGGCGATGGGTGGGAGGTGCTTCAGGCGGGGGTAGTAAAAGGAGTTGGCAGGGTGGCTAGGGAAGGACGAAGTGATCTATGGAGGGGAGAATGGAGGATGAATAACAGTTGAGGAGAAATGGAGATGCGTTGGTAGAGATCATAAGGGTCAGTCACCCTTGATAACACAATAGTAATAGTGGTTAAGCCGTTAATCACTTACGATCTAAGTCTCTTTTGATCTGTGAGTAGTGTCATGGATTGCTTATGCCATTGATTTTTTCGGTGATAAGTAAATTTATGTCCAATTGTTGCAATGTAGTAATCATCGAAAGTAGTAAAGTATATGCAGACTCCTACCTCTGAAGGCAACATGAAATGAGGTAGAAATCAGTGTACACTTTTCTACCAAACGAGTTGTAACAAGCAACTTCAAGCTTATTTCTGTGATCTCATGGTTTTTGATTTTGGGGTTTGGATTGATGCTCTTGGCTTAGCTTGACCCACCTGTGTGATTTTGTCCTGCGGGATGGTTTCAAAGTTAGGAGAGGAGAAGGTGAACCCGCTATCAGTTCCTGCATCGTATGGGAAAAGCTCCAGTGACACATTCTCTTTCCAGTGGTCACCCTCACACAGATCAACACTGTCCACACCCACAAACCAGTCTGGGCTTGGAACGATACGCACGATAAACGACAGCTGCAGATGGAGGAAGTAAAGTATGAGGAGGAAGATTGAGCAGAGAGAGAGAAAAAGGAGAATGAGGGGGAAATGGAGTGGGTGAGAATGAGATATGGAGAGAAGAAGAGAGAAGATGAGAAAGAGACAAGAAAGGGTTGTTATTTTTCTGTCACCATATGTGATTTTTTTTGTCATGCCAGTGTGTTAACGCTACAGAGGAAGAAGTGGGTAATAATAAAAAAATAAATAAAATGAACAGTTTAAAAGTATTCAAATCAAGGCAACAGGACCAGAGGTGTTTTTTATTCCACACATTCTTCTTTCTTGTCTACATTACCTACACTTCAACTCGACAGTCGAAAGTTTGGTCAAAGACCTGAGAGTGTTAATGTCAGTAACGGTTCATGTGGCCTTGAGCTGCTGCCCTCAAGCAGGGACAAAGAGCAGGCCACAGAAGTCTGTTTTTTTTTTCACTTTTAAACTTGAGTTTTCAGACTCAACCGATGCAGACTCCATTACATCAGTTGAGGAGATCTATCAGACTTTGTGCAGCTCCCTCTGGAGCAACAAAACACCTTCTACACATATGACGTGTAAAATTTGTGGATTTACTCTTTAAACCACCCATATATGATGTGCATACCATATGATTGCATTTCACTATGCTGCAATGCGTTTAATTAGAAGCATGTATCATTCCTGGTTATTCGTAGTCCAATAATTCACCCATCTCCTTACAAACTTCTTTCTCTGCCAAAGTATAGTTTGTTTTGTGCTAGTGAACATCTTCAGTCTCCAACTGGACTTTTTCCATTTCTTCCACCTCCAAACCAAACCTCTCTTCCTTTTCTTTTTCCCAACTCTGTCTCGTCCCTTGTCCAAGCCTAACATAGTGTCGGGTCAGATGTGTCCCATATTTTATGTGTGTCAGATGGAAGTTTAACAGCCAATGCCTGCAGAGTTTTACATAATTTGTAGAGACATTAATCAGGTTTGCGATGTTTTGGAAGCTCTCTGTAGGGTGCAGCGTTATGGGTTTGCCTGGGGATGGTTTTATAGAAGCATTAACAATTTTGCTGCATCAACCTAGTTAAAAAAGCATAATGTCATCTTTCTCATAATAAGTATTAGAAGTCATAACATGGCTACAAAGAGACTTGTCGCTGATCTGATTTTTAATAATTTTGAGTGTCTTTACTATTGGTAAAAACATTTTAGTTATATTGCTGTGATATGGCAACAACATCATTAATAGAAGTAACTTTGCAACACAGTTCACAAGGGCAGACACACAAGCTATCAGGCATATTTTAAACAGATCTAGTTTGTGTGTAGAACACTTACGGGAAGACTGAGATGAATGCACACAAAATGCTGTAATGAATGTACACTGCTTAACTAAAGTAGTTGTGGAAGGATTGGCAACAATTTTAAGAAAACACTCTGACTCAGGCTAAAAAAAAAAGCTTCACACTACCTTGTCATACATATTGACGCATCAGCAAAAGGCCTGTCATGTACTTAATGCCCTAACCCAGACAGGAGGAATCCAGGTGTTGAGTAACTTACATAGGAGTGCCTGGCGAAGACCTCAAACACAGTGTTCATCTGGCCTGTTCCTCCCACAACAGCGGGAGCGGAGAGGATCCCATAAACACTCTGGATGCGCTTGCCGGCCTCTTCGACTTCCTTCATGAGCATCCAGGCTTCGCCTTTCTCTGCAAACTCCCTCACTCCGTTGCTGGCGAACTCATTACGCTGCCACATGTGGTAATCAGAGCTGTGGGTCACCCCTTAGAGAAGAGAGAGAGAGGGAAAGGAGAGGATCAGAGATACATGTTGCGACAGGCTTAAGTCTGTGACCGTTAATGTTCATCTCTGCTGAGAGATATCTCTCATTTTTTTAATAATTACTGAGCCCTATGATTGTATTGATGTCTTGGGTGCATTATTGAGAACATTACCTATATTGCGTCAAAGCAGTGTGAGGATTCTTTTTAAAAATTTATTAATGGAAATATGAATACTAATGGAAAAATCTACTTATCTGATTCTGATAAGAGCAATCTATACGAAAAGCAGTTCCACTCTGCACTTACCAATAAGGTTTGACCACTGTGCAGGGGGGCGGTAGACAGGATACTGCTTAGGGAAAGCTGCCTGGGTCCACTTGCCGGTAAATGTTAGGCTGTACTGGGCGGTTTCTGAGGCTGTGCACATGGGGACATCAGTAGGAACAGGCATTGAATGAACACCTTTGCCCAGTGTCAGCATCATGAGGATCAGATGGTAGAGCGCCTCAGAGATGGAGAGGATGTTCTTTGCAGTGTCCATGATAATGAGGGCTGATTTGGGGGAGGGTGAAGGACCTGGAGGGGATATATTAAAGGGACAGGAGAAAAGTTACTGGTGATGTTTTCATCAAGTTGAGTCATCCAGCTGCAAATGTGTACAGGTGTAATCGCCACAATCAGTGCTACATCTTCATGCTTTTTGTTCTGTTGTTGCTGTTCATATCTTTATTCTACAAGTTCAACCAATTTTATTTCGCCAAATAGAATTTCTTCACTCTGTACACATTCCCTTCCTCTGTCCGTGTGCATTTAAAAGCTGTGCACTAGTCAGATTTGCAGTTGCCATTTTTCTCATTTTTCTCGTCTCAACTTGGAATTGTCCTTTTCCTGTCAGATCTGGCACTTGGAAAGACTGAGGAGGGGCATTAGAGAGAAGTGCAAAGTGTCTGACAGCAGCATCACTGTCGAGTTTAACAAGTGGGGCATGTGAGTCAGAGGGAGCATTGTCCTATGAAATCTTTCCAGTGTTTATTTTCCACTGTTTAAACTTGTAAACTCAAGAAATGCAGGGTTTGCAGAAGGAAATCTGACATTAATTAAAATACAAATAGTGAAATGTTGCATTTTAGTTCTTCAGAGAGGCAGCAGTAACTTGTTGCTCATCTTGCAAACTTCTTATTTTAATATTAATTTATTATTTAATATTTTTAACAACACCTCAGTGATGTGGGTCTTCTCACTCAGTCCCTCACTTTGCAGTACAATTGTGATACATGGACAGCATGCACATCGAATGCAATGCTATCTGATTGCATTGCATTATGAATTAGACAATTATTTACATAGAATTCTGTGATGCAGAGTTTGTGAATGTTCATATTTTGCATTCATTCAAAAATCTTTTCTTGATGGTCTTGTCATAAAATGACAGCGTGCTATTACATTTGACACAAAAATACAGTCAGGTGTGTTTAACATTCGTTGGTAGATGTTTACATTTTACTGCCACACTAATTCTTCCACATGGCATCCATACAAAGTCTCTCTTATTTCATAAAGTGCAAGCATGCAAACATGCAAGTTTGGTAGCCTTCTGTAATACAACTGTCACACCCATCAGATTTGTGCAGAGAGATGAAGTAATGTAAATATCTCTGTGCTGTTATGTCGCAACAAGATGATGGTGCGGTGCAGAAACTACTCACTGGTTTTGCTCAGGGTTCCAGATGAATGAAGGGTTGCAGCAGATGTGTGGAGAGGAGGGCTGGAGGTGAGGAGAAGGGGAGAGGAGAGCAGTGGATGTGGCTGTCGGGAAGAGTGACTGCGACGCTCCAAGTCCTCTTTCGCCTATTTATGTCTTTCAGGAGGTTCACCCCTCTCTTTCCTCTCCCTCATTCCCTCCTTTCCTCCTTTGTCTCCCCCCTTTCCTCCTCTTGCTCCCTTCCCCTCCTCGACTTGGTCCACTCTTTTTCTCAGCCTCTCTATCTGCTTGTCAATGACTTCCCTGCCCCCTTCATGGCCTTTGACTTTGGCTCTCCCTCTGCCACTCTCCTCCCCCTCTCTCCTACTCTTTATAAGTACCCCATTAACTGGCTAATGTGTTCAGCAGTTCTGGATGCACAGCCAGGGTTCCTGTGCAGCTCCATGGGTAGAGTGTCGTTTCACAGTGTGATACTGTAGGTCTCTATACCTACAAATATGACTAATGAGGCTAATAATGTATTTCTAGAAATCTCTGAATGTCTCTTTGGTGAGGTTTTTGAATTGCAACTGAGGAGCTAAGTCCAGTCCCAGTGCTGTTTTTTAAGTCATGTAGGAAGTTATATTGCCTATGACACAGTCGATTTGCATAACTCCTTTGATGTGTTTTTCAGGGGCTTATAAAGTTGGGCAAATTTAGGCATTATCCAACAAAATGATGACGAAGTGTAGGCTTAGAGATTCAAAGAAAGGATGTGTTTGATGGAACGGAGTCCGGGTTTAGCTGAAACCTTACACTCTAAAAACGTTATTAATTGTTTTTTTTTAGTTTTTTAGTTTTTTTGGCAGACTATTTCAGGTATATAGAACTAATAAACTTGGAATTAGGTACCGGCGCCAAATGGTGATTTTTTTTTTTTGGTGCTTTACTCTTTCTGTAATAACAGAAAGATTAAGAATAAACCCAAACTTCTCAATCTCAACTTTGCTATTTATTTATAACATATTTAGACACCACCCCCAATGTTATGATGCGAGGATGTGGAAGACAGCAAGTAGCTGGCAGAAGCAGAGGAAGAGGCAGAGGTCAAAGTGCAGCTGGTTCCAGTAGCCAGTCCTGTGCATGAGCACGAACACCCCTTTGTTGCTGATTGATTAGCAGAACCACAGAGGGTATAGCTAACGAACTGTGAGGTTATATTCGCTGAATTGAACAAAAAGTGTATTGGATTAGAATCACTGACTATATCATCAAAGAATAAAATTGTGTTTATTTTTTTGTTTTTTCAAAATGAACTAGAAAGAGTGGTCCACACTTGGTCAGTGTAGTCAGTCAACTGGCAAGATAGGAATGTGTGTGTGTCTGTGTATGTTTGTATTTCTGTGTGTGTGTTTGTGTATGTTTGTATGTGTGTGTGTGTGTGCGTTTGGAGGTAGGTCAGGGGTGTGGTGTTTGACTTACTGAACCTGGAGGTGGCAGACAACACTCCACACGCTCACGTGCAAACACACAAATATGCCAGTGTGCTGAATCAGCCCACATCTAATGAATTCCATATGGTCACGTTTCTTACAAACACAAGCTAACACACACTCACACAGACCAGTTGCCCTCACTCAACCTCTTTCAGTTTCCAGGATTTGTTGTTTGGAATTTCGAGTCCAGTCTGCTTTTAGTCAGTGACATTTGAAAAAGGAACGTTAACTCATCACGGCCTTTGTGACTCTTGCATGCTGAACAGTGCTGCACTGTGTTCGGTTTTATCGAGGGCAGTAGAGCGAAATGAGAGAAGGAAGAAGTGTGAGTAACGTGGCTGAAGTGAGTGGTTTTCAGTTTTGGTCCCTGGGTACTGCAGGCTTGATATGTGAGGTGGATTCACAGGAACCACGTGTACATGGCAGACACCTTAGCATCGTGACTTTATCCCTACATGCATTTATCACACCTTAAAAGGGTGCAGGACACTATGCGCAATAGAAAGATCCTCTATATTCCTGTGTCTGCAGACATCCACAGTGCTGCAGTCAGTGTGGATGCACTCTGAATCCCAACCAAATCCTAGTCTGTTGCTTTGTTGCAGGTTTGCAACATGTTTGAACTTCCTATTGCTCTGAGCACCTTAAGAATTTTTCTGTCATGTTTGTTTAAAGATCCACCCTCAAAGTTCATTCTTAATCTTGAAAACAGAAAATTAAAAAAACATTTTATTCTTAAAGTCAACTTACTCCCTTACACTGGAGTGTTTGAGCTTATTCCAGTCTTCATCTGTATATTCATTACAAGTCCTTATCTATTTGCCTATTAGTCAGTACTGAATTTATTCTGACCTGTACTGAAGTCACATTTTTTGCCTTGTCCCCAGTTATTCTTTGTGAGTTCTTGTTGAACCAGAGACAGATGTGGCAGAGACTCACACGCATGCACAGTCCTCAGCCTCAGCCTATGTTATTGTATTATTGCCTCCCATGTTGCTGTGGTGATGAGACAATTTCACAAGTGCACACTGGCCTTTTTTTTGTTTCATGTTTTCAGCATGTGTCTTGATTTAAAAACATGTTGGCACCGGTTGGAACTGATGGTGTGTGTAGGAAAATATTCAGTCATATGTTGTTTGAAAGGAAGCTGTAAATACCAAGAGAGAACACGGTCTAAGAGAATATAGGTCAGGAAACACCGTCAGGGACTAGGGCCAAAGAGACAAGTCTGACACGTGTTGACCGCAATTGTGGTGGGAGTTGAGGATATGGGTACATATTGTGGTAAGGAGGTAGGAGTACTGTCACCATCCTATATATTTCAGTGGTAATAAAGTTGAAATGTGAGTAGAATAAATCTCTGAAGATAAAAGGTCAGTATACTCTGTACATTAATCATTTCTGTATGTGGCTTTGGTTTTTAAACCAGTTTCACAGTTTCTTTCAACCACGGCTCAATTCACTTTAGTAGATGTGTTTATCTCAGACTTGATTACTAATAAATTATAGAAAATTGTTTCATGTATTGTGTTTGAAGCATTCCAAGGAAATTAGACACTTGCATCTTAACACAGAGGAACATCAAAACAGACTCAACTATCCCAGCTGTGACCAATATCTGACACATGCTGTCTCATAATAAAGTACCAATCCACAATTTGTTTGACCAGTACTGATATAATAAAGTGTATAATAATAAGTGAATGTGTCTTTTACTTGTGACGAGCTTGAATCAGTCAGTACAGAACTTTGCTGCACTCACTGCCCTCTCCTTTGCTTCATATCAGTGAAGGTTGTGAAACAGATTCAGGATTTTTATGTGGAGGCACAATCTTTCATTGCGAAGAAATATTATCCAAAACTGGTTTACAAGCTGGAATTGGCTTTGCTGCCAAGTAACATCATTGAACTCTCTAACAGAAAGTAGGAAGCGGGGCTGAACACATCGATTTCAGTGACCGGGTGAATGTCAAGATGCTGAAGGCCGCCGAGGGGCCACCATATGTCAGGCCAATGGACCGGACAGCCTGTAAACAAAATAACAGAGCTTGTTGTTGTTAGGTTAATGGCCAGTGTTGCTATGGTGACAGGATGTGAGGTCATTGTTTTTGATTCTCTAGCTTTGTTAAACACGCACACACACACACACACACATTCTTCATATAAAAGCTCACACAGTAAATAAAACAAAAGCCACATCAGTCAAGTCACTTATTTTGATTCAGCCACTTTCTCACTGTCTCCCCTACTTTCTCTCATACACAACCACACACACACACACTTGTCGTCGACACCTGGTTGAAACATTCAACCTTTTTCACACTGTTCTCTCCCCCAGCTTCCACTCAACATATCCCCAGGGGCTTGTTACGGCAATAATCTCCCCTGATTTCCGGGAATAATTTCCTCCTCTGTGTGGGAGCAATCTGTGCGCATTTGAATTAATTTGCACATTTCTGGATAAGCTGTGTGTGTGTTTGTGTGCATGTGTGTCCCATCTAATGGAAGCTGCAGGTCAGAGCAAAAGCAGGACACAGCAGGAAAGTGGTAAATTTTGTATGTCCATGCATCATGGATCGCTCTGGTTTGGCTGAACCTTTACTCGTGCTTATAATGTTTCTGTGGTTGTTGTTGTGCTTCCTTATTCTATAACAAAGGCATATTTTGTAATTCAACTGTGAAGATACTGCTGGTTTCACCCATATAGACTTTAATATATGATGTTACGTTATCTGAGTCCTACTGTTTGACTCCACAGAAACAGACTGCTGGTATTGTGACTCACTTTGCTGAATGTTTGTGCCATCAATCATCAAAACCCACTGCAGCCAGACAAGCCAATATTAGATGTCGAGACCAAAGCGATTTATATCTGAGAATTATGGATGAACAGCTCTGGTCCAGGGTATTAGGTGACCGCAGAGTATTAAAACACAACGCATATAAATTCACCATTAGGAAATCACAGCTGCTGAGTCTGCTGTTCTCGCTCCCTCTCACTCGTTCTTGTGTCTTTCATAGTGATTGGCTGAGCAGTTGATGCCTGGATTACATTGTTCAGTTTTGGTAGAAAGACTTTTAAAAGCTGCACAAAGCAGTTTTGCACATGGGCAACTCCAAGTGGCATGTGGGGTCATGTGGCGGAGAGAGGCAAAAGTTCTAGCAGCAGTGACTGAGCCATCAATGTCGTTTAGTTTTGAGTTGCCAAAACCTTTGCCAGATTTAACTTTGGGACTCAAGGCTACTGCAGCAGAAAGGCTAACAGTTTGGCCACAGCAACACATTTTTCCTAATATTCTTATATTATTTGGTAAGTTTTTCTGTGTCTTCTTAGAGATCTTGAGCTGGGTCAGGAATTGTTAACTAAAATAAAACTAAAATTGAGACAAATTGGCAAATTGGCACCAGTATTCCAGTAAGTATGCTGAATTAGCTGTTCCTACTTGCACAGATAACTACCCTTGGATTACTTTGAAACTTAAAAACCTCTCAGGCAGGTTCTAAAGTAATAAGGAGCGTCTGTTTTTCTTTGATTTTGAACGTAAAAGTCTTGCCTGGTGCCTGATGGAAGAGCCCTTTTTCTTGAGGCTTGGTCACAGGTTGAGAGGCAACATTTACTTTAGGTCTGGGTACTCAAATGACACCATCCCTGTAGGATGTAAATTTATTTCAGAGACCTGTTTCCTCTGCGTGTGGTTGGATTACATACTGACAAAATATGATTTCTCTGCTTTTTCAGCAAATAATGAAAACAGTAGGATTGTGGTGCACATGGAGTAGTCTGTCACGTACTAACATTTGAGAAGCTGGAATTAGTGGATTTTGGGCATATTTGCATAAAAAATGACTTAAAATGGTTAATCAATTTTAAAGTAGTTTATTTGTTTTATTTATGGCTTTTTTGTTCTGTTTTTGTGTCCTTTTGGCAGTAGGGAATTACATTGCTGGCTGCTTAAAAATGCTTTGAAATAGGAAGTCTGATTTTTATTGCTTTCACTGTGGTTTTATGTCTTCATATTCTTCTGTCTTTATTTCTCTTTCTCTGACTATATTTCAATTTTAACCCCCTGCTGTCTCTATCTCCCTGTCTCTCTATTCAGTGTAGACCGCTCCTCCTACCTCCTTCGCAGCCCCTCATTCTCTTTTGCCCTTTTTCCTCCTCTCGCTCTCTTTCTCTGACCCACTAAAGTGAGATCCCATCATGTTTTTCCCATCATGCTCTCCTCCCACCCTGCGGTGAGGCGGTGAACCCCCGGCCGGAGGTATAAAGGACATGATTTACAGGGCCCCTTTGCAACAAAAAAATGGGAAAAAGAAAGAAAAAAAAACATTAAATGAAAGATCAGTTTTCCAGCACAGTAGTCCTGTGCTTCAGTGCAGGTTTCACTCTTCAAAGTTTTGACTTGAAATATGTTGCTTCAGCCACAACACGGTGTGGTCCAATTTTGTAAGGCTGCAAAAGTGCCAAAATATGTTTCCACAAGAGGTGAAAACAGTGATAAAGCCAGTGTCAGTTTTCTCCATGTGTGTTTTGTTGACATGTCTGGATGGAGCGACAGGGAGATCCAAATGAGGGAGGAAGTGGGAGCAACCGTGAAGCATTAAGGCCTGAGGCTACGGTATTGACACGTTGTAATTCTGTGTTTTAAAAGACAGCATGGGATGTAAGGTCCCAATTAAATAAAGTCTGGCCTTTTCATCTTGTTAGCCAGTTGTTCATACAGTCTGAAGCTGAAATGTGCAGCCCTCTGCATGTTGCTGTTGTCAGAATTGATTCAAGTGATGGTGGAACTACAGAAAGATGGTGGTGGTTGTGTGATGATTTGATTTGAATTAGCAATTGAAAAACTTTGAAGAGGTGAAAGATAGTGTGAAAGGTAGTGTGATGCTGTTTGGCTGTTGTTTAATCTGAAGTTCAAAAATCAAAAACTTGTGTATTGCCTCTCTACCAGTGAGCTTATTCTGTTTTGACCAGATTTTATTGCCACAATAAAATCAGTGTGAACAAGTGTGATAATGTCATGTCTTAAAAGCAAGAATAACTGGATTAGGTTTCTGATTTTCTGCCATACAGATGGACCTTTTGACTGAAAAACATTACACAATGGCTGTTTAAGTCAAAAGATATTTTGAATTACTGAAGCAGTCCCCCAGCAAATATTTGATATCTCATAAGAATTTATACCTTGGAGCTTTGCAGTATAATCACAGTCTTCTGCTATTGCTGATGGTCAGCAAACTAAAGTCAAGTTGATCATACCAAACCTCTCATTGTGGTATGACACAAATGTGTGTGTAAGTTACGACAAAGAATTAGTTGTGGGTTTAAAAAGCCTATCGGTGACTCTATAAAGTGCTAGAATCCCAGTAGCGTGGAAGTTAAAGAATGTGGCTTATGGCTGGAAAGTCACCAATTTACATCCTGGACAGAGTTAAGAAGGAAAATGAACAGACGTTTCCACTCCCTACTGACTAACTGGCATTTTAGTCCCAGCTGGTCTGGTGGAATGAGTTCATAGTCAATAGGAGAAGGCTATGTTGATACTGGAAAGCTCCTGAGTGTCATTTTTTAAAAATATAACACAGGTCTTCCCTGAAAATTACTTTCCCCAGACCTGAGGCAGGTATAACTGGGCTAACTGTAAAATTGTAAACAAAATTATGTTGTATGAGGAGTGAGAATCTATCCAGGAAATGCTGAATTTATTAAGCTCTGATATTTTGTTTCCTGACACAAATGGTGCCTGCATATGTGACTACAATCAGATGCCTCAGTATAGTTTAACTCTCTCATCTTCGGCATCTACCACTGCATGCATGGTGTTGGTTTTGTAAAGGCAGATGGTTAAGGACACATGTTTGTTGGGGAATCAAACATATGCTATCTGTTTACTCCAAGCTGGTCTCTCTGCAGAGCAGTTTACCTTGTTGCAACATGATCTGAACCACACTGGTCAACATTTCAACAACAGTGCCCAGACAGTCAGACACTCCTGAATCAAAACATTGTCAGACAGTGACAGACTCAGCCCATAAATTTCGCTGCTGGATACACACCAGTACATCTGTGCTTCAGTGTCAAAACAAGCCCACAACACCCATAAATAAGGGTTTTTACAGTTGCATAACCACAGCTAAGAGTAAAGCTACTATATGCTTAAAATGTGTTTTAAACTAAACCTAAACTATAAAAATCCCAGATGACAAAATGTGGATATGCAACAGTTCCTTAATAATAAAGATAAAGATTATTATGATAATATTATTATTAGTGATAAGAGGAATGATGATCCAAATGCAGACACAAAGACTGGACCTTATGGTTTCTGAATTAACATTTCAGGTAATCGGGCTACGAGTTGGATTGAGTTCAACTGAAAGTCAGAGTCAGATTACACACCTGCCTCCACAGTAATTCAACATTACAAATGCATTCTGGGAAACTGCAGTTTTGGGGGTTTTTTTTCTTATGAGTTCTTATGTAATCAAAGGATCACAGCTGGAGTAAACCGATGGCACCGCTCTCTCTGAGCGTGATGTGGTAAAACAATCAGGGTTTGTACGTACTGCAGGCGGAGGCCTTGACTGGAGTTTGCCTTTACAAGATGATTAAATGCTGTTTTGAGGATTGAGGCTAATTATTAACATCAAGGTCTAAACAAAACTATACTGCAGAGGTTTGTGGCACTAAACAGGAAAACTAATGCGTTAAACACTCTACACAGGGATTTCCATTCCATATATTCTAAGATTTTCAATAAGCACCTCAATGATATCATCTCACCAAAGTGTGTGTGTGTTGTTTTGGTTTTTTTTTGTTTGTTTGTTTTTTGCAATATTTGCACTTTGAGCTGTTGGAAATGTAAGAGAGATGATAAATGTAAGAGTGAAAAACCTATATTTAATTGTACGTGGATGGCCATCGTATCCAGACGTCTGGATTCATCCAAGTATTGAACATGCTTCCAGTTTTTCAGTGCTGAGGATCTTATCTCACTGATGATGTCTCAAAAACATACACTTGTGAAGTAGGCATAGAGTCAGATTCTGTGATGTAGATCCAAATGATAAACTACACGACAATGACGTGTCACAATAACACCCACAGTTTGATATTTAAAACGGGTGTCACTGCAAATTATCAACTGTATTGCATAATGCACCACTCAGTGTGCGTCTGAGTATAATATCAGTTGTGACAGAATGTTGGAAGAATATCACTACTCTGTGTAGGACACACGCACACACACACACATACATACACTCATGCACAGTGATATTAGATGACTCTAGTTTTCCACTTATCCTATAGATGGATGGGAAGTTGTTATGCTGTCATGTTCTCATGTACTTGCATTGTAAAATCATCAGGGGTTCCTAGTAAAGGCTTCAGCAAGTCTTCCCTTGTACTTGTACATCAATAATGAAACATCATTGAAATGGGATTTTAACTGAAATAAGTCAGGCAACTCACAAGTTCTTCCAAAACAAACACAAACCATTTCTTTATGTACATCGATTTGTGCATGGTGCATTGTCAGTTTTCCCCCTCACAAGACACTATCAGTGTGGACAGTTTTTTGAAAATATATGTAATTATCCGTATATTTATATTTTTTTTTCTCAGTCATAATGCAGATATCCAAGGATGTTGTGCCACTGTAGATGTATAGTTAGTGATGGTATTCTTATTTTATGTACTCAGTTATCATATGAGACTTTGGCAAATACTGCATACAATAATTTTAAAAAAATTGTTAGGGTTAAAATCTCCATCAGTAATGAAAGAGGAAATGGAAATGGAAATGAAGGCAGCTTTAAAATGTAACATCTGTGGTAATCAAAAGTGTGCAGCTCACTGAGAGGAAGTTCATTTTTCAAACACTGCTGTAGTGGATCAGCTCAGTAACATCAGCAGCAGCATGTTCAAACTCATCTGTGTTTTGTAGATGAAGATAAACTAAAAGTCAGAATTGGACATTATCTTTCCCCACATTCAATGAAACAAAATGCTTGATACTGAGGATACCCACCAGAGAAAAACTGGTCAATGTGAGGTCCTCTGTTTTTTGACTCGTGTTGGAACGTCTTTCAGTGACGAAGGGCAAGAAAAATCTGTTGGACACAAGTCTGTCCAGCTGTGAGGCTTCAATACAGACGGAATCCTAATAGTTTGGAAATGAAGAGACAGAGGAGGATATTAAATTATCACTGCAGTCAAAAGAAAACCTTAAATCTCTGAATATGTATACTTTTCACCCCGTGAAAAAAAAACCCACCTTAAAATTTAGTTTTCATTAAAAACAAAAAAAAAGTGGAAATGTGTGAGATAATTTCACTGGTTCTCAATGAAGTTTCAAGAATATTAAGAAAGTGATGACATTGTGATATAGAGATGATAGTGCTCCAGAGGTATTGAGATAACCTCACTTGAAAATTGCTTAAGCAAGCCAATTTAGTGAATCTACCCCAGTCCTCTGGCAGATTTAGCCTCCTTTGCTTTTTTGAGAAATAAGATTTTAAGACTCAACGCTACACTGAATAACTTGTCAAGATGGATAGCTTTTGCGGCGCAGGAGAAGGAGAAAAACGATTCTTATTTCAAGGTGACGCCAATGGATTTTTAAAAAATTCCACAACAGGCTGTGAATGGTTTCTGCAGACATAAAGGTCATATCACTCCCTCAGCATGTTGGGGATGATGTCAACTTTAAAGTCGAGGTGAAAATGAAGCAAAAGCCAAAAGTGACTGTACAAGATTTCCACACGACTGCGGCGTTACATAATGACACTTGGACAGTGATGCTTTGTACTGAATCCCCCCGCTGGCGTATAAAACTCTGGCCAGTTAGTTCTTTAAATTAAAGCCTGATTGATGGCCTGTTGAAGTTACTGGGATAAACACACAGTTAGATGACATTGGGCAAAGTACCACGCATGCAAAACAGAGGGTATAATGCACATCTCATGCAGTCACGGGGACATGACTGCACTCATGAATAAAGAACAGGATAAATGAAAATGCAAGAACACATACAAAAACCGTCAGTGAAGATGTGGTTTGATATTAGACCAGATGTCTGCAGAAAGAAGAATTTATAGACTTTCTGTTTTTCTTATTATGTGAAGGGAGAATTGTGCTGAAGAAAAAGTTGGGACACATACACATCTCATGAAGTCTCATTAAAATACAGACATTTCTTCATGGCATTATTGCAGGACAAGACACAAGAGGCTTTAATACACACAACATATATATGCACACTCCAAAAGTGTACTGACGCACTATATGCTCTCAGACACACTCACACACATTATCACCTTTCACTAAGTCAGCCAGGAACATCATCTCGTGTTTCTGGTGCCCGTCTCTGTTCAGGGATTTACTATCTCCCTCTGAGGGACTGTTAGGTAATGCTGCTCCGCTGCCCAGAAGTCCTGCGATTCTTAAGAACAGAGCCGTACACCAAATGCAGAAAAATCTATCAGGCGCACCTGATGTTTCCATGAACCTGGCTGACCAGGTGAACCCAAATTAAACCTCTGATCCCTCTCTCAGCTCACCCAATAAATCGCCTTCTGTCATGAAGGATTTGGACAGGTGGAAGGAGGATTTTTCAGCCTTGAGATAATTATGGATTGTGTCACAGCAGGTGCAATTCAATATCACAGTCACCAACACTGCCAGGTGCAATAAATATCAGGGGATCTGTGTTGGTGACTTTCAGTAGAATAACACTTGAGGTGAACAGGGGCAGTGCAAGGCATTTGAGAGACAATAGACCATACTTATCACTCTACAGTTCTGTAGGAATCTTTTGGAGCCTGGACCACAATTTCAAAAAGTAGCTGCTCTCGATAGTTGTTTGTGGCAGATCTTTTAGCCTTTATATTGGTGTGTGTTTGTGTGTGTGAGCATTGTCTGTAGATAGTTTTGAACCTGTGAAAAAGGTTATTTTACCATCCGCTTTCCTATTATTTGCCATTCATAGATTGGCAGCTATTGGATGAATGGCCATGACATTTGGTACATGCATTCATGTCCTTGAAGGATGAATTGCAGTAACTTCTTGACTGTTCTGACTATCTAGCATCATCATCAGGTCAAAATTTCAGTTACTTCAGGTACTTTTACTCTTTGTGTGCATGCCACCAGGATTGTACATCAATACACATGGCCCCAAAATGCCTCAAATGAAAGATCAAAGAGTTAAAAAAAAAAAAAAAAAGTCTCTCTTCATTGGGGTGAACACTAATGCATTGTCCCCTTGTATTAAAGATGATATGTTTGCAATATTTTATATAATCAGTGTAGATCAACAGCAGCACTGTGAACTATGCAGTAAGACACAAAAGCATGCCAGATTGAGTTTAGGTGTCAGTGGTTCCATCACAGATTTGAACACATGACCTTTCAGCCACAAGTTTCCCCTCTTAACTACAAAATGCCCCCGACAATTGAGCTAACTTTACTTTCTCATTTTAGTGTGTGCCGTATTGCCAAAGTTGGTTCTGGCCAATTTCTTTTGTAACCTTTTTATGTACTACTGAGACGTCTTTGTGCCAAAAAAGTATTAGGCTTGATTCATGTTGACATTTGAGGAAAGTTCAAGGAAAAATGAAGTAAAAAGCTGTGAGTTCTACGAGGTACAGCCTTTATTAACTCTAATATGATCCTTGAATTTGCACAGTTAAAGTGTTTTTAATGGAAAGAAAAGAGCCAACTTAATTAGAAATAGAATTTTCTCCTTTCAGGCTTGAAATACTTAAAATGAGACGAAACAACTTAGCTGGTGTTATATTTGAGAACCCATCACCCACGTTGGGCAATTAAATAAATGTCGTTTCCTGCCCCACCCTGGTCTTCCTGTGTGAAACTGTAAATCACTGCAGAGGGTTACTGTAGGTTTTTGGTTACTCCACCACTTTCTGCTGGTTTTTCTATGCCTTTGCCTTTGTTTTCATAGGTGTGAGCAGTTATTGCACAATATTCTGTGTAAATGATCTTGCCAGCCGGTGTCTCTCAGGTTTCTCTTTTAATGAAATAATGATGATGGATGTACAAACTGCCACCAGAAATCTGACAGCTGAGGGGGGTGATTGAGAGGAAGACTCACCACCTCTGGTTCTGTCTCTTTCTGCCTTTGTCCGCCTGAGCCATGCTGAGAGGTTAATGAAGACAGAGACAGAAAATGCTGCAGCACCACACACTTTAAATAGCAGCAATATCATTTAGGTGTCTACACCTAACAGTATGTTTTCTAAGATGCAAATTGTGCTGCAGGATAGAATTTGGATGTGACTTTCTCCATCCTTGCAGAAGTTCCCCTGTAGATGTTATTGTGGGTGTATGTAGCAGCAATTATAAAACACTTATTTGGGTCTTCTGCACTTCACAGCACAGCCCTTGTCTTTAACTTCAGACTTAAATGTCAGACAATGTTGTGGTTATAATATCAGGATTTTAGCAGTGCAGAGCAGCAGCTTAGAAATGGCTTGGGAGTGACTGCTGGTTAACATGCAGTCTCAGTCACTGTTTCGTACTTGTTCTGTCATCTGACAGCAAATACGGACTGATACAGATTGACCACTTTGTTTCTCCTCTCATTGAAAGCTTAAGGAGTTAAGTGAGAATTGTACCGGTACTGTGATTTATGATAAAACCTGAAGCTGTTTGTTTCAACTTTGATGCAGTTGTCTGTCTGAAATATTCAAAGGGTGTGGGTTGTTATGGATGTAGTACAATTGTCCCAGGAGTAGAACTAGTTTTCCATTAAGACTGAAATAGCACATATGGGATTGCTGTTATAGCATCATTATCTGGATCATCCCTGTCACATGAATTTGAAACCTGTGTATTTGACATTCAACAGAAACATAAATCAGTAGGAGTAAGAACAGACAAGAGAGGCTGATGAGAGAAGCCCTAAGACATAACGTGCTGGACGGCTGTAACTTGGTATTGTGTGGATGGAAACAGTTGTAATCATGGATAAAACTTACTTTTAAGTAATACAAAAAAATAGTAATAAAAAAAACTACTGTGAGATGTTTTGTGTTTAAAAGGTACCAGAGAAAAACTATTTCTGCGAATCCACTTCATTGAAAGTTTGGTACAATCATTGACCAGAGAGACTGGACAGAAAAAAAGTCCTGAGCAATCTTTTTTTTATGAAGTGCACTTTAGTTTTGCATGCCCTCTGAAACCTGAAAATCTGTGTCTATCCGTCTTATATGTTTGACTGACCTTTCAATGGCGTTTGGTCTGCACCCTGGGATAGAGTCCACTAGGCTAGTTCATATGAAGCTTGGTTTAAACGTAGAGCAGGAGTCATGCTAAAAACCAGGTGCACTGTAAAGTTAGTGACTAAGATCTAACTAAACTTATCCCCGTCACCTACACTGCACCTACTGCAGCAGTGTTTTGTTTATGGTTGAGTTAAATTCAAGCAGAAGTGCAGATGCTGCCACTGACCATAGGGGCCACTTTACATGAAGCAGTTGTAAAGTTACGACACTATAGCAAGAGTTAAGACATAGCAGTTAGTGTTGACTTAAATTTACAATCAAAGTGCAGCTGCCGCTACAAGTTGCAGCTCTCCAACCCCTCTTATGACTCTGAAAAAGAACAAGCCAATAATATGGTTTTAAATTAAACTGACCCTGCAGGCACATAGTTAGAGAATCTGGCTGTGGAGGTCCCAATGCAGTACTGTTGCAAGATAAATGCAGTCCTGGATCTCTACAATTACTGGCATGCTACCAATTATTATCTTGGCTGTATGCCTGTCTGTCTGCTTTGTGTATCGCTGTGTGTATAATATGTAAGATCATCTGTATTGGCCTTTACACTCTAAGTCATGTGAAGGAGGTCGTCACTGAAACAGCTTCCTGGATCAACGTTTGGAAAACAGGCTGTTATTAATCTGTGAGGGAACGAAGCACTGCCATGTGATCTGAATTTATTCGTTATTCCTAGAAGAAACCTTCTCTTGATTTGTTCAAACAATACTGGGTGCTTCTGCAGATGGCTAAATGTTTCTTGGAAATATCCCGTTTGGCTTTAAGTTGAACAAGGCTGCTGTGGTTTTACTTTGGAAAGGCAAAGAAAGTCTCTGAAAACAGGCTCTTGTTTTGAGGTGTGGGTTAAGATGCAAATTTGTAAAATGAGGATCCAAATGTCCTTAAACTACATGTAAAGTCTTGATACCAGAGTATCAGTGGTGATTTCATTAATGAAAATGTTGATGAGAAAGATCTGTTTTTAATGATGAAAACTGGACTAACGCTATAGAAAAATTAACATTTGACAGCGAGAACTGTGACAAAATGTATTACACTTTTGGCCAACGAATAAAAACTAAACCACACGTGAAAGATGGTTGAACCCCAGACTGTGGCTCCTGATTAGTAAAACAGTTTGCGGACATTGGCCAGGTGTGCTGAGCTGACGGTGTCGGCAGGCTTTGAACGTCTTCAGCTAGCTCTGTTTTTCATTCTCACAGCTTCTGTCCATTTTTGTTCAATCGTGACGCTAATTTTAAGTCATGTTGTCCAGCCCTCATTAACACCAAGCAGTGAAGTCTCCATTAAGACAGCAGAAGAAAATATTAAGGGTGGAATGAAACGAATAGAATCAGTGTTTTAATGTGTGGTTGTTTTAAAAGTTGCAGGAAATTTGGGTTGATCATGTGTTTGTGTTTCTGTGTTTGTGGATGGACAAAGCACCAGAAGCCGCTAAAGAAACATCACATTGTAGTACCTTAAGCAACTAATAGTAATAAAAGTAGTCCTTCTCATATTTTGTTCACCCTTCATTGATATGTTTATGCGTGTGTAAGTGTGCATGCATGTAGTCCTACATCTACTTGTGTGTTTTTCTCCATGCATGTGTTTATGTGAACCACATGGCATCTGTCAAGTGTCAGCTCCTCCCACCTCAGGCACATTTGGCAGATTAAAAAAAAAAAAAAAAAAAAAATCACAGAAAACCCCAGAAACCTGGCTTCTGAAACTGGGTCACCACCCTCGCAGACTTGTTAGGGAAACACACACAAACACGCATACACAACACGTTGAGGGAAAATATGAAAACGTGACCGGCACTCCCACTGAAAAATGTAAACAGAATAATTGAAAAAAGATGATGTTTAGGTTAATGAAATGCATCTTGTTGCAATAACAGAAATTACTTGTTTGAGTAGAGCTTTTGTCACTTCATCAGTCATTCTTCATCTTTTTCTCTTTTTCATACTTTTCTTCCTCTCTTCTCTCCCTCCTTTCTGTGTGTATCTTTAGCTGTCTTTCTCATAATCTTGGTCCTTTCATTCGATTCTTTTGCGGTTTCTCCAGCAGTGCAGGCCCTATCCAGCAGCCTATTTATTTTTCATATAAACTATTGCACAGTGTCTTCCAGCATTGTATGGGTCTAACAAAACCCATTAGGCCAGAGATAACAATATAATCTACTTTAACAGACCCAGTTAAGGAGTTAGAGCCAGTGGTTGTGCCTTGTTAAATCCCCAGAAATTGAACGAGGCATTCAGAGGCATAAAATCAACAAAAGCCTGTGTGTTTGGCGTTGTGGTCGACAGCTGCACTCAGAGGCTTTAAATATCGCTTGCAAATGGACAAAATCCTGCAGGACTTTTGTGCTGCGTCTCCAGACCATCACCTTGGTAACACTTCCTGCCAACACTCATCAGAGACCAAAGAAGTGGGAGATTTTCAAGCGAACTACCATTCGCTGTTGACATTTGACACTCTGTTTTAATGGTGCTGCTTGGCTCTAGTGCCGTGACACATTTTCTTCATTTGTGACACAATGATGGCCAGTTATCACTGAAAATACTGATAAATTGAGGCAAAATAGCAGACAAATTGGAAGTGCACCTCTTCTGCTTGCCACCAGCAAAATAATGGTGACCTGCCAAAGCAGCCAATGGAGTTAGCACCTTTCAGGCAGCAGTCAGCATTTACAAGCACGTGTCTGGTGTTTATTAACCACCAGACATTTTTCTTGGCAGGGTGGAAGGGCCCTATGAAACAGTATGTGGACCCACTGGACATTGAAACCTGCCACTGAAACAAATGCTAATGGAAATCCTGCAATCCTGGTGGGGAACTCATCTCAGCAGGGTGCAGCCGCCTTCTCAGTGTTAGGACGGTCACTGTATTCCACCACATATTTGTGGATAATAATCCTCTGTTTGGCTTTATTTGGACTGTGCCCAGTTGAGAGGGGGAGAAGAGAGCAGAACAGAAAGCAGAGGAGAGAAAATGAAGGAAGAAGAAACCACAGACAGGTGAGAAGAGCAGAGGGAGAGGAAAGGGAGATGCGGAGAGGAACTGTGAAAACCCACCCATTTCCTCCATGTCCGTCATCAACCAATTCATCTGTTAAAGCCTGGACCCACCTCATGCACACATATGTCTTTGTCACATTCAGGACTTTGAACAGAGAGTGTACAAATCTGAAACAACTAGGAATTAACATGTCATAAGTGATTTGTATGTATCTGTGTGGATGCTTAACAGAAATCTGGCAGAGGTTGACATGTTGGCAAGTAAATAAACTGTCATTGATCCTTTTAAAGGGAAATCAAGGCATCTGAATTCTCGTCATTCTTATCCATGACACATACAGTAACTGCTTTGTCCTATTGTCCTAGCATATTGTGATATCAAAAGAAAAAAATTTTAACCATCTATTAACTTTTCAAAAGTTGACTGTTTGGAAAAGGCCTCTCTTCTACTTTGTCCATTTGAAAGAGCTGTTTAATTTCAACTTTGAGAGTTTTGTTCCATTTATGCCTCAGACTGTCTTGTCCAACAGCCAAGGCTTTAACAAGGACAAAAAACCTCACTCTCCCACTTGAACCTTGTAAAACAGTACTATGCCATAACATGGATTAATGTTAAGTGCCTTGCCCAAGGGCAGCTTGAAGGTATTTCCTGAAGGAGCGGAGAGCATGAGTCATTCACCTATCCTTTCCCCAAATTTTCCTCTTCTTCTAACAAGCCAGCATCTCTTAAATCTTCAGGCTTAGTCGATATTCACAGTGGAAGATGTGACTGCTCAGAACTTACGTAGGGTTTGCACAATCTCTCTATCCCTCGAATTTAAGTCTGATGATGGCTGGTGCTCACACTTCTGATCTTGAGGTTTAGGGAGAAACTTAATTCCTCCATAAAAGTTCAAAATTTCTCTTCCCCTTTGCGCAGTGCCCTTTGGAGGCCCCCATGCTAGCTGAATAAAATGTGCCCTCTACCTGTTTTCATTTTTTACTGTATCTGGTCCCCATCCTGCTTCCTGAGATTTCGATTAAACCATCTTGAGTTTCCAGCTGCTGAAGAGTCTGTTCCAGTAGCCGTAACCGTGAATGGATGAACCAGAGGGGGACAGAAGAAAGAGGAAGGGACCAAGATGCAATGGAGAGATTTTGGGATATGTAGGGAGCAAAAGAGAGATAGATAAGAGAAAAAGAGAAAAAAAAAGATGTAGTTGAAGTCTTTTCATGTCCCATATCTGAAGTCAGCTGAGGTCAGTTCAAGATGCGTTTTATCATGATCGCCAGCTAACAACCATTTCTGCTCCTCTAGTAGACAGCAGAAGAATAGATTTGGCTCCTGCCTCTCAAAATTTCAGCTTCTAACTGTTGAATAGATTCTTGAATATTTATGCTGTATCTTATTTCTACATAATAAACCTCTAAGTCACTTGGGCAAGCTGTAATTTATAAAACAGTATAGTCTAATCTATATTTATTGAGTTATGTCTGTCTAGTTAAGTCTTGATGGCTCTCCATTCCGCGTTGAGCGCATTGACTTCATCATACAAGCTGGAGACATCATTTTTCTCCCGCTGTTCCTACAAGACATTTACTTTTCTAACTAGAATCACACCATATTCATTTGATTTCCTCACTGCAAATAATTCAACAGGAAGAAGATGTGCGTAATTGCAAGTAATCCTGAGTTCCCGTTCCTTTAGTCCAATGATTTCAGTGTTTTGGATTACGTTAGATTCATCTAGAAGCATATAAATCTTTGTTTCTCATACCCAGCTCTACACCACACACAGACACATTTCACACATTATAATTTATCTCCACGACCGATTAATTCATATTTCATATTATGGATGCCGTGTTTCTTGTATGAGGTATGATTTGTTGACACTTGGCTTTATGTTTTACCAGTCAATAATTCAGTGTACACTGGCAAATATGTGCTCGACTACCACAAGAAGTGTTGACAGCCACTATACTGCTGTTACACAAGTGCACTGTATATGTCTAGAGGAACACACAAAGATGAATATAAATTATTGCATGAATAAATTAAACTGGAAAACAGATGCAAGTAGTAGAGCCAATACAAATTCAGATGTTAAAGTTGGCTTGCACGTCAGTCTCCACAGCAGGAGAGCAGCAGCTGTGCTGGTGACACCTGGTGGAGTCAAGTGGTAACTGGTACTTGGGCAAAAAGTCCAGAAGTAATTGATTTTATTTATGTAAAAGAAGAGCACAACAATTTAGTTATTTCCAAGTTAATGACTTTTGAGTAGTTTTCACCTTTGGTTAGCAGCCCACCAATTATTAGCACAAGTTATCTTAGCATCAGAGTGTGACATAAGACCAGTGCACTTTCTCATTTCTTCACCTTTTAAAATTCTAACCATGTTTTCAGTATGTGCTTTGTTTTCTTTAAGTTTCCAATTTTAAATTTTGTTTTACCTTTGAAAGTTGCATTTGTCTCCATTTCTGCATGGCTTGTATCATTTCCCCTCTGTATTTCTTGTATATTCACTGCCTAAACATGAAAAACCACCAAGTTTACTACATAGTATTGCATAGTTTAAAGAATTAGTTTGCAGTGTAATTGGGATACAGCATGTCTCTCAAACTGGAAGCCTGTACGAGCCACAAAAGACACTTTAAAGGAGATGCTACCTCTAAAATAACATTAATAAGACACTAATTCCACCTTTCCACAATTTATTTCCTTTTAAAATAATTCATACAAATGCATACAGTCACAAACATATCTTTGTCAGGTTGTCAGTTTAACCAAAAATAATGATATTTACTGTAGAATATAGAATATGTATACTGTATATTGCTACGCCTACTACTTTACCATAAAGGGGACCAAGGTAGGCAACAGTGGACTGTATGTTACTACCAGGGATGGAATTTCAAGGAGCACCTCGACACTCAAAAAGCTAGCCGGCTGTTTTTACTTGTGGCACCCATCGGTTTGAATAAGGAATGCTTAGAGTTTATATTAGGAAATACTAGCAGAGAGTTTCACCCCCACATGACGGCAGGCATCTGATGAGGAAAGACTTAGAGTAAAGTTCAAAATATCCCAGCGTTCTTATCAGGATTCTGGGGCTCAAGCTTGACAGTGATATTTAAATGTCACCACAATACCCTCTGTGCTAGACGCCCTGTTCATATTCTGGCCAGTGAGAATTTGACATTAGCCCAGGCTGCAAAATACAGACCAATGGCAAGTGAAATTTCCATCCCTGATCGCTACGCTTACTACCTCACCATGAAGACGACCAGGTAGGCAACAGTGAACTGTTTTTACTACTCAGCTGCTGGTAGAAGGGGATCGAGAAAGCACCATCACTTAGCTGGCCTGCTAGCATCAACAACACATGAGTCAGAATCGGTGATAAATAAATATTCCTGATAGCAAAGAGATTCAGATATTTTACCTTTGACCCTTTGCCATAACAATTTAAGCACATTTTTTTACATTGTGGGAACGTAACCAATAAACACGTGGATTACTGGTTCAGTTTGCTGCCTTTTTTTTTCCTTTTTTTTTTTCTTTTACATAGTGTTCGGTTGTGTAATGATGCCTTGTGGAGAGTACTCGCCACCACCCCTCCTCCCAGTGCTGCTTTTTTAGACACAGATACAACCAAGTCACATTGACACAGGCAGGCAGAACACCATATGTACACATAGACACAGAGGCCACAGAGGGTGGCTAAACGGTATACTCAGGAAGGAGCCATCATGAAATGTTAAAGGGATACTAGACTGGAGCAATCCGTACATTCTGACATGCTATCATTAAAACATCTTTACTTCACTGTGCATATATGACGTTTGTCACGTTTCAGCAAAACCATAGTTTTTCAATCGCATAAGCAGGTTGCTCTTCTTTTAGAAAGCTGTTCAAACTGACAAGACAAAAAGCATTTTTAAAAGTCTTAAAAGGTCGACTTGGGAGCAGATCAGAAATATGAAAATTTGGTTTGACCTAACTTGAAGCACACAACTGTTCCTCATCTGTCAGTAACTATTAACTGTCCTTAACTGGATGTGACATCTGTACAAGTGAGTTTAATTTCAAATAAGGACCAAAAATGGTTTTGGCAGAAAGCAGAGCAGTTGAATAACTGAGCTTTTGATGCAGTTTTTCACAAGTCTGCTGGCTGCTTTGACATATCCAGGTGCTGGAAGGGCAACTTCAGGCAATTACTGATTTAGCAGCGTGAAGCAACACACGGATCTCATCAATGTTGTGCATTATTTGTAAACCTTAGTGTGCTGAGCTGCTCAAACTCCATGAGCTGGACGTTTACTGTGTGACAGTGGAAGTACTGGATCATTAGACATGAAGACAAAGATACGAACGAATAAAGACGAATATTAGTACCTTCTATGAGTGTAAGCTGCTACAACTCTCAGTGAATCACCTTATGGACTACCTGCTTTGTCTTACAGAGTAATAAATGCAACCACTCTAGTTTGCAATTAGAAATCACGACTAAGGATGAAGTCGCTCTAGCCAAGCATACCATTTTGCCACCTTCCTACAGCCTTTCCACCCACAACCCCCTCGATTTGGGTCAAACATTTACATTAGTCCAAGAGCAAAGTCACATGCCCCTTTAACATAACAAACAAAAGCAAACATTAGATTGACTTTAGCTCTTGTTAAAGTTCTTTTTCTAATGTAGCGGGACATGAAAAGGCAAGCAGGTAGAAAAACAAAAGCACTAAGTGGCATAAAAAGGAATTTTTTAAACAAAAAAATAAAAATAAAAAAATAATATACCAACTGCGGAAACTTAATTTCCTGAGATGGTGTGCAAAAAGCTGCCTCTTTTTTGGGGGGGCTTGTTAATTTGGGGACACATTAAAAAAAAAAAAAAAAACAGAAAACAAACAGATATTGTATTCTCAAACCAGTTTGGCTACATAGAGAGATCACATAACTCTTGTTTTTGTTAAGACTGGAATACAAATATCAGTATCTTCTTGCCGTAAATCTAAAAACTGTACACAGACAGGTTACATTCATTTCATAACCTACTACTTTTGCTTGTACATCAAACTAAGGAAAGGACACAGAAAAAGGAGAGAAAGACATGAAACCCGTTCCTCTAACTTTGGACACACTACAGTCTAAGAAAGCAGAATTTGACTCAGTATTTTTTTCTTTCCCAATCAAGAGATTTTTTTGTAACTTCTGGCAGAGGAAACAATTTAAAACTCAGCTTAAGTTGTTAAGTGAAGATCAACCAGCGGACCTTGAGTTTTACAGTCTTTTTCAGGACATCTGGTTGGGGCAGAGGACAACTGTCTTGTGCTTTGATTAGAGCATTTGACAGCTATCCGCTCCACCTCCTCATCCTCTTCTTCCTCTTTGGAGTGTGAACTGGCTGCTGGGAACCAATTGCCAGACAGCTGTGAATCGATTGTTTTTGGGACCTCAACCTGTCGCTCTGACACTCTGTGAACCTGTCTGATAACAACTTGTCGCTAGGGAACTTTGACACCGGTTGCCATGCTGACCTCCAGTTAACAGATAACACGGGCAAGCATGTGTGTTTGTGTGTGTGCGTGTATGTGTGTGTGTGAGTGTGGCTACAGTTGGTCATTGGGATGCTGCTCTCTGTCGCCCTCTGGTGGCTTCACTGTGTTTTGTCCAGGAGATGGGGCATGAGGCGGGTGTGTGACAGCGGGCGGGAGGGTGTGTGTAATGGGCACGGCGCTGGGCACAATGCCTTCAACGGGAGGCGGGAGGCCGCCGGCTGGCAAGCTCACTACTCCTGGGGGATACCTGGAGGGGAGAGATACAAAACTGAGTCATGAAAGTACAACTGAAACAACAGCTAAAATTTGCAGTCGTCTCTGAAAATCAATCGGGCACAAGCAGTGTCACATTAGATCTATATTAACTTTATCATCTGTGGTGCTGGCATTTAAAATATTAAACAGCACCATCTTTTTCCAGAAACAATGTCCTCATTACCCTGCATAACATACAGTCCACTGTTTTCATAGGGACTGTCCCTACAGTTGAAAATACTTCTTAAGAAATGTTATTGAATGTTTAAAATGCCATTTTTCAATGCTGGTGAGCACCATAAACAAAATCTCAGAGAAGAATATCTCTGAACCATCTTCATGGTAAGATTCCACGAGGGATAAGTCAGAAAACACATCCATCTTTTTGTGGCAGCTAGCAGCCACAGCACAGTGGGTTACAGGAAAAAAAAAAAGACCAGTGATAGATCAGGCTTCATGTCAGCCTTCAAACTGGTGCTACAGTATGGCAATTGGCATCGTGATACACTGACTGGCAGATGAAATAGCAGTTAAAGGTGGGGAAATATGAAAGCTGTGCCATGATGTAGGTATTTGTTTGCTGTTGAGGTCACTGTGGTATTGCTGGATTCTAGCAGGGTGTGTCCCAACCCATTGTAGCAACTGTACATTTCTTTGGATGACTGTACATAACACCACTAAACCCATAAGTGCATTATTGGCTAACAAGGGTGTATTGCAGGCTGAGCTGTGGCCATACAGAGACACTGTCCCAAAAATACTTAACAATACACGTATGAAATTATCTGTGAGACATAAAACACTGTCCATAAAAAAGGCAGGAACATGTTGTGTATAACACTATTTACAGCCGAGAAAGAAATTAAACATTCCATTTGTATTTAATTCTTTATTTCCCAGAGATTTGGCAAACTTTTATCTGAGTTATCGGGGATATGGCAAAAAAATTCAGACTGCACGGACTGCTACTTTTTTTTTTTTTTTATTGTGTTGTTACCTGTAAGCCCCATTTAGCTCAGGGTGGACTGTAGCTGGGTCAACTCCTGCCCAGTGGTTGTTCTGGGTGAGGAACTCCTTGTTCACGCAGTTCTTCAGACTGTCTGGGATACGACCTAAAAAACAGAGAGACAGCGAAGAAAAGAGCAAAATATGAAGTGCTAAAGTACAAGAAGACTGAAATGAATACTCGAGTGAACTCTTGGGCACATAGGGGAACTAGTTATTGTTACTGCACGACATGTCAGAACAGGTGTGATTTTTTTTTTTTTTTTTTTTTTGGGAACTTCACTAACCCACTTTTGGCAGACACAAGAAGTGAGCATGATTAAACAGGCCACTGGTAACCAGACCGAGTCACTGGGGAAACCACAAACCAGAGAATGGAAAAGAGGGAAAGAACAAGAGGATAGAAAGAGGGAGGTTGTGACAAAGAGAGAAGGAGCCAGACTGTGAAAGGCCTTTTAGTCTCTTTCTGCTAAAAGGATGGTTAATGCTCGACTGCAGCAGAACACCTAAAAATATCTCGTTTTAGACTTGTGTTTACATTTTTCAGCAGGGGTCATGTTTTCCATCAATGCATGTGTGTGTGTGTGTGTGTGTCTGTGTGTCTGTGTGTCTGTGTCTGTGTGTTTGTTACCTGTGACAGCCCTTCGGATCTCCCTGGCTGCCTCCTCTCTCATCTCCAGCGACGCCTGTTCACTGTACCAGGCAGCATGTGGGGTGCAGATCAGATTGGGGGCGTCCTTCAGTGGGCCCTGACTGAAACTGACAGAAAAACAGTGCTACGGGTTACAGCTGCAACAAATTATTTTATTTATCACTAATAATAATAATAATAATTAATATTTAATTATTCATTAGTTAATTGCTTAATCTAGATAGGTACGCTCTCTAGTTTGGTGGGAATTACAGACACCAGTTAATCCTGTCACAACATTAGTCTGCATGTGAAAACAGTGAGTTTATTACCTGAAAGGCTCCGTCTCATGCACATCCAGAGCCGCTCCACGTATCCTCCCCTCCTTCAGAGCCTGAGCCAGGGCCTTCTCATCCACCAGGCCCCCCCTGGCTGTGTTTACCAGGAACGCCCCCTGACGCATCTTTAACATACACATACACATGGATAAACAGTGATTTACTTATGCAACATAAAATTTTAAGGCACAATGAAATTAAATAAGCATTTTTTTCTCAGTGATGGCTAATGATGTTTAAAACACACACATACAGAGAAACAAAAGTTACTCATAAAAGCTTAGAAAACACTTGCTATCCATGAAAATTGTGTATTCTGCTCTCAGTGCAGAAATTCCCAGTGAAACCTAACCATAATAATAAATATGTGATCCATATTGTCTTTTCACCTTCCTTCCTCCAGCAAGGTCAGAATTGCTTAAGAGCTATAATCCTTTGGGCTGAAGAAGCTTCACCGACAACAGCTATTTCCAGAGTGTATCAGTCATGTAGTGCACGCACTAGATAACCTCGTTTGTCTGTATGTAGGTTGTGGGCTTCCCTGGGTATCCACTTCTTTAATATTAATGGCCTTGGGTTGTAGTAGTTGATGTAGGGATGAATAAATCATTCAAGGGTGTGAATGTGTATGTGTGTGGGCTAAGGTTTAAGTGTGTATGTGTGTGCGTGTGTGTCTGTCCCTCCACCTGTTTGATGGTGAAGTCGTTGATCAGGTGGTGGTTGTGTTCGTTCAGGCTGCAGTGCAGAGACACACAGTCAGAGTGGAAGAGCAGGTCCTGAGGAGAAAGACAGACAGAAAAGCCAATAAATTCCTGTCCTTCTTCACAGCAGCCAGATTACAGCAGATTCACACTAAGATGTGAAGCTAAATAAGGAAAAGATAATACCGTAGTTGTTTATTAGAAATTGTCACAGTAAGAGACATTGAGAACAAGAGGGTGCTTATTTTGCCCTTTGAGTAGCACTTTGAGTAGGCGCACCATGCCGGTAAATACACATTAGTTATGGTGGTTGGTAAAGAAATCATTGTTTTGTCAGGAAAAAGAGACAATTCATTTTTTTTCTCCCCAGTGAAAAGAAGATTTAGCGTGAATCCAATTAAATCCTGTGCTAGTTCTGAGTTTTTATAGCTTAAAATCAGGTGACAGTAAAATATCTCATGAGAGACATTCTGTGCTGATACTGGAGTTACATGCTGAGAAACTTAATAAAAACCATCAACTTCCCTCTTTGACACCAGTCAATGAAAATGTTTAAACTTGTCAAGCTGTACAGGTGTGGAGCAATTGCTTGCGAGCGTAAACATTTTTCTTTCCATAAAACACACAAGTGCTGGAAACAGTCAGGTGGTTGCTGATTTCACAGAAACAAAATGGCCCCATTGTGTGTGCCCCAGTGTGTGTATGTGTGTGTGTGTGTGTTACCTGTAGTGTGGTGACCCTTTGTAGTCCCAGGGATCTTTCTACTCCGTCAGCCAAATAAGGGTCATAGAAAATCACATTGAAGCCAAAGGCCTTGGCTCGCAGGGCTACAGCTTGGCCCACTCGACCTAGAAACACACGAGTACACGCAGGCACACTCATTATTACACACACAGGTGCATTTAGGCAAAGTGCATACAAATGAATACACATTCAGATGGACACATTATTAAACATAAGAACACATTAGTTAACATTTTTGTGCATCTAATATTCCCCTTTTTTGACTTCTGCCTTGTACAAATTACATAATTCTCTGGCTACACACGTCTGCTCATTATTGCTGGGAAATGCTCTGACTGTACGGGGAAGAGATTTGCATTATACTTCTGGTTTAATCCGCTTATATTTTATTGGCAGTAACTCCTTGGGAAGCCAATTTAGCTGAGCTAAGGACAAAACTTCTAAAAAAAATGAAAATGGAAAAGAAAGAAGAATGGTTTGATTAAAAACTTTTCCTCAGCAACAACCTGATCAATGCTCTGACTATCCAACCACACTGTGCAGTACATATCAGGCAGAATAAACAGCATGAAAACCTTTTATTCTCCAACAATATGCTAAACAGATGTCACTGACAAGGCATTGCTCACCGAGCCCTATGAGTCCCAGTGTCTCTCCTCTGATCCTCGCCGCCCCTGACGCCACCTCTCGTATCTGCTCCACGCTCTGAACCCGTGTGCCCTCCCGGAGAGCCTGGCACGAATACCAATGAATTATTACGAGCAAAAATGACACAGACAACAAAAACATCACATTTTAACATGATCCAGGTATATTTCACAATGTCAAGACTTAACGACCAGAGTCTGAATCCTTGTAGATATTATGACCATGATTAAAATATGTCTAAATAATAATCATAACTTATAACTGATTTGAGGAACAAATCATTTTACTGTACCTTCTACATCTTACATCAACGTCTTTCAAATACAGCGACATTCTAAAGAAAACGAAATGTTTCAATTTTGCTGATTTGTCAGTTGACAATTATTAGTAACTGTCGAAACTAAAAGTGTGATAAACCAAGCGTACACCTCTCACCAGTACATTTGAAAATTAGTTCATTTAAATCCAATTCACTTCATTCCCTTTTATCAGCCACACAAGGCTACAAACCTGGTGCAGCCAGGTGGTGCGTCGGTACAAGGTGAGGATGTGACACAGTGTGGAGTCCGCCGTCTCCTCCACTGAGGCCGCCGGCATATTACATACAGCAATGCCTGTTGGACCAGAGAGCAGATAAGGATTAGAAATAGCTTTTTGGGCCATTTGAGGAAAGAGATGAAGTTTGGCGAAAGCTATTTTGGTGAAGCGCAGGCTGAAGGCACAATGTCAGCAGTTTTCTCCACAAACACCACTGGCAATTTTCAAATGGCAGAGCCTCTCGGTGGAAGAAGATAGCAGACGTTTGCAAAGCTCTGGCTGTTGCAGGAGAGAGATGAGTTTTTAAAAAATGCTTTACTGAGTTCACTTTTTCTCTACAAGTATTACAGACTTGTAGTAAACATGACAGAACTCATTAAAAGCTAGAAATGAAAATGTTTTTGGAGAATAATAATCATAACTTTATTTAACACTTTTCTGAAGAGCGTTACAAACTAGGAATAAGACCAAAAAAGGAATATGGACATTGTTATAATTAAAGGAAAGAACATCTCATGAAAGTGGGTTTTAAGAAGAGACTTAAAACTTTTGAACTGAGGAGAAGACAGACATTCTGCCTGTTACACATATGATAAATTATATTATTACATTATTATATTATCATATTACACAAATTCCTGACAGATTAGTTTGTAACATGGATGCAGGATTTGTACTGTTTACCTTCCTGTTACAGCGACAAAGGATAAAATATTTGCCAGTGTAACACGTTAGCAGCACAGTGTTAACTTGCACACACCCTCTCTTCTTCTGTGTGTACGTACGTATGTGTGTGTATATGTATGTGTGTGTCCTCACCCAGTTCCCCTGCAGATTTTATGTCAATGTTGTCGTAGCCGCTGCCGATGCGGACGATGATGCGCAGAGCTTTAAATTTCTCCAGGTCTTCTCTCATCAGAGTGATGGTGTGGTACATCAGAGCTCCTACAGCTTCATTCAGCACCTGAACACGCACACAACACACACAGTTAGTTAAATGATAGAGAGATAGAAATATCTAGTGTGTATTTATTGTGAAATATCAAACTCTTAACCCCCTGTATATACGCACCCATGCATGCATACATGTGTGTCTAATAGCAGAGCAATGCTTCATCTGCACATGTACACTACACACTGTATGGACAAAGAGTAAAGGCCAAGTTATCAGCATGTGTTTGTGTAGGTGTGAACACAAGTCAGCCGTGGCTTCGTGGAAAATAGCCACAGTTCACTGAGTTCACTGTCACACCGTTTCCCTAAAGTATCTTCATTAAGGCTTTTTCTGGAGGTGCTGTTTATATCATTTTCAATTCCCTCCTGCATGGAATAACTTAGTTTCCTGAATATTACCATGGAAACTAAGCTGTTATAACCACAGGAAATGAGTTCTCTACATTTAACGAAACTGACTAATATCAGCAGGCATCTTGTTCTCATGAGACTGTCTGTGGCTTCTAGTCAGGACGACGGCTTATTGTCTTAAGTGACAATGAAATATTAAAACTCAAATGTAGATCATTTGATTATCACATAGAAATATATGGCTCTGGGTGAAAACCAGTTCAGCATCAACCATCACCTTTTAATTGATTCTCACTTAATCTCACAATCTTATTCTTGCGTTGCCAGCCCTCCTCTTCATGTGCGTGAGAGAGGGCGAAAATGACATGCGGTTCAATTACAATAAAGAAGCCCTTTTAATTACACAATGAGGTGGCTGCTTACTAGAGAGCCAGATAGAGAGACAGAGCGAGAGAGAGAGAGCAAGAGATAGATAGTGAGCGAGAGAGAGCCATCTGTTTCTCCCACGCTGTGGCCTACTGAGCGCGCTCACAGAGAGAGTGTGCCTGGCAGACACCCAGAACGAGACGTAACCCTGCCAGACATACAAACCCATTTACAATCCATAGTGGCTGTGGCAAGATCCGGGCCTGACCCACATTTAAGTTCGCTCTCTGTGCTCTTCTTTATTCTCTTTCACTTATTTTCCAGTCTCCCTCTAACTTCTCTTTTTCTTTGTCATTTCTTTTGATCAGTTTGCAACTTTAAAACATTTGCTAAATATAAATATAAAGCATACTAACTGCACAGCCAAGATTGTTTTGATAAGTTCAGTTCCTCCTTTTCTGATTTTGTTTTGTGCTAATGCTGCACTTATGCAGTGTAGGTAGAATGGGAAGACCAGGGGAAACTTCCTGGTATTCTGACTTGGGAGCGTTCCTGTATTATTCCACTGATATCCTTGCAGTCGCATTATTAAAATTGCCTAAGTTTGCTACTTTTATTGTGTTGTACATTCGGAGAAGTTTTATAGTGAAACCAGACACAAAAAGATGGTGCATACTCCTTTTAAATTAGCTGGGCGTGTTGTATTGGTGTTAATGTTGATTCTAATTTAGATGTAACTTCCTGTGATGGTGGCTTAGCAGCCATTTTGCTGCTGTTCATCGACACCTCTCTGAGTCAGAGTTGCACTGTAGGCTGACAGCTTTTTCTGACTCATTGGTCGTAATGACTGTCTGAATAATGTGATGTGAACGTGGCATAAATGGTACATTTTCCAGATCAGAGATCACTTGTCAGTCAACAAGGCAATTACGTGTCTTGTATGTAGAGAAACAGGGATCTTGCATCTGTTGAGTCACAACACAGCATAGGACCTTAAAAAAAGTGTGTTACCTTCTCGTGGATCTCCTGTGTGGACTGAGCGTCACAGAAGGCCACAGTTGCTACATCTTTCAGGATGGGCATCTCCACAGTGCAGTCGCGCCCATCCAGCAGCGCCACCAGCGGGCGGGGGTGCATTGGCCCGTTCATGATGGGTGGCCTGATGCCTACACACACACACACACACACAAGAAAAGAAAGGTGTCAGATGAACAGAATAAAAGTGGTAATGAAGAAGACACAGACAGAAAATAGCCTTCACTGGTAGAGGTGATAGAAGTGTACAAATGCATTTGATTAGCATAATTTCTTATTGTTGTGATGGAACACCTACACAGCTTGGAAAAAAAGGTTCCTTTTGTCCCCTGCTGGTTATTATTAGACCTTTAGCTGTGCATTCGTTTGCTTGGGGGAACTTTTTATGTATTAAACATATCTGTTTTTGTCAGTTATGAAAACTGAAGATACTAAAGACATGCGGCTGCTCCTGGGCACAGATGTGGTCCTGCTTCATCAGCATCCCATAATGTTTCTGCTCCGGACTGATCCGGTTGCTATGACAACTGTGACAGTAAGCATGAAGGGGGGAAAAAAAACTATTCCCAGAGCAGCCGCTCTCAATTCCTGTTGAGAGAGGTCATGTTTCGCAGCTGTTTTCCTCCTTATTGGTTTTAAATTTTTTATTGTTTTAGTTTTATTATTACTGACTTTTTGATGAAGTTTGCTGACCCTTTGAAGCAGGCAGCAACTAGGAGGATGGATAAGGCAGATACTATATTTAGGCTTGTACAAAATAGCAGAGACTTGCCCTCGAAAAAAATGCCCTCAAACATTCAGAAAATCCCTTTAGAGTTAAAAATCAGGAGGCAGAAAACATCATGATAATTAGGAGTATCCTTTTGTATTTCCTCCTGTTCACATTGTTTTAATTGAGTTGTCATATATTCATGGTGAGCGTAAGTGCTCGCCTCTGTGGACCACTGAGAGCGACTCTTGGGAGCAACTTGCTTGGAAAAAAAAAATGGAGCAGTCTTGGCCAGAAAACAACAGAGCATGCAGCCTGAAGCTCTAGATTATGTCTCAATTACTCAATTATCCAGCACATATTGGTTGCAATTGGGTGTTCGTTTACAAATATGCAACCAAAATGTGATATTTCGTGGCTCAAAAACCTTAAAAGAGCCACTGAAAATAATAAAAGACTGTAGACAGGTGGGTAAAGAGGTTTAGCCGTTCATATGAGGGGGTGAGATCTGTCATGAGAGAAATCCAGAAGCTGAAATCTGTCAATAACTGAGTAGGAGTGAGTCCCCCTTCAACCTTTCGACAGGATGTTTTATTAAATCATCTCTTCAGATTAAACCATTACCCTGAGAGTGCTGCCAGGCCTTACAGAAGGATAAGTAGCGTTTAACAAGGCAGATTCAGCAGACGACCTCACTAGTGGGCCTTTGTTCACGTTTAACAAGAACAGTGGTTGAAGGGAGCTGCATTCATTAGTTTTCCTTAACTGTTCCCTCCCACTGCCGTCTCCCTGGATCTGTGGCTTGTCTCTTCTTTCGGGTAACTGAAGGGTTAATCATTTCAGATCACTGACTGAGAACCAAGACATTTGAAGCACGGACAGATGAAGATTAGGAGGAAAATCTAATGTAATTGGGTCTCTGACATGTGAAGTTGTGACGGCCCTCTGAAACACTGTAGATGAAATAAGGGCAGAGCCTGTTTCTGCTGATGCTGACTCTACCCATCACTCATTGCTGACTTTTTTTCCCATCTGAGATGTGCAGGCTGACATCTCAAATAAGCAGCTGCCTCTGTCATTTCTCACAAAATATTCCTCCTAAAACTTTCTTGCAACTCAGACCTCCAGATGGAGCCTGTTTTCCAGCTGCATGGGCTAACACCATGAGAAAGTAGCCAAATCATTAAACCAGTCATTTCAAAATCAGCATTCTACGGTCTACACAATATTTTGAATGCCAAGGATCCCTGAGAATCAGACTTGTGGACAGATGTTTGGCAGCTTCAATCCCACAAATTAGTTTGGAAAATTTGGGCAGGGATAGTGAGCAATGCTCTTCCTTCAAGAGCTATCATTAAATAGCCCATAAGCAAAATAAATTAAAGGAAACGTCCCTGCTGGAATCAAACTCATGTATCATTAATCTCTAATTTTCAGTGCTTTCCTGTTTTTGTAATGAAGCGTTGTAATTTACCTGTTTTTTTGTACTTGATGCTTCATCTACTTTACATTACTGCCTCAGTGAGTTCATGTTTCCCAGAATGCCTGTTGACAGTCTTGAGAAAAGAGGTGTAAAAATGGTGCTTTTAAAATTATACGAATACAAAGGATTTTCTGGTTTATCAAAGCCCCAAAACATTTTTGCAAATGCATCATACCTTGTGATTTTATCACTGGTGGATCTGCATTTGGCCAGTTTAGAGCAGCTTTTTGTAATTTTTTTTTTCCTCCCATTTGCTCCAGTGAAGCAGCTCAGTGACCAGAAGGTGAGGACTGTGTTGTACTGGGCAACTCCCAGAAGCAAATAAGTGTAACTGTATGAATAAGAAGCAGGGAAGGTACTGAAAAAAAAAGCATGCCAGAAACTTCCCTGGGCAAATGCAGATGGATGATCTCATATGAAATGCTGCTGCAGAAAGCAAATACATGTCTAAAAACATTAGTGTTGAGTCTGTGGTGTGTTTTTTTCCCACAGACTCTTGGTGGTTTTCTCTGGTTGTTGACTGAGCCGGTGTGCATGCATGGGGAAATAATGTCAGTGTTCAGCGTTTGGTTGTGACAGCATACGAGTGTTTGGAATCTGCATTTAGAGAACATAGATGAGGTATACTGAGGGATAATAGTCTGCGTTTTTGCACATCTCAGAAGCTGCACTGAAGCAAAGATAGCTCATAGTTTAGCACAATCCATCGCTCAATTTCTGTATTGTCTTCTTATCTACACTGTCAGATTGCAGCATGAAACCTGATCTGATGAAGCAGCCCCACAGCGCAGTAAGACCAATAAGGTGAAACTCAAATCCTGCTCACAGTGCCTTATGTGGCCTAGTAAAACATTAGCTTTCCGTAATAGGATTTGCCTGGAGGCCATTGCACTTACACATCAATACAAAATCAATGGTGCATAGCCGAGAAATTGGAATTCAACAAGAACAAAAAGTATTGTGAGGCTTCAACGCAGAGCTCAGTGCAACTCAGATGTAATCACAAGTAGCACGTTCGCCTGTGGGTGCTGCACTATATTATATTTTGGTCTATAGACTGATTTTTTATAAGATTTGATTTGAGCTGAAAGACTTAGGAACAAAGTGTGATTCAGAGATTTCCTGTGTAATTAAACAACGTTGTCATGTTCCTTTCAGTAAAATACTGAAATCTGGTCAGTCTAGTCAGTTATGCAGCTGAGTGGTGCTTTTGGAAAGTAACAGAGATTCCAGACATTTCTCCAGCTCACACTTGGTCAGAGTGAGGGAGGAAATAGCTCTCATTCCAGCACCAAGCATGACCTTGGAAGGACCAGCACCACTGACTGCTGAGTAGTACTGTACTATGATAGAACGGCCATCTATTCTCTCTCCCACACACACAAACCTAAGCTCAACACTGTAAATATTAATCCACTCTCACTGTCTGGTTTCTTAAATCGAACAAACTCAAATGGTCATTATCTCCTCGTCTCTTTTATTTAACGCATTTTCTCGCTTTCCTTTCACATTGAACACTCATTAAATTCTTCATTATATTAAATAATTGCCCAGACTTTCCGCTCACTCTGCTCAATTCCTAAACTCTAAAACCTCATCCATCTCTTGCATCTCTACTCTCCCTTTCTCATTATATTCAATAGTCCATTGCACACTCCCTCTCTCTCCCATAGCCCCGGGGTTGGGTGACTGCTGGGAGCTTTCACAGTGCAGGCCTCTTCACAGCCAATGGGGCCACAGCTCCAGCTCTGCTCTTGCCATCTATCCAGGGTTTCTCTGCAACCACGCTTTGATTCAAATTCACTACTGTATTTGGTAAACATTTTGAGGCAGTGCAGCAAAGCAGCAGTAGTGATCCTCAACCAAGGCCATTATCAGAAAAAGAACAAAAGAAAGTTTTGTTGGTGATCATTTTTAAAAACAAGAGCCATCTGCATAGTAACGTCGCTGCCTGTGCTGTTTATGCTTAAGGGCCCGGGGCATTAAATGACATCTCCCAATATGAAAACTGTATCCTGGAAAATTTGAAATCAGACCAAAATGACACTAACACCGTTTGACTGACATTTAGAGATGGAAAAAGCATCTGCCAATGACTGCTGGGACTGCAGCATGTGCCAGTGGGAAAGCCCTGCAGCCTGCCCATATCCAGCTGTCACTGACCAGCTCACAAGAACAGCTGGATTTTTGTCCCTGAGGAAGGAGGCAATGTTTTCAGACTGTCAGTCAACAGAGACAATGTCAAAGATCAGCAGTTTTCATGTGTTTTAAATGTTCGGGTCACCTGGAAGTCCGCCAACCTCGACAGATAGTGATCTGCCGAAAGGAGCTGTGAGTCAAGAGTTGTATAATAAGGGTCTATAACAAGGGGTTTTCATTTCAGAGCACCTTTGGGTCTGGTTTGATGTAACAAAAAACCAAAAATAACCAGTTAGTCAATGATCTACTATAATCAGTTAATTTTGATGTTGTTTTCTTCGAGTCATCTCAGAGTCTGGGAGATTGGAGTTTCTTTTTAGTATTGTTTTTTTTCTCTATTCTCTGACGTTTTATAGGCCAAATGATTCATCACTGAATCAAGACCATGATTGGCAGATTAAACAGTCATTAAAATAGTAGTTGCAGCTCTACACAAAGCTTATTCATGTATGCTGTGTTGAATATAACAAACCACAAACACCTGACACTTTCACAGCCATAGCATATCAGATATATAAACTCAGCATTCATTCTCCTTCATTTTAGCCTATTCAAACTGCAGTTTGCACACACCTTTACAAAGCATTTTCAGTTACTGCCAAAGATTCCCACTCAAGTAGCAGCTGTTAAATGTTTTCCTTTTGTTTTCTCAGTTCCGTAATAAGGTCAGACTTCCTGAATTACATTTCTTTTCGGTCCCTTTCCGACTGAACTGAAAATGAACCCAGGCCAGATGACACATTTACATTTCAGCTTCAGTGTTTCTATTTTGCACTGTGCAGAAGAGGGGAGAGAGTTGTTGTCAGCACCTGTGACCAGTCAGCCGCCTGTGACTCTAACAACGAATCATCGAGCCACAGCACGGCTGATTTATAATGTGACTGGCTCTTGTGGCATGCAGCAACATGACGTGGTTAAAAAGCCCCTATATCTGTCTTTCACCCCCTCAGTGTTGATCTCGCTATCCCTTCATCTCCTGTTGCCTCGTTTTCAGATCTCCACCTCTCATTTCACTTCTCATTTCCCTGGGCTGTCTTTATCTCCCTTGCCATTTCCTTTTTTTCTCCTGTCCCATCCATCTCTGTAAGAATGAGAAGAGCAATGTTTTATATCATCACTGTATTTGTGTGCTTAAAAAAAAAGGTGGAACGTGCAGGTACACAGTGTTCAGGCAGCTTGATGTTTTGGCATTCTTTTATTCTTTGTTTTAGTCTTCTATCTCTCCCTGCCCACACTATAGTTCCCAGAAAGGAAAGACGAGAAGACAAACATATCCCTCACCACCAGTCCTCTCGCCATCACAGTCTCTCTCTCTCTCTCTCTCTCTCTCTCTCTCTCTCTCTCTCTCTCTCTCTCTCTCACACACACACACACACACACACATACCCTGCCCCACCCACATATACAGAAATACAGGTGCATACTCACACACCAATCCATGCAGGTTGACATAACTAATATGCAGTGATATATGATACATACATACAAGTGCTTACACATAAAAATGATCACACTGCAGGTCTTCTCTTTCTCCCTCTCTCACACACACACTGACTCATACACACACACACACATACAAGGTCTTAATTTGCAGGTACTGTATCAGCAAGCCAGTTCAGGTTTGTCAGGTTTTTGTTCCCATCGCTAAGACACTAGCAGCAAAACAGAAAATGAAATACAAAGTTTTGCAGTTATAGTTTGAAAGCATAAATTTCACATTTACAGTAACCACTGCCTAGGTTGGTAGACCAATAAAGCTATGCAACAGTAGTATTGTCACCAATAGACAATGCGGATTTGTAAGTTGCTACAAACCAAAAAGGTTAAGTACTGGCTTGTACAGTAGTTGAACTACAGGAAATACTACATTTAAATACAGGCTGTAACTGGATTATTTTATGGTCGTCGGCCTGTTATATTGGATTAACCGTTAATATGCAGAAGAAAGTCACAATCACTTTGAAGTTTCAATTGGATTGAGGTCAGTCTGGATACTCTGGAGTAAATGTGCCCTATTAATGGGTTATTAAGGCAATGAGACATTTATAGTATTTAGATTAAGGGTTCCCAAACTGGTGTCCAAGGACCCACAGGGGGGTCTTTGAGTGTGTTGAAAGGCTTGCCCAGCAAAATTAAAAATTGTTTTCACATATTTCCTGTTTATTAGAATTGGTCTGTTAGTCAATATATGACTGTTAATTATTCCTGTTAGAGGCTCATAATATCTAGCTGAGAATATTTACTGTGCCTAGATTTATATTATACTCCGTTGTCTGTAGATGACCACAGCAGATCTACAGTCCATCAGCAGCAGACCTATGTGCTCATTTAGCTGAGGGTGCTGATTTTAAACAGTGAGACAACCAAAGTTACTGGGCATTTGCCACCTAATAAATATTGCATTACAAGCCTTCTAGTGCAGACAATGAATGTAAATTTGTGCGTGATGACACCAGCAGCAAAACTGTGGCAGCATACAGGCTGCTGTCTGAGTTCCTGCTGCATGGCTACCAGCTGTGTGAGTTGTTTCTTACTCTAAACACACTCACCTGGCACTGCTCACATATAAATTAATAACAACAACGCATGTTTCTCAGTAATGAGTGCTTTTCATTAAGGCCTTTATTTATAGCCTACCTACTAATTGCTGTTTCGGGATGTTACATCGCAGGCCTGTTATTTTTTCTGTACATGATGGCACTCTTATTTAGACACCTGTCTAGAGTGTCAAGCTTCTCAGTTGCATTTCCCTTTTTGAAGAAAGCATTTGCTTATAAAATGTACACTTTTTTCCATATAGTTAAATGTAACTGGCAAGCATTATATTGGCATTTATACATTATACATTTCAGTAATGGCCGGTAGATCTTTTGATGTTGCTTTCCATTTTAGCTCAAGCATTTTCTTGTATGCATTAGACATAATAGACTTAGCCTTTTAGTGGTTGCCACTACATGCAATCTCTAGCTGAGCAGTTCAGGTTTGATAGGTTTCTAAGTGCTGCCAATTATACCTGCATAGTTGCCTATATTTTAGACTGATCTGATTTATGAGTCCCTGCTTAAATCAGATGTTCAACTCAAAATGCTCATCTGTGATGATGATGCAGTTCAGATTAAAATATGAAAGCAATTATGTGATATAATAATTAAGTTTAAGTGTGAACTATAGTAGATACTAATGTAAAAAACAAAAACAGGAACATCTAACATTCAAAAAAAAACCATCTGTAGTGTTTCAGATATGCAAAGCTTATTTAAAGTCTTATTTTTTAACAATTAATCCTATTAAAGCCAGGCTGTCACGTACAGGTGTGTTTCATGCAATAGTACTTCCAAGCAATGCTGGGATGTGGGTTTCTTAAGTTGGCAACATGTCACAACATGAGGAGTTTCCTTGATTTTATCCTTTGACATAATAACCTCCTGGTGGGAAACTGCCTGGAGCCATTAATCACAACCACATTATCCTTTACCTGTTAAACAGCTTGTAAGATCAGTTGTGTAAAATCAAATACACCAGTCAAATTAGCCAAATGAACAGGAAGATTACACTTCAGTCTTTCATCAAGGATGTCTGGTTTTATAAGAGAGGTAAGAAGTGACTGATGCGCATGTGTCATTGATCTAGGTCTTTATAGTCAGATCAGCCATGACTCAACAGTCACAGTTCAGAAGACGCCTGCCTTTCAAAACGTGAATCAACACATTCATCAGTAACTGGGGATGACAAACCGATTTTAAAGCAGGCCTTAAATGTTCAACGATCTCCACTGTGTGCCAAAACGTGTCTGATGCTCAGTGTCACAGTTATTGACTCGTAGTGATTTGTGCACGAGCATCTTAAAAGGGCAAAGCTCCCTAAACCATAATTCTCTGTCGTCGTTCCTTTGACCTTGGACTCTCGAGCAGTTTGGGAATAGTTGGGGTGGATATGGAGACGATCTCTCCCGAAGCAAGGGAAAAAAATTTAGAAGGGGGTGGCGAGGAAAAAGATCAGAGCTGCAACTTTAATCTTTGATGTCATCAAGAGACACAGCCCGCAGCCTGTTGATGACATCACAGATTACAATCTCTGGTTTCTTTTGGGAGAAACAGCTTCTCAAACCCAGGTTTAGGTGACCACAGATACAATAATTCTGCTTTAGGGTGGATGATCATTTATCCTCACGCCCTCCTCCTCCTGTTCCACACCCAACCCCCCTTCTTATTCCTTAGCAGCCCTACCTTGATCCCATTTTCTAGAATAGTCTTTTCCAGACCTTATCATAAGGTGCATCTGTCACCTGTTTGTGAATCCAGCTGTGTGGATGCATGTGTATACTTGAATATTTTCCTCAGTTGAGTTCCCTATACATGTGTGAATATGTGTGCACATGCATGCGTTTGATTTTTATGTGTGTGTGTGCGCGTGTGTATGTGTGTGTACTTCAGTGAAGGAAACCGCTCTCCGTAAAAAGAAGCACAATGAAAGGGAAATATGTGTCATGTCCTTGCTAGCCCTCGAAGGAGAGATCTATTTCTGTCGCCACAAATGGAGGTGTTCAAGCAGCCTTCAATAGCAGAGATTTGCCTCTTCACACACACACACAAACACACACACACAGACACACACACACACACAGAGCTATAGAGAAAAAGGCTAACCATTCTTGTGTGGCGAGAGCGAGGCTGAGCGATAAAAAAGATAATAGAGTGAGAGAATTAAGAAGAGGAGAAGAAGGAGGAGGAGGAGACAGAAAAAGGGAGAGGAAGAGAGAGAAGGGGGAGGGGAGGAGGAAGGCAGAATAATGTACACTGAGTTCACAAATATTGGCACACACACACATGCACACATACACACACAGACACAGACACACACACACACACAGACACGCACAGTTCCCCACATAAAAGCAGAGTGGTAGTTGTTTACCTAGAGGCATGCCTTTGTTGAGGAGATGTGAGCTTCCCATGGTGTGTTCCCCAGCCGGCCAGCACACAACAGAAACCTACAGTCTTCACACAGCAGACATGAACAGGAATCCAGTCAGCATATGGCGGCTGTGGCCAGCTACCTCGCTTCCCTTAGTCCTTCTCCCAGCCCCTTAGTGACAAGCATACACATGTGCTCCCCCTCTTTTCTCTCTCTCTCGCTCTCTCCCCTCCCTTCCGTCCCCTTCGCTCGCCCGCTCTCTCTATCTGTCTTACCCCTCCCTCCCTCCTTCCCTCCCTCCCTACCGTCTCTAGCTACCTCCCTCCCCTCCCTTTCTCACTTTCTATTACAGCAAATCTTTCCGTCTTTCTGTCTCTCCCTCTGTCTCTGTCCCCCACCAAAAAAGCGTGCAGACACACACACCGAATGCAAGCACTGCTGCATTTAAGGGTGCAGGAGGGCAAGAGAGTGCAAAAGAGATGGCAGGGGCAGTAGAAAGAGTGAGAGAGTATGTGCATGTGTGCGTTTGAGAGAGTGTGTGAGAGAGAGCAGGAATGGGGAGGAGCTAACACCGGCCAAAATTCATCTTTTGTTTCCTGAAAGACGACAGGGTGGAAAAAAAAAGAAAAGAAAGAAGAGTTATGCAATGACACGGCTGTAGCAAGAGAGGAAAAACTTGTTCTTTCTAATATCTGGAAAACAATTACACTACGAAAGAAGAAGAGAACTTGAAATAACCACAAACTTGTGACACCGTAATTTGGGTGTGCTTTTGGTAAATGATGACAAACCTTTTCAAAAGAGTCTCCAAGTCCAAACTTAATTGCTGGTTTGGTTCTTTTAATATTAACTTTGCGAGTTTGCTTTTGCAGTTATATAAATTCAACTCTGACAGAAGTGGGCCTTATTTCAGAACATTCAAGCTTGCAAATAAAGAAGTTATTTTAATAGCTAATGACAGTTAACACCCACAGTTAGCCAATACTAAATAATAAACTGTTCTTAGCTTGAGACAGCTGTATTTGTGCTTTGTTTTCATGCAAACACTTGGCGCATGGAAAGTATGAACACAGGTGTATTGTGTTTGTTTTTTCTTTTAAGTGGGCAAATAACATCACATTTGATATTATACTCCACCTTTTACAGTAACAAGTAAAATCTGATTCTGAACATACTAAGCATTGTTGTTTTAATGCAACTCTTTGTAGTGCTATGAAATCATTAGAACAATGAAAAGTGCGTGATAATCTTTTAATAATATTATCATTGTTCCACAACTGGACAAAACTGGCTGAATATGATTATTATTATTATTATTATTTGTGGGACAAACAGCATATGGAGTCCCTCATATGTCTTACCATGTGAAAGGTGTGTCAGCTTTCAAGGAGGTATAAACAGATTTTTCAGGTTCAGAAATATCTATATGACTTGGGATGGGAAGCAGCTCCTTTGGCTTTTTAGTTCAGTCTGTTACAAATCATAGAACTACTGAAATTTTGACATCAAAAAAACTTTGACATTTATTTGCCTATAATGCAAGCAATAAATAACTATAGGTCAAAAACTGATCTGTATTTTTCTTACCTACAGCTGTAAGAAAAATGTTTAGATGTGATCTAACTAACGTGTTCACATTATTGTGGCTATTTCCAAAATATTACATAGGGTAAACGTCTAATTACTTCACATCTAGTCGAGTTTTTTCTTGCTATAACACACCCTCACACAGTCTTATTAAAACATGTCAAATTAAGTGTGTTCATTAAGTGTGTATCATAGTGTAATTGCAATAGGTACTAATTTTTCTGTTTTTTTCTGATTCTTATTTCCCACAGAAATCTGAGATATGTATGTTTTGTTCTATAATTGTAGTTTTGTTCATCAGATTGTGTTTTTAATCACACACTTTTACTCATGTGCCACAGTGTGTTATCTTCATAAACTTTCCATCTCTGTGCTTTGGTCTGGTAAACACCTATGCCACATACCTTCTGAGACTTTTTCCTTTCCTGCAGTGATGATGTTACAGTCACTCTCATCTACACTTAGCCACTTGATAACCACAGTGATATAAGCAGCCTTAGACGCCCCTCTAACTGCCATGGCAGTTAGAGGGGCGTCTAAACCTAGTTTAACAGCAATGATGGTTACATCACATCCTCACTATTTGTAAATGTCATAGACAGCCAGTGGGCGAGTTGTTCAAATCCAAAAAGAGGCGGAGGGTCAGGGAAACTGTTGTTTTCAACACTGTTGGTAGGCTGAATCATAACCTTTGTCGTATGTTCTCACCCTCCCCTTTCTCTCCCATCATTCCTTTCATCCACCTCTGGCTTTATTCTGAACAGAATGATGAAACAGATTTAACTTCAAAACTACTTTTCAACCTCAAAAGAAAATGAGCTACGTGCTGCCTGGTTTTAGATTTATTTTTTGAATGTGGAGCAGGGTCATATACAGGATTTCTGACTCCCTTTCACAGCGCACAGCTTTTGGACCCATTTTTTTCCTTTGGGAAAATAATCCAACTTAAACTTTGCAGCGTCTCATCTTCGGCTGTTAGGTTCGTCACCGTCTCTCACATCGTTCTTACCGTGGTGGCACTGAGTGCGAGAGCGGAGAGCTCTGATGGGAATTGCCTAATCAAAAACCAGCAAGGGTGCATGTAAGGATCAAAGCAAAACTGCATTTGGCACGTTTTGTGACTGCCGCCTAGATTTCTGCAGGCAAATACCACTGCTACCACCGATGCCGCCAATCCCTCTGTGTTCATTCAGTGATGTCCATGCCAAAGGGAGGAATTTGTTTGTTTTGATGAATGATTGAGTTATGTCTTCTCAATCATTTGTCTCATATAAACTAATATAACTCTGCAGTGCCCAGTTCATCCAATTCACATAGCAGCGCTCAACATTGGCAAAAAGGGGCAAGTTTCAAATCTGTGTGTGTTGCAGCAGTGGAGTAGGGAAGTGGTAAAACCCTTTATGTTCATCATGCAAAAGCTGACTTTAAGTCGCCCTCTGAACTGCAGCTGACAGTGGCAGCTGCTCTCAACAAACTTGAGCCTGTCCCTGGGTTTCAGACTTAAAAAACATTGCACCCTGTTCCTCTTTTTTCATTTCAGCACTATAAAGAGTCCAATAAAATCTGTTTATGATGATATGTGAGGCAAGAAAAGCCCAAGTACCAAAGTATAAATAATGTTCAAGTCACAACAGATACTTTAATAGTTTGCTGTGTGATTTAGAAACTATGTGAGGGGGTGATAAATCAAATTTAGCTCCACATTACAGGGACTATCAACCACTTGCTATTTGAGGAAGCGCCTGAGCTGCTTAATGTCGTGCCATAATAACCACTACACGTTAAACTCAACAAATTTTGCCAATTCAGTCCCTAAACTTAATTTATTGATTAAATTTAGGGATTAAAATTAATTTGCTAATTGACATATATCTCTATGACACTATACTTGTCATCAGGTAACACAATTGCTTTGAAGTTTGTCTTAAAACATGAATCTAATAATGTCAGTTGCATGTTTAACAAGGCTTTGGTTAGTCCTGTTTTGGTTCTCACACCAAATTCAAGCTGGCACCCTGGAGTCAACAATGTGAGAAGCTACACACACATTTATTTTGTTGTCAAGGCCGATGGCAACTTCACTCATGCCACCTCTTACACGCAAGACACAAATGTTCCCCGGGAGATGGAGGAAACATGAAACATATTCAGTGCTTCTAAATAAGGATGGAGAGAGGAGAAGACAGTGTTCGGAGATGGTATCTGGATTGTTCTAACTACAGAGGGAGCAAGAAAAAGAGGGGGAGTTAGAGAGATAGAGGGGGGTGAGAAGAAAGAACAAATGTTCCTTTTAAGGCAGGAACATGCAATGATCGATAGAATATTTAATGCTGCTCATGGGGGGAAAACATGGAAGAGAGGAAAAAGTAGGGGAGGGCAGAGATGATAGAGGGTAGATAAATAGATTTCACTGCCTTACAGTGTGTTTATTTAATTGCACTGTTCAGTCTTTCATATGTTCAAACCAAACAGTGATATTCACGTGTATTTTGTGAGGGTGGACATTAACAGTTACACCCTTTCCTCTCCTTTTCACTCTACACCCACTGTTTTTCATTCTCCTCCTCTCCAATTTTTCTTCTCCTCCATCTCCTCTACCTCTCCACTCCTCAGCCTCCCTCCCCTCCACCTTCGTCCCACACCTCCCCTCTGTCTGCTTTTCCCCTCCCTCTCCCCTTTCTATCTCTTTACCTCCTGCTCTTCCATCTGCCCATCTTGCTTTCTGTCTTCTATCTCTCCTGATTTGTCTCTCGATCTCTTTCGCACTCCATCACCCCCCACCTCACACTCCTCATTCCCGCATCTCTTTTTTCTTTTTCCATCTCAGGCTTTCACACCATACATCTCCGCCCTCCCCACCTCCCACCCCTTCTTCTCTCTCTGTAGTCACTGCAGCGTGTCTAATGGTTCAGCTCCTTCTCAGCAGATCCACCACGCGGAGGCCTGGCGAGCAGCAGCCCCGACTAACGCTTCCCAACCACTGGCCTTATCAAGACTGACAGCCAGCTAGACCTCGAGCTATCACAAACACACACACACACGTACACATGGACACATAATTACAAAGATACATGCCTGCACATGCACAGAGATACAAGCTTGTGCGCAGAGAAATAAATATACAGTCACACAAGCAGTTGCATGTAAAACAATTGCACTGACATACTGTGGTACAGGCCCAAACGCTGTTACACACAAAGCAGAATAATGCAGCTGCAAAAAAGAGTGTACACATACAGAAAACAGAGATGCATGTATGCACACACACACACACACACACACATACACAACACTGTAGCTATAAAAATATCGTACCAATCACACAAGCTGCAAACAGATGCAGGCACAAAAACACACATACGCACACGACACTTTGGATATATGGATACTGACAGTGAGCTACAGAGCTATGTGGACGCCACTACAGAGTAGATAGCAGATACTGGAGAAAAATCTACTATAGGAGGGGACGTTCACCACAGGGATAAAGAATCTAACCCACGTGTAGAAGAGGAGGGAGGGGACATAAGAAGAGAAGAGCAAAAGGAGGTGTAGGTGGGACCAGCAGGAGAGATGAAAGGAGGAGCAGGTGGGTGGAAAAGAAGAGCGAAGGGGGAGAGGAAGGGTAGATGAGATATGAGAAAAAAGGGGGTAGCAAAAGAAATCAGTATTGTGAAGAAATAGAGTAGGAGGAAGGGGGTGGAGGATGATGAGAAGGATAAGAAATGGGTGCGGAATGAAGAAAGAGGAATCAATATCACAGAGAGTTAGATGTTGAGAATTTACTGACAGCTCGAAATCCTCAAGAAAATTTATGGCACAAGGTCTCAAAGTAAGAGATGCTGGCTTCTGGTTTGAAAGCTGGAAGTTTAAATTTATGCTCAAAATGAGAACGTCAGCAGAGAAGAAGATGACATCAGTAATAATCCCAGGGTGTCCCTAATTTTTGACTTCAAGGTAGTTACATAATTTATCATCAGCTGACTTAACTATCACATAAGACAAAGAAAATCAGCAAACGCTCACATGTGAGAAGCATTTCTCTCATACAGAATGAGTTACTTTTAAAGCTACTTGTCAAAAGGAACAAAAATAAAAACTTTGTCCTGTCTAAATTCACAGTTGGCAAAGTTTTAATGAGTTAAAATTTCTGTGATTTTGGCAAATTATAGCATATTATTTTCATTTTTTTTTTTTTAAATAACTCTGAATTTAAGATACCACACACCTAACTCCTCACGTCTTTAACTGATGTGTGCTAATGAAGGTGGTCTTAAAAGGAGTGCACTGCCTGCCTTGGGTTCAGTGGATGTGCACTTCAAAGCCTGAAGACTCTCAAGCTGTACTCTAAAGAGATATCATCAGGGTATGGTTTTATGAAGAGCTTTTTGAACTTGGATGTTTGATAAAAATCATTGTTAAGATGAAAAGTGATGGTCAGACCCAAGGGACCATCAGAATTAAAGACCCGCAGCTTCTTTCTAGATTCAACACATTGCACCAACATTCAACAAACACTCTGTGTGAAATCCATCTTTAAAGAGGCAGAAATACCCATTTCCCCGCCAGGTTCTTCATTAATAAACAATACTCCTCCTGTCACACACAGTGTATACACACATAAGCAAAAACAAACACACTGACATGTTCATACAGTCACACACAAGCAAGCCTTCATATTATAAGTACACACACTTTCATTTCCCCCTTATTTGTCTTGGCACAGAGTTATCTCCTCTAACTGCAGCACAGTCGCTATTATCACATGAACTCACACATTTGACCACACACACACGTTCACACACACTACACACAAATTACACACAGGAAGCACTCGATACGGGACAAACCTTGCATCACCTTCCTCTCTCTGTGTCCACTGTTCCACTTTGTTCCAAAGCTGTGTGGGGGGTGTGGGGATGTGGGGCATGCAGCAGATAATGGGCCAATTGTAAGCGATTACAGTTTGTGCCAGCCAATCAGCACGGCTTGGCACTGGATGGTGGCCAATGGCAATATGTTCACCACGGCTGGGGGGAGGGTGCTCTCTCTCACACAGGAAAAGAAATGTGGCCATGACATGGAACGGGTGTAGGGGGATTCATATGGACTGTAATCTGTATTTAAAAAGATTAGAAATTACACAGTGTGCCCTAATTGCATATAATGAAAAAGATTTGTGAAACAAGGTGGCCTCTTTCAAATTAGTTCAGTTCATCATTAGTAGAATAAAATATTGTGATGATAAAATATTTTTCCTTTCACAGGTTTTATTTCAGGTGGTCTTGAACCAGCCAGTGAACAAACTCTACTCTTCACTTATATCGTTCCTTTTTAAAAAAAAAAAAAAAAAAAAAAAAAAAAAAGCAACTCACTATACACATAAAGTTTATATAGTCTGTAGTGATTTGTTTCTGGGAATGTTTGCATGTGATTAATTAGTCCTTTGCACTACAGTAGTGATTATTTTCACTATCAGATAATCAGATAATATTGATCTTCTTTTGATTATTTCTAAAAGGTCAGAAATATTAAAAAATATATGAAAAACTCACTGTGAAATCTTCAGTTGCTTATTTTGTCTGACCAACAGTCCCAAACCCCAAAAGTATTCAGTTTACTGTGATATAAATCAAAGGGCAGCAAAACTTCCCATTTCAGAATCTGGAAATCAATTGATTCATTTCTGATTAGATTTGATTACACTTCTCAATGCTGTCATCTGTTCTGCATGGTATGAGTTTGAGTCAATTAACTGAAAAAAACAGAGGTGCTGTATTACAGTAACAGGAATCTAATCTTGTTAGATTACAGTTCTCTAAATGTAATCAGTGACTGATGAGGCTCAAACTCACCTCTTCTTGAAGTGGATGCTCAAATAAAGTCGCCCTGTGGAATACAAGAAAACATGATTAACAACAGTAACTGAATAAGCTGTTGTTTATTCTCTAAACTGATTTAATTACAGAGACGTGGGTGCCCTCACGCTGGACTACATTGCTTGTGGACTGAAATAAGTGTACAGGTAGAATTGCTAAATGTCTTTCAGGTTATGAGCAATTCCATGGTAAAAGGGCAGCGTCCATCTGCTCATGAAGACCATGTGATATGTTTGAAACTAGAACTGCAACAATTAGTTGATTAATAAATCAGTTGATCAACAGAAAAGTAATCTGCTGTTTTGAGAACTGCATAATCAATATCTGTTATTTTAGTGGTTCCAGTTTCTTAAACGTGAATATTTGAGGTTTTTTTTTTTAATGATAAATCCTTGTAAACTGAAAATATTTGGGTTCTTGACTTTTGGCCAGACAAACTGACATTTTAGGACTCTGGGGAATTATAGTGGGAATTCTTCAGTATTTCTTTTGACGTTTTACAGACAGTATGATGCATCGATTTATCAAGAAAATAATCAGCAGATTAACTGATAATGAAAGTAATCTTTAGCCTCATCTTTATCCACATCTACTAAATGTATATTGTGGTGAGATTGTTTTGCCCGCAGCAGCGTTTCATGTAAACAACTGCATGTAAAAACACGCTTTCTTATCTTCAATCAACGAAAACTTTCAATTACAATTGATTTGAGATAAGAACAGCATCTAAGAAATCTTCTATAAAGCACTGTCAGTGCTGACACCGTCCCACCAGGTGGCGGTAGTGAGCGCTAAGGCCATTCTGAGTTGATGGAAAAAAACACACAAACAACCACAAGAAAACCACAAAACCAAGATGGCGGTGCAAGAGACAGCATCTCAACTGTCCATGGCTCTTAAAGTCCAAGAATACCCCACTTTGAAGGTAAACAAAAACTGGAACTGGCGTATGTGGATAGTCTAACGATTCCCGTGTTGCTGAAATACACGATGTGTTTGGTGTTCTTTGGAAAGTGGGAATTTCTAGTTCATTTGATAGCGAGGGTAGCGAACCTGACAGGGAGGCTAACGTTAGCTTGGCTAGCTTAGCCAGGTAGCAGCGTCCACAAACTACCTGTGTCTGAATAGCTTCGGGAAAGAGTGAGGAGTTCGATAAATAACAATGTCTGGTATCTGGTTAGCTAACGGCCCACTGCCTTATTGGCGCTCTTTTTATCGGCGCTGAGTGTATCGAAGGCCTGAGAAATGTTAGCCCAAGTTAAAGCCTGTTGTTTTTGATAAGATGGTCCCTTCACAGTAGTTATGACATGTCAGCTACCGAGCTAACGCCGCGTTAATTTAATGGTGCTGACAGGTTAACCCGGACGGTTAAGCTTAGATGGACACTCGACCGTTTGGCAGCTGATTTCAGCTGGAGGCTTCTGTGAACGTTACAATAAACATCACTGACAGAGCATGTAACAACATGGTTGCGCATCCCTTCAACAACCAGGCACGGCGTCAGTGAAATGCCATGCAGACGTGATTGGCCTGTTAGCTTGCTTGCTGTGTAGTATGATCCTTCCTCCAGTATGATCCTTTTTTATTTTATTTTATTTTATTTTATTTTTTATCGATGAAGACCCTACCATACAAGTAAGGTCGAGCTTGCAGGGTCTAGCAGGCTAGAACGTGGATCGGTGGAAATCACCGGGGGTGGGGGGCGGGGGGAGCCCGTAACGCTACGAGAAACAGCCCCTGCGAGTTAGCGCAGTGTCATCAGATCGCTGCTGCCTCTGTGCACTTCAAAATGGCCAGCGAGAGAAATCACAGCCTGCCGCCGCACACACGCACTGTTCCTCCATTCCACACAACGTTACTGCGACACCGCCGCTAAAAGACGAGCTCTAACAGGTCCGGGCTGCTTCCTGTGTTCAGCCGTCTCAGGGAGAAAGAAAGCGTCGTCACATAAAGCACGGCTGTGAGTAGCAATGTATTAACAGCTTTGCTGTGGTAAGTAATGGTGTGATGTTGCCATGATGAATATAACGTGGCGTTTAGTGTTGCTGGCGATGTCTGTGGTTTGGGGATGTGTCTGCCTTTGCTTGGATGCTGCAGTCAGGATGATGATACATGATGGGCACCATTTTAAGACAGGAGTGATGGTTATAATTGGCATCAAATGGGAGTCTACAGCTGGGGGAGAGCAGTGTTGATTGCATTTGGAGGTATACTGAGCAGAATTATAATGTCAGAATGTTGCCTGACACTGCTGATGCTGCTAATCTGCATTGCCAGCAAAATACAGTATGTGTTGGATATTATGTCCTTGAGGATGCTTTTGGATATTTTTCTCAGTCAGAGGAATATAAGGTTTACCTCAATCATTATTAAGGGAGGTGGTAAATCTAATATTCACGTGTTCCCTTTTAATATTCCATTTTACCCAGTGGTTTGTAAGTTGTTAACCTGAATGCTGAAAATACAGGCCCACTATAGTCTGTGGTCATTGTAATGCTGAATATTTAAGATATTATGTCTTTATTTCAAAATTATCATTCAGAATAGCAAAAAATTTCTGAACGATGTAAGGATTATTAGTATTCTGATTATCATTAATGAGTGTACTGTTAGGAGTGGGCTTGTCAGTGTCTTTTGCTACGAGTCGCCTCCCAGCAAATCATGAAAGACAACCACTTACACAGTGTCAGTGTAACATTATAATAGCGATCTGAAATGTGTTCATGACTGAATTACATGTCCACTGTCAGGTAAATCAAGGCCATATGGAAAAAAATAATACCATTTAATACATTGGTAATACCATGTAATGCATTTATTGTATTCCCTCAAAGCACCTTATTATAGCAGATCTGCTGAAGTTGAAGGAAAAATCTTTATGGGGCAAATTTGTTACATGTCTTAAAATGGCACATCTGTTCAGTTTTTTGCAGATTTGGACAAGATAGGTTATATCTTCTGTCATTGGATATGCCATTTTGTATAACACCATAAATATATGTTGGGATATAGTGAGTTTTCTGTAAATTAATTTAAGATATTATTATTAGATTAAATATCCAGGTTTGAATGTCTTTTTGGCTATCCCAGTGAATTAAATACCTGACAAATTATGGTGCTTTAGATGTTAATTAAAAAAAAATCTGAAATAGCCTAATACAACCAGAGATATCTAGCTGCTACGGTAGAGAGGGTGTCACAGAATCTCCACCAGTAAGGATGCACCATGATGGGTGTCATTACCAATACTGACCATAATGTAAGCAGATCAGGTATTCTCAATGTCATGAGCGATCCATAAAAAATTTGTTTGTTTGTAAATGTCATCATAAAATCAGTGTTTCCTATGTCAGTTACATTCCATATTACCAGGCTACCAATTGACGTATCTCTGTGGTTTCAAGTTCCATATCACCGTGTCGCCCCACACCACTTGTTTGCCTACACCAGAAGTTCTGTGCAAGATAATTTGACTTTATCTACATCTTGCTGTAATCATCTCAATCTGTCTGGCTACTGACTCCTTCATTTCATGACCCACAATTAATTTGTTGATCTTCAGCCAAGAGTGTCACTAAAAATCAATATTTACTGGTCAAACACTGACCAGTTTAACTGAGTTTGTGGCAAACTCTGATCTTGGTGTAGCCATCGGGATAAATAAGCGCTAGCATCTTTTCCCTCTCATACAGTGGCTATACACATTCCTCAGCAGAATAAGCCCTCTGTCTCTGCCAACAGGACACTATTGAGTATTTACCAGTGTATACAAAACTGTTCTGTAGTACAGTTAAATAACTGAATCATATGGTCTTATTTTGGGGTTTAGTTCTGCAGAATTAGAGCTGAATCCCCCAAATTCCAGATATGCAACGACATTCTTCTCCAGTCTTAGTGATCTGTGAAATGAACTGAGCTCCAGTTTATAAGAGAAAAATATCTTCTCAATGTATCAAAGCTCTCTTCTTGTTTTTCTTTTTTTATGCAATACCTCAGAGAATGTACCGCAACAGTCATGTGAAGCTAGTCCACAGGTGTCTGCAAAGTCATCTTGTATTGTAGTACACTGGAGTAAAACACTTTACTAGGGCCAAACATACAAGCCCTGTTTATACCAAATTCAGCACAGGTCATGTGGGCAAGGTGAACGATGGGGTGAATGATAAAGAGATTCCAAGGTTTTTCTTTGTAATGTACCGTAGTTTGGGTCATAAACTGTAAAAATTATTATCAAATTTGAGATGTACCAGAAATACATCTTCTCATAATACTGTGGGAAATTAAACATGGCAGTGATCGAATACTCTGTAGATAGCATCAGCAAGAAAGACGGGATTGTTGCAGTCTGAAAAAGTGGGCATCAGGCATCTCCTCCCTGCTTTATGTTGTTTCTGTTGAGGAGTTCTTGGACTCAGCTGGCTGCAGAAATGTCATGAAGTTAAGCTGGTGGACGACAGTTCACAGGGCATCATAGAGCACACTTCTCATAATGTTAATCTCATTCCAACTGTTGGTGATATCCTTTACAGCTGAGCAATCCACACAAACTTCTACCTTTTCCAAAATATAAACCTGAGTCAGCCAGAGGTAGTTTTCATACGCGTGTGTTGGACTGTTATGATGCTTAGCAAACAAGCACACAGATGTAAAAATATCCAACGGCATTTTCTTCACAGGTCCCATATGAGACTCTGAACAAACGTTTCAGAGCAGCTCAGAAGAACATCGACCGGGAGACGAGTCACGTGACGATGGTGGTTGCAGAGCTGGAGAAGACCCTGAGCAGCTTTCCAGTGGTCGATTCGGTGGTGTCTCTGCTGGATGGAGTGGTGGAGAAACTCAGCGCCCTGAAGAGAAAGGTGAGGGATATAGGTGTACACACATGGACCCACTTCTACATGCTCATGAAAGTACAAACACATACAGCCGTTTGTAAGTTTAATTGGTGAGTTCTTCCAGATTGGCCAAGACATTTTATGTACACTGATTTTGATTAATTGAAAATTAATTTGTTCATGTTGTAAGTTTTGCATTAACACATAGAACTTAACACCTTTGCTCAGAGTTGCTGTTCACACTGAATTCCCTCCCTTTTTTTCCCCTTTACTTCGCTTAAATAGGCAGTTTTAAGTGTTTTAATTTAAAACTTAACAGTTTTGATATTATGTCAAGGATGTCTATTTATTGTGTTTCAGAGATAATTACTGATGTTAGCATGCTAACCAGCTAGCCCTGGCCCCTCTTGTCTCATAATACCACTTTGTACTTAAAGAGGTAATGGTGATTGCAAGATAAACCTATGTGGAAAACATTATTTCCCAATTCTTGCAGGTTTGGCAACATGTCAACAACTACCCTATGCTAAGGTCATATTTATTCAAGCTAGCTCAACGTGAGGGTGATGGTTGGTACTTGGTAGTGATTGGGGCATGAGCCCAGTCCCAAACACACACACAGCACACTGTCATGTGAATCCTGAACGACAGAGACCAAAGAGTGTATTTACTTATTTATTTATTTATTTTAATCTGGGCTTTGGTGGATGGAGATCGTGCAGACAAATTAGTGTGCACAAAGCCCAAGAAACCTCCATCTGACATGGCAATTTGTTGAGACGTTCTGAGCGAGACAAAACCTTGCATTTAGATATGAATTACTGAAAATTTTGAAAAAAAATCATCCAGGTTAAAAAATGTAAGCACTAGTTTTGGCCCTAGTATCTGTATACAATACTGGTGGTATCTGATCTATAAACAAGATCTCCCTGTAGCTGGAGCAAACTGTTAAAAGCTATGGTACTCACCCCTGTTGACAAACGCACATTACTGTGGCTGTGGTTTCTTTATAATGGTATAACTGTGGCCTTGGTGTAATGTGTGTGTCAGCGGTGGAATGCTACCTGACTGGTTTTTGCATCTAGCCTTTGCTAAAATGACAGAAAACAAGTGCAATCACACTTCTATACAGGTCTTTTTTCCTGTGTGCCAAGTGTTGTCCAGCAGATACTTGTTACATGCGAACATACTCTGGCTGTTGTAGAGAGAAATACTGTTAAAATCAAGAATAAAATCTGATAGTTTGAGTATGAGTTTAGTTCATGGCCTGCAAAGGGAGAATGAACCAGAGAGTTCATGTTTAACAAAACCAGTGCTGTGCTACATGTGTCGTGGAATGATGCTGTTCATCACTGTTTCCTTGATGTTTTGTGTATTTGTGATATAAATGTAAATTGTTGCAATGGGAGCACATTTCAGAATAGGTATGATCCTCTGCCTTTATGGTTGTGACACCCAACTTTCTACCATCACATAGCAGCTTGTCCTCAGAACAGGGAGTAGCTGTTAGTCTGGCATTAGTGTAAGGGCAGCCAGGCTCGGGTTACAAAATAAATTTCTGGTAATCCGCAATACTGCAAAAGGTTTACAAAAAAATCTGGACTTCTTCCTGTTCAAGGCCGGCTTTATTACTTGTCATAGATATAATGAGACTTTGTTTAGTTCAATTTCTCAGCACAAATTCTCCAAAACAAGAGAACTTGAGCGTCTTCTTTTTGGAAATCCGACAATACCAGTTTTAAAATAGTGCAGTAAAAGGGTGTGTGTGTGTGTGTGTGTGCTCGTGTACGTGTGTCCTGTAGGCGGCTGAGTCCATCCAAGCAGAAGATGAGAGTGCCAAGTTGTGTAAGCGTCGCATTGAGCATTTGAAGGAGCACAGCAGCGACCAGCCGGCCTCAGTCAACCTGTGGAAGAAGAAACGCATGGACCGCATGATGGTGGAGCATCTGCTGCGCTGCGGCTACTACAACACAGCTGTTAAACTGGCCAGACAGAGCGGTATAGAGGTAATTGTGTGTCAGTATTATTTATTCTCTCAAGGTTATTCAGAGAAACTTGGGAGTTTATTGAGTTTTTATAGTATTATGTTTTTTGAGAAAATTGTGGAAAAACCAAATCACACTATTAAGTAATAATCACTGACCCTATTCGAAACAAATGCAATCAGTTTCACTTCATACACATTTATTTTGTGTTTGTTGAGACTTGTGTTATGCTCGACTGAAACACTTGGCTTTTTGATATTGTTACAACCTTAGTTAGTGGAAGCTAGGGGTTTCAGGTCTGTAACACAAGCAACCAAAGTATATGAACAGAGTCATTATAGGTGGCATCATTACGGGTAGTTTATTTGAAAACATAGATATCAAAATGCAACAAAACGGAAAAGGTGGGGAAGATGTGGATCAGTGGTTGTGCCAAACAAAACAAAAAGAGTTATAATAAAACCAGGCCTAGATTACTGGCTACCTGAGAAAACAAAGGAAACAGAAGACCTGGCTGAGCTAGCTAAAAAGATAAGGAAAACAAAATACAGGGGGGTGGCACCAACCAATAACCCTAGTGTGTTTATACAACAATAATTCCTACGTGCTGCTAAATGTACAGGGTCCCCCAAACTGTTCAATACTTTTGTTGTTTTTAGTTTCCGATGCCCTTCTTTTCCATTGACACATCCTCTTGTCTGTATTTTTAGGATCTGGTGAACATTGAGATGTTCCTTACAGCTAAGGAGGTGGAAGAGTCTCTGGAGAGGCAGGAAACGGCCACCTGCCTGGCCTGGTGCCACGACAATAAGTCTCGCCTCCGCAAGATGAAGGTAGTTCTTTTACAACAGTCACATTTTTGCCTTTATGAAACCAAGGAAGATTTAAGTTAAGGCCAGAAAAAATACTTTAAAGTAAAGCCCATGACAAACAAAAAAAGTCAAGCATATCAGAAAAACAAAGTGACAAATTCTGTTGGTTTTTATCTTGAATACTTCTGCTCTTTCCCAAAAAAGTAGCAGTGTAACAATATCTGCACTCAGAAACAAGACGTGTTAAGATTTAATTACTCTTCCTTGCCCTTCTGACAGTGGCAGCAAGTTAAGGTGTTAATCCTGGGATTATCCTATTAAACCCTAAAGTACTAAGTAGAGTTCAGACCTGCAAGAACACATGATAATCCTCCCAGTTAGCCTTTATTTACAGAGTCAACATTGCAGTGAGTAGATGCCCAAAAAGTTACACAGCTTACAAGGCTGGTCTAAATTTCACTTTCCTTCTGCCTCAGTCGGTTCACTGGTTGTACCCACCATCTCATCCAGCGTCTTCTCTCTTTTCTTTGTCACTGTAATGTCAGTAAAGGTAACTGTTTCTCGATGTTTATCAGCTCCAGCTCCAACATAATCCGTTGGATTATTAACACAAGGAGACCGAACACAGTGGCACATAAACCTGTAACTGCAGGGCAACGCAGACACATCAAACCACAAGTATAAATACTCACAAGAGTGTAGGCTCTGCATCGGTCCTACGCAGAGGTATGAGCCAGCCATAACACCAGTAAACTGCAGGCAGATTTTAGCTGCTCTCTTGTAGTTTTTCAAGCTTTACCATCTACAGCAGTAGATTTTTTTTTCCTCTCTCAAAAAACCATTAGGTTGATAAAGTATTGAAAGACAGCTTTGTAATCCAAGCGGTACCACAGCAGTTACATAAAAGAGATCAGTTTCCTGCATGCAGCAGTATGTCCTGGGTTCAGGTAAGACAAAAGTTAAATTCTGAAGGCTTTGCAGCATTTAAGTGGTTAAACTTAATTACATCTTTTGTCTGTTTCTTTGGCAGAGCTGTCTTGAGTTCAGTCTGAGAATCCAGGAGTTCATTGAGCTCATCAGACAAAATAAACGCATGGATGCCGTCAGGTACTGGACATATATCCACAACACACACACACACACAGTTTGTATCATTACAAACATGGATGTTAAACATGAACCTGTTACCTGTTTTTAAATTTTAAACATTATTGAAGCCAGTAAAACATTAACATATGTGCAGTGTAACACCCAGTGATCCTGTGCTTGTGTCTTTGTGCCTGTGTCAGACATGCAAGGAAACACTTCAGCCAAGCAGAGGGTGGGCAGTTGGATGAGGTTCGGCAGGTGATGGGGATGTTGGCCTTCCCATCAGATACACATATCTCCCCATACAAGGTACCACCTATGGTTTTATTGTTGAAATATGTACATGTTTAAGATTTTGTTTGGTCAAACCCATTTCACACACACATTGTGGTATGCTCAGGCAGGTTTCTACCATTCACACATGGAAGCATGTCAGTATCATTTACCTGACACAGGCCAGTGTACTTAAGTGTTCCTCCCCATGGATACACTGTTATAATTTAATGAAGCTGTGTTTATACATGATCAACAACATGACTGTGCAAACTGTGGATCATAAACAGAACAGATAATGGCATCAACTTTTTATTGATAGGAATACACCAGTTTCAGGGGAATTGTAGAGACCAAGCACAGAAAGTGCTATAGCAACAGTCCAGCCACTAGAGGGCCTATCTTGTCTATTTATTGGGCTACTTTAGGCTTGTCCTTGGCCATCTGTTTCAGGAGCAGTGCTGCTATTTTTCATTTTCAATGCCAGACAGAACTCTTGTGATGGAGTGGTACTATAGCAAACAAACCCTTCAGGGTTGACACATGACCATGCTTGTCAAAATTCTGTCCAGAGACTGGCACAGCCTGTCTACGGACTGATTCTTCCTATATAATAAATTTGGGGTACATCTTATTTCCCTCATATGATTGTTTCTCGCTCCTCAGTCATTGCTTGTTCAGGAATTAATATTGTTCCACCATCTTGACGGCGTCCTTTGTGCAAGACATTCAGGTGAATGCATAAACATATAGACACTACACAGTGCTGATATTGTCAGAACCAGACACTGTGTGCGATGACAGTTTAGATGAAAGGACATGTCATTTTTCTGAAAGCCTTTTTTCCTTGGTTTCCCTTCTCTCTGCACATCCTCAGTGGGAGGGACTAAGGCTTGAGGAAAACATACCAGTTAGGGAAACGTGGATGCAATTAATAAGATGTATCCCTGGTGTCTGTTCCACTTCTCAAATGGTGTTGTAAGCAGTGTAATCAAAAATGTTTGTGAAATGAGCATACTTTGTGTAGGAATACAAATAGTATATTGGAGAAGTTGTGTTTGTCAGTTTAATTTGCATGGATTTGCAATACTGATGCAACACTCTGATCTGCACAATGCTGTAACATGCACTCTCACAAATAGTAATCACTGGGTCTTGTGGTGTAAAAATCTCTTGTCTGTCTCGTGTGCACTGTTCCATCAGGATCTTTTGGATCCAGCCCGTTGGAAGATGCTGATCCAGCAGTTCCGATATGACAACTACAGACTGCACCAGCTTGGAAACAACTCTGTCTTCACTATCACCTTACAGGCTGGTCTGTCTGCCATCAAGACACCGTATCCTGAAATACTCTCTTTCCAATATTTAGTCATAACCCTTTCATACTGACATAGTGATGCAGGTCAAACCTGCAACAGAGGTGTGTCAGTATCAGCTGACTCTTCATCATGTCCCTCCTCTTGACCAGGGTTGGACATGTTGGAAGCTGCTTCACTTTACTGAACTAGTGTTGCTACCAGGAATGGCAATTATTCAACCAATAATAATGTTTAAATGCTGAGTTAGTGAGAGAGAGAAAAATTGTTCCTACATGTGCAGTCAAGACAGGGAGTATATATATATTCATCATACAAAGGCAGTTGTGTTTTCTAAGAGACATAAGTTTTGTTCCTTAACCTCCATTCCCATTCCAGTCAGTGCTACAAGGAGGATGGTACCTCTAAGAACCCAGACTGCCCAGTGTGCAGTAAATCTCTAAACAAGTTGGCTCAGCCGCTTCCCATGGCCCACTGTGCCAACTCCAGACTAGTCTGTAAGATCTCTGGGGAAGTCATGAATGAAAACAACCCTCCAATGATGCTTCCTAATGGATATGTCTACGGCTACAACGTGAGTACACTGCAGGATGAAGTACAGGGACAGTGTAAAGCTCCTGTGTTAAATCACTTTACAATGCTGTATGGAAGCAAGAAAGAGTCACAGAAAACTATAATGGTTGTTTTTCTGTGTAATATATTATCCTCTGCTTATTATCTCTTCCAGTCCCTTCTGTCCATCCGCCAAGATGACAAAGTGGTGTGTCCCAGAACCAAAGAAGTCTTCAACTTCTCTCAGGCTGAGAAGGTCTACATCATGTGATCACTCAGATGACCCTGTTTGAGTGATAACATGATTGAATATGGCCTGTCGTCCATCACCTGTGACCTGGCCTACTCAGAGAGCCACCTGTGGAGCTGTGATCCGGTGCCCTTCTACCCCCTCCCCCCCACAGACACACCCAGAATACCCTACAGCACCCCCTCCCAATACATGATTGACTCCTTCTCACCCACTCCCTCCCATTTTATCACACAGAAACTGGACTCTTCTCCTATCAGACTGTTTTAGATGTGGCTAGAAGTCATTTGATCTGATCCATTCAAGCACATGGACTATCAATATTGTCATTATCTTACAGGACTTCACTCTGAAGATTAGAGTCTAGAGAAAAGGACTGAGGGGGTGAAAACTACTAGGTAGATGTTTGATTTTACTACAACAAATAAAAACTTGTTGAGGTTACTTTGCCTTTTTCCTTTTACTAGTCGTGTTCCTTTGTTACTTAAATAATGTGGCAGGACTGTGTTAACTCACTCCATTAACCAGATTAACACATGAGATTTGGGCCTTTGTTTTTTAAAAACAAACATGGCTACCTGGTCTCATAGTAGCATCTTATTATGTGATGCATGCTGTTGTCTTATAGCCATGTGCTTGTTGGTGGGTTGTTGAGGGCATATATGTTAAATGCCTCCTTTGAACTGCCTAACATTTTGGAATTTCACCCCTCTGGCTGTGAAACTGGAGGCTGATTGGGCTGCAATAGGCTCCTTTTCAGATGTAAATATTAGATAGGAATTGATCATCCTCATGGGGTTTTGGGGACAAGTAATGACAACAAAGATTAACCTTCTACGAAGATTGCTGTGTGAACTGAACAAGTCTTTTCTTGGCTGTTGTTAACCTGATATAGCCCACAGTATCCTCAAGTTAACTGGTGGTTCAGTATAACTTCTTCATCTCTGAGGAAGCTGTTAGTTTCATGAACTTGGTAATAATAATTATGGTGTATTTATTGCCATAATGAAGTTCGCGCAATATTCAAACAAGACAATTATTGCTGATGTTTTTTTTTTTAATGAACCAATTGTCTTCCTCTTTTGTGCGTGAGGTTTGCCATTTTCATCTCAACCCAACCAATTTCTCTTTTTTTCCTCCATCTAAATGAAAGACTACATTTTAGTGAACTTACTCTCTTTAGAGATGAGCCCCAGGTGATTTTAGTTAATCCAACCTTACCCAAATAGTTTTAATATCATAACTATTTTTCCAACCAGGAACAAGATAATAAAGTGAAGGACTGTGCAGATATTTTTTTCGTTTAACTCTGCGTATGTTGAAGCTGCTTGTGACACCAACACTCTACAGGGTTTACTTAGCATAAAAGTACACCAACTTCATCAGCATTTCATGTAGTTTCATGCACAATCTTTCCTTTATTTGAAAAATTCAATAAGAGGCAGGGTAGAAACCTCAGCTAGGCTGCTGATCGAACAATCCTGCTTTTTCTTGCAAACTAAGAAGGAAAAACGTGGGTTTTAATTTATCTGAAAACGTGACTCATCCTGACCCTTTATGACTTTCTCTAGAAGATGGATGGGATCAAAATAGACACAAATCTGTAAAGTGTATTAATAACACATGAAAGCTGACTTCAGTGTCAACTGATGCACAAGTAACTCTTAAATTGTGAAATTATAACTCAATTCAAAAATGCAGTTTTATGTTAAACATGATCAGTCTTGTGGTCAATCATTTCTTCCATTTGTTGTTTAATGACAAACCAAAAGTTGCCTCATTTGTGTCCGTTAATGATTTGGAACTGTATCTGTAAAGACACAGACTGTCCTGTGTGTTTGTGTTGGTAGAATAGATAAAGGGATTGTTTCATGAGCAATATGCCTCATAAAGATTTCAGTGAACTTTGATTTCAGTGTTTCTTTATTTGCAATGTCTGTTCTGTGAGCTCCTCTCCGATCAGTATTACCATAAGCTCATGTAGATGTGAGGAGGTGTTCTGTTGACATGGAAATGCAACCAAGTGTTGCGTCTTTCACCTGAAACTACCTGAATCTCCATGGTCTGAGGAGGTTGGCATTCTGTGTGGAAAAGCATTCATACAGATGGTAATACACTGTAGTGTTGATCTATACATGAGGATAAAAGAACTGTGTAACTAGGTAATCTCGACAATATCTGGCCGTACAAACAAACTGACTCTGTGTTCTTTGGTGGCACTTTCCAAAAGCAAAAATGAAATTGTAAAACTAACCCTTGATTGTGTCCCCAAGGTGCACATAAAGTAAATTAATTTGCTTCAAATACAATATATCAGCCACCAGCAAAGCTTTTGTGTGTGCTCATGAAAAATTAAGGAATTTGGTGGGTGATAAGCAACTAACAATCATTTTCATATCTGATAAATCCATCAGTTATTTTACCAATCAAGTTTCTTTATTAACATGTTTAAACAGTTCGGTCCAAAACCAGATAGATGTTAAAATTACAGTGACACGAAACGGAGAAAAGCAGAAAATCCTCATTCGATTTACTTTACAAATAACTGGTTGACAGTCAGAATGTTTGATGATTAATTGCTAATCAGCTGACTGCTTTCGTTCAGTGAATAGTGGTTTTTGTTTTGTTGCTTGTTCACTCACTGATTCATAAAATTAGTATTTTTATTATTTAACCCAGACCACTAATAGCTTGGCTCCGGATGTCCTTCATACTAACCATGCTGCTGTTGTGATAACTTTTATGAAATTTTCTTTTTATCAGATATAGTGAGATCAGCGACCATTTCTCAATGCCTGATATACAAAGCAGGCCTTTGGCAACGCCACAGGAACTGGCTCTGCTTTTAAGCTTTGTGGACACAATAGAAACCCCGGTACCCCGGATCACCCCATTCGTTAGAATATAAGTACATTTCATTAACTCGGCCTTCAATCTGTGAGCTTAATATCAGGATAAAATAGTGTGATACAGTATGAGTGCGTAGTTTTTAGTTTTAGGGATGCTATGTGTTTAAATATCAGAGCATTTACATTTGATCGATACATCTTTATGCCATCTGACACACAGACCGTCCTGCCAACGATCCTGCGCGTCATAACCTATATACAATCTATGGTCATAACACAGAAACGTACCGTTTTGTATATTTATTTTCTTTCATATTTCTTAATTATTGCTGTGGTTTAGAAATGTTGTTTTATACTCTTTAAGCTGCATGTAGCTTGTCGTTGTTCTGGTACAAAAGAAAGAATAGTGGACCGGAAGAGGTGGTGTCGTTTTTCAGGCGCCTCCGGTATAAATACCACTGCGTTCTCCCCCCTCCACCACCATTTTGAGATTAACTGACGACTGAGTCTGTTGAGAGATTATCAGATCGCCGTTGTTCAAAAATGACAGACCAGCTTTGCAAACTTTTCGTCGGTGGACTCAACGTAGACACCGACGACGATGGCCTTCGCAAGCATTTCGAGCAGTACGGTACGCTCACCGATTGCGTTGTCGTCGTGAACAAGCAGCTGCAGCGGTCCCGCTGTTTCGGCTTTGTAACCTACTCCACACCAGAGGAGGCCGACGCAGCAATGGCGGCTAGGCCGCACACCGTCGACGGGAACGCCGTCGAGGTGAAGCGGGCCGTGGCGAGAGAAGACGCCAACAAGCCAGAGGCCCTGGCGAAGGTGAAGAAGATCTTTGTTGGCGGCCTGAAAGACGACATTGAGGAGGAACATCTGACCGAATACTTCTCTCAGTACGGTCAGATTGAGAAGGCCGAAGTCATCTCAGAGAAGGAGACCGGAAAGAAGAGGGGGTTTGGCTTTGTGTACTTCACCGACCACGACGCAGCCGACAAGGCCGTTGTGGTGAAGTTCCACACTGTTAAAGGACACAAAGTTGAGGTTAAGAAAGCTCTGACCAAGCAGGAGATGCAGGCGGCCAACAGAAACGCCATGGCACCGAGGGGCAGACCGGGTAGAGGCATGAGGGGAAATCAAAATGGCTACGGCGGTAGGGACTACGGCGGAAACTACAACTACGGAAATGGCGGAGGCTACAACTGTGGCGGCTACGGAGGGTACGGCGGTCCTTATGGGGGCGGATATGGAGATCAGGGAAGTGGCTATGGTGGTGGAAATGGGTACAACGAGTTTGGCAGCGGCTATGGCCAGCATTCCTCTGGTTATGGCCCAATGAAGGGGCCCTTCGGTGCTCAGAGGAGCGCAGCTCCCTACTCCAGAGGCGGCGGCGGTGGTGGTTACCCGAGGGGGGGCTACGGCGGCGGCTACTAAGTGAGACTGTTGAATGGAAAATCGACCACCCATCCCCAGCCACAAATTACCTCCAGCCAGGATTTGAACGCCAAAACCCAAATAAAGTTACGGGGCGTCTGCCGTGAAACCCAACCATGGCAGAGATACGGACACAGAGACCCCCCCTAAACATAATGAAGACCTCAAAAACCCAAACAGGTAGGAAGGTCACTTCCCAGAAAACCTGATTATAACGAGCAGCGGTTGTTGCCGTTCAACTAGGACACATTAACATGAAGAATAAAACACACAGTGATCCCTTTTATGTACCCACGCCATCGGCGTGTGGTTGTCGTTTAGAGTTATTATTTTTTTTATTTGCGTTACATGCGTTGTTTTGGAAATTTCGATGTAGGATTGTTTTGCTGACAAGTTCTGATGATCTTAATAATTACCTTTTTAAGCAATTAGATTAGATTTTGTTTTCTGGAGTAAATTTAGTGTGATTTCAATGTATGAGGATGAGAAAGCATGTTATGTGGTTTTGGGTTTCATAGCTATGTTATAACATCCATTTGTATAATTATTTACTTGGGTCATTCAGCAAAGGCGGAAACGTGATACTGCAGGATCCAGTTTCCTTGTTTCCTTCCCTATACTGTACTCAAACTCTCCTCACGCATAGTACTAGTTTCAATCTAAATATTGTTCATTTTCCATCTACCTGTAGCAATATCTAATGTATATTGTATACTTTCATGTCTGGAGAACAAACCTACTGTTAAAAACTTTGGTATGCTTATGTATGTTCATTTTAAATAAAACGTTATACCACTTAGATTAGTTATTTTACTTATTTAACCAGGCTTCCTCAAGTTCATCCACAGGTTTTATAAGTGACATCGTCTTGTTGACCTTTAGTTACATGGCATCTTTCCCACAGTTTATTCCCTTACTCTCAGGTGGGTGAAATGGTTACAGAATGGTTGTAGTCTACCCACAGCCAATGCATGTAGGCTTTGTAGGGTTTGACCTTGTTTTAAAAATTATGTGGTTTTTAGACACTGCTAATAACTTTTTATATTTTTCTTTTTACATATTTGAATTCATATCTATATGTGGACATGAGGGCTCTGATATTTATCTTTGATTATTCCTACATTTAGGTGTTCTTACTCGTATTCCAGTAGGCTATCCCAGCCAAAATAGCCGTAGCAGTTTGTTTGTAGGCTACATCAGGACCCTGTTGATTACCTGGGGTCGATTGTGATAGGAGTCTGAAATATCTCTTTAGGATATCCACATCCAGCAAACTAGGTATGTAAATCAACCTGTCTTCACTCTGTGTTGGTCAACCATGTATGGAATATCTTTGAGATGGTGCACAAGTGTGCCATTATTTAATCTTAAACAACTTAACTGACACTTCATACCTCAATGCGCCTTTAATATAGCTAATCTTAAAATACAAACAAAGGGGGGTTGCTTAATTTGGTCTTTAATGAACTTTAAGTGGGTGGATGGAGACCCAAATTTTGTTCCACTGTTAAATGAGATAATGGAACGAGTAAATTGGTGTCTCCTCCAGAAAACCTTGCTCTGTCCAGTCTCTCACTCTGTTTTTTTTCCCCATCTCCTCCAGGTTGCTACGGTAACCTGGGCACGAGGACATCACCCCGAAAACGATGGGGTGTGTGTCTCCACGCCATCGGGGGGACCGGAGAGTGGTTGTGCCTTCTCCCCCTCAGGTGAAGTCAGTTTTCACACTGGATTCCTCAGTGTGGTCAAAATGCATTTGAATGAGTCTTTACAAGGATTTTAATCTGCCAGGTATTATTGACAATGTGTTTGGTTTCAGGTTTGGGAAAATTTTGATAACACAGTGCTCCAGTGCAATCAAAAAATGACCAGTGCTGATTGTTAATGATGGACCTGTGAAGTGATGTGCAGCAATGCTAAAGGTTTCCAACCTTTTTGACCTTTAACCCTTTAAATTTTCTGAAGACCAAGACCCTAAGCAGTGATCTCTTATCACAGATTAGGGTCTGGGATGTTGGGTTGTCTCATATATCTTGGGGGTCAGAGGCCCAGGTTGGAAATGACTGATTTCCTGAGAAGAAGTTTGCATTTGGGCACTGTGGCTTTTAAAATATAATAAATGATTATGATCATGTCTTGTGTTTTTTAATAGTATATAATAGGATTTAATCCCATAAAGGGTTGTGTGTTACTTTAGTCATATTATGTCTTTGTCTGTATCCTGAGCAGGATATACCTCTTGAGAGGCATGCGTTAATGAAATACATTGGCTGTTCTGCGTGCAGTCTAACAGAGCTTTATGGCAACATTTGTCTGCAGACTTGTCTCAGAACCAAGTGCAGTGATGGAGACTCACATGCTTCTACATCCTTATGTTGAATTAAAGTTGAGAAATCATTAAACAGACCAGATCTAAATGTCTGTTGGCTGATATGATGTATGCAATGAATAACCAAAAATTATTGCAGTGAAATGTATGCATTTCTGCTTCTCTGCCGTGAGATGCACAGTACCTTTAAATTATGAACTGCGAATGCAGGAAAGGCCACAAAATAAGTTATGACTGGTCTGTCGAGTTCCCCTGACGTTATGATGGATCTTTCTTCAGAGGAGAGTGCTTCCCTGTATCACAGTGCACCTGAACTTTTAGAGAAAACAAATCTAATAGACCATTGGCTTCAGGAAGTGTTGTTGAATATCATAGGAAGTTATTAGGAAAATAAGGGTTGAGGTTGATCATAATGGATAGAAGCTGAGTCTGTGTGAACATCAGCCAACTGTAACATCAGTGCTTTATCAGACCTTAGGCCAGTGAGTGTCTTGTTGGAGCAAATATTGAAGTCTGCAGTGAGTTTTTGTCATTGCCATGTTTTGAAACTTTAAGTCTGCAGACCAAAGAAAATCCATTATTGTTGGTCAGGACCTCGTGTTTCATATTTAGCAAATGTATTGTAAAATTTAAAGGTCACTGCTAACTGAACAGCAAAAATCTGTGCTTGAAGTGCTCTCTTTCTTGTGCTCACAGATAAAGACAGTAATGCTCTTTACCTGCTGTAAAAAGTGCACTGAATTAACCACAAAAGAGCTTATTTTTAAACTACTAGCACACTTCAGACATCAGACAGTATATATTTACTGGCATTGTAATGTTTTATTCTTAGCTGTAATAATATAAGGAAAACGAACAGTAAAACCTCAACATTAATCCCTCATTTTCATAAAATTGGAGGAAAGCACATTCCTGTAACTAAATTCTGTCTGATGTACTGTGATGTTGAGGAGACCTGGTGTGACACATATAATGTGCGTGACAGAAATACTGTTTGAGTGATGCTTGACATGGCAGTGGGAGTGTAAATTTTACTTTTGTTCTCTTTACCTTTTATAGGATAATGATGCTTCTGATCATCCCATAGGAAAAGGAAACATCCGTTATGTTTTTATGAACCCACAATAAATCTATATATTTTTATATACCAAGAACCTTGTTACGTTACTTTTGTATTTTTTTATTATTTTTTTTACATTGAGTATGGTTTGCTTGTATGTCTACCCCGGTGATACCTGTCACAAAGGGGTCAAAATAAGGTTGGTGGTCACACTTACTTTCATTCTGAAAGTGACAGATCAGATTTGTGAGGCCAGAGTTGGTTGATGTATTTGTGTGTCATTCAACCAGGCAGGAATCATACGATCTCCTGGGTGTATTTTCAGGTCTTTGGAGCACTGTAATGTATGTCCAATTTGATGCTCTAAATTTTGGTGCTGGTACGGGCAAGAGGCTTGGCTGGACTGTGTCACAAGTTTTGCTTCTTGAGTGAAACTAAGGAGACGTATGTGTCCCATTTAAAGCCTGTATCTCTCTGTACAGCTCAAGTATTGTGGCAATTTTCAAGGTGCCATGTGGAGTTTTCTTGTAAACAAACATTGTGTTTACACTAAATGTTACCAGAACACTATACATTTCCTTCCTCATAAAACATTTGCAAAGCAGATTGTTAAAATATTTTAAGTCATATATTGTTTACATCCATGTTTGCTGGCTTGCAGTCTTCTTCCCCCTTGCCTCAGTTGCTGCTTATCTTGGCACAATACTACCTGTATGTCAGTGGAATAGAGAGAAAGCATTGGCAGGAGAGTGTCATCTTCATGCATGTGCATAAAACAAACAAAATGGGGACCCACACCTAATAAGACTGCTGAGTAGCACTAGGTCAGAAACTCCACACTGCACCTTTAAATGTGTAGAATGCGAATTGGGAAGTCAGATTCCTTCTGAGGAGCTGAGAAGTGTAGTGGTAAATGTCGAAACAAATTACAAGAAAAAAAAAACTTGATGACCTGGTTTAACAGTTGGATGGTTTCCCAGAACCAGCTTTCCTGGTGACAAGGCTGTGCCAAAAAAGAAAAAAAAAAAACACTTTGCAAAAATGTGCAGTGGGAGCAATTACAGCGAGTACTGGCTCAAAACATGTTGCTTGTTGTAACATGCTTTAATTTGTTGTAGATTCTTTTTAACTAAATTGGTGAAGCAACTTGAACATGGTAGTCCTTTTTTACAAGTTTAGTTTATTGTAAAAAGACTGAGTTACTTAAACTGATGAGATATATGCCAGTTATAAAAACCATCTAAGAACTGTGTCAAGTGTAATTTAACTGTAGTTGAAACAAAAAGTACAAATCTGAGATGCAAAGCACAATCTCACTGTAGCACTGGAGCACACTGTATAGGAAAGAAGAGAATCACCTAATTGGTGGTTTGCATCTGGAGTAAGTTAATGTTAAAAATGTTTGTCTCAAACCTTGTTCTAAAACTATATGTGTTCAACTTTAACTTTGGAAAGGTATAATGTAGTAAAAATGTTGATTTTTTTTTTTTTTGTGGGCGGTAGGGGTGTATTTTTAAAGAACATAAAGGGCTTTACATTGAAAAATGGTCTGATATTTGTTTTAACACGCATGGCTGTGTTCGCTGGTTGTACAGCATCAGTGTTTATGTGTTCATCATATGAACAAACAATTGGGACTTAGCTTTACCTTGTGCGGTCTTTGTAATGTCATGTGAACTACAGAGGCCTGGGTTGTATTAAAATTATATAAAGTAATTGCTTGTACCTTACGTTATTTAATTTTTTACTAATGTGTATACTGTACGAGATCAGGGGCAGTAGTAGTTGGGGAAATGGAACAAACGACCACAAAGGTTGAAATCCACGCTTCAAAAATTGAAAGAAAGTTACGATTTCCGACAGGACTTGAAGGCGGCAGCAGCATGAATCGGTCGCCAGCCAATGTGGGTGGTGATTTGTTCAAGACGACCAATCAGCGACGGATACGTCTTACGATGGCGAGTGAGTCAAACGGCCCGCCCTTACGTCGTCCATTGAAGAAGAAGAGGGACGGTTTCAGTCTACCATCCACAGGAGATTCAATCATGACGGCTAAACTTTGCAAGCTTTTTGTCGGCGGCCTGAACGTGGAGACCACAGAAGATGGCCTCCGCAAGTATTTCGAGCAGTACGGGACGCTTAGCGACTGCGTTGTGGTCATGAACCAGCAACTCGGACGCTCCCGCTGTTTCGGCTTTATCACCTACTCCACACCGGAGGAGGCCGACGCAGCAATGGCGGCTAAGCCACATGTCGTCGAAGGCAACAACGTGGAATTGAAAAGAGCCATAGCTCGAGAGGACGCGAACAACCCGGACATCCTCGCCAATGTCAAGAAAATTTTCGTCGGCGGCGTGAAAGACCACATCGAGGCGGAGAACCTGACCGAGTACTTCTCCCAGTTCGGCGTGGTGGAGAAGGCCGAGATCATCTCTGACAAGCAGACCGGCAGGAAGAGAGGCTTCGGCTTTGTCTTCTTTGAGGACACCGACTCCGCCACCAAAGCGGTGCTGACCAAATACCATACCATCAACGGGAACAAGGTGGAGGTAAAGAAAGCCCTGACCAAGCAGGAGATGTCCACCAGCGGCCGAGGAGGAAGGGGTCGAGGGAGAGGGATGCAACATTATGGCGGCGGAAGAGGAGGTGGCGGCTACGGAGGAGGCTACGGAGACAATTACGGAGGCGGCTACGGCTATGGTGGGGGTTACAACGGTGGCGGAGGAGGATACGGGGGTTACGGGGGCTACGAAGAATACGACAACCAGATGGGGGGTGGGTACAGTAATGGTGACTTTGGGGACGGCTACGGACAGCAGCACTCCAATTATGGTGCAATGAAGGGGGGCAACTATTCCTACAGGAGCGGGGCTCCTTACAACAGAGGGGGCGGCGGTGGTGGCTACGGCAGGGGTGGTGGATATGGCGGTGGCTATTAGTGGCTCCCTCCACTTTTGTGATGTACATGGGGAAAATTCTGAGTACAACGAACTTGAATTTACACACGCACACATTACACAAGCCCAGGTGGGGGTGAGGGGTCTTTGTTGAGTTCAATTAAAGGAAGCAGTGCCCATCACCCACAGGGAATGAATGAGACTGTCCTCTGGATCCTGCCCCCCCCCCCCCCCCACCCGGACCCCATCTGTCCTCTTATTCCACACATTATGGACTTTACTACTAAGAATTGTGAATTATTGAATTGTACTTTTGTTATGTTTGGGGGGGGAAAGACTTGTTTTGAACCATTTGTAAGGCCGTCATTAATGTCAGTCACTGCTTCTCAACTCGGAGTTGAGTTTGTTTGTCTTGCAAACCAGCCAGATGTGTCTGTTATTTTTGCATCATGAACTCAGGGTTTTAAGTGAAGTTGGTGGTAGTGTCGGGCAGCATGGGACTCGATTGCTTGAGTTTCTTGATCGTAAACTCTTTCGTGACAAAGTATTTTTTTTTGGAGAAATGTCACGGACTTTTTTGTCAACTGTAAATGACCTTCTCCCGTCCCATTACAGGCTTTTGTTTAGATTAAAAAATGTTTGAAATTCATGTGTTCAGTTCGCCCCTATGTTGTATTCTGCTTTTATTAAAGTTTTTAATGTTTTGAAAATCTATCTAATCTCGCAATCTTAATTCAAGTCGTGTGGGTTACATTGCAGCAGATACGATGCATTCAAATCCGCACCGTGGTGGCTGCGGCTTGGTGCTTTTCATCAGCAATACTTGGATAATCTGCCTCCTGCGCCTTTTTGTAATCTTGCGAGTTGAGTTCATAAAACTACCACCAGGAGGGAGTATTGCTTGTAAATTATTGCATTTCCAGTTCATCGGCCATTTTATACCGGCAAAACTAATCCTTTGGAGGCGGAGGTGGAAGAAAAGAAGCGGATTGTGTGCATCACTAGAGGCAGTACTTTTTAACCTGTTTGGTCCCGTGACTGCACTTTTTTTTTTTTTTTGAGAATAAATAGCAATCTTCAATATAATTAGCAGATACTCAACTTTGGGGATTTAAATCCTGCTAAATTCGCCATTTTCCAAATGCGTGCATGGTGAAATTGGATTTTTCAAATACTGATTTTGATGTTTTTTGTTTTGTATGGTAAATTTCATAAGGTGCATACCAATAGCTGCCTGAAAAAATATGAATGAACTTTTCCCTTTGTGTTGAACGAAAGTATCCCTATTCTGGAAGGATCGGTATTATTAAAGGGTTCAGTCGCATCATGATAACTGGTTTCAGTTACGGTGATGAAAACTGCAAGTTTTCAGTTTTACCTTGATGACAGGTTTTTCTAGAAAGTCGGGTTTTACTTACCTTCAGAAACCCACACTCATGCAACCAGTTGGTGGTAAATGACCGTTTTTCTTGAAGGGATCCAGGGTTTGGTGTGTATTTTTTATTTTATTTTATTTTATTTTTTTTAGAAAACTTTAGTCTCTTGATTTGAAATTCCCTTGGAGTCACCACATACGTGTCATATTTCTTCTAACAGCGTGTTAGTGTGGTGTTGCTGGGATGTCTGGCTGCAGACTATGAATGAAATTATGGTCTAAAGATTTGTTAGCAATACATTATCTTTTAGAAGAGACTGGTTTTATCCGTGAGCCTACATGCCTGATTGTTTTTGTGTTGAACAGTGGGTACACTGGCGAGCAGAGAGGAAGAAAAACGTGTGAGCGCCCACTCTGACCATATTTCTGGGTACGTTAACATCAAGAACCACGGCTCTTCTGCAAGCAACTCTTTCTGTAAGCAAACAAACTTAAGTTAATACTGCGACATGTATTGGTAAGTTATGTGTGCGACTGCTTCATTTTGAATCACACCAAAGACTTCTGCTGCATTTTAACACGCAATCCCTGAATTAATGTCTGGTTAATAGAAAATGATTCATAAATAAGCTAAAATTAAGGTTTAAAAATGCATTTGTGGCTTCGTTAAAAACAAACAAACAAACGAAACAAAAAACACAAACAAGCTCAAGAGCACATCTCAAGTTTTCCTGGAGTTTGTCCAGATATGTGGTGAATGGAAAGTGAATGCTACTTCTCCATGTTTATTTTTGGCTCTCTGGCCAGCAAGTAGACCTGTCCCAGATCTGAGACGTGTGAATGCTTCATAATGTATCAGCAGACCAGAAACCATTCAGTGCTTTAAAAACCAACAGTTTTTTATTTTATTTTAACATAAATGCTGAACTCAGTCTATGTGCATATTTAATTTTTCCTTGCTTCATCAAACCATGTTGGTGCAGCTGAGACCAGCTTCTGGTTGGTCTAGACCAGAGGTGTCCAAACTGTTCCACAAAGGGCCGTGTGGCTGCAGGTTTTTGTTCCAACCAAGCAGCAGCACACCAGACTTGACTCATTTAATCAACTGATCTCAGTCTTCAGACAGTTGATTGGTCAAACTGTGTGCTCTTCATTGGTTGGAACAAAAACCTGCAGCCACACGGCCCTTTGTGGAACAGTTTGGACACCTCTGGTCTAGAATCTTGGCTGGATTAGCCTGTCAGGGAGAACTGGGTCAAAAAATAGCTACTGGGCCCCACCTGACCGTCCGCTCACCACTCTCTGTGTTCTCTGTTGCCTCCAAGTTTCCATTAAAACCAAAGCAACCACTGCACTTACGCTGAAATAAAACTTAATGCTTGAAACTGATAAAAAATAAAAGTTAATTGGCTCAATGCCACATGTGAACGCATGGCCACAGAGTTAACTAATAATACAGGACCTGCTTGATTTATATTATACTTTTATGGTACAAATGCCTGTAACAAATTAGCAATTAGTCAAATGACCAAATCCAAGTGACATGTGGTGAACCAAAATCTTCTGGGGCACCTTGGGGGTCTGAGATCGGCTTGGTAATTCATCCAGGTCTAAGAAAGCCTGTAACTGTCACATAGTAATAGTTATAGATTTGTGAAATTTTATAATACACTGTACATTAGAACCACGTATCTCTACATTTAGAGCCACACAAACCTTGAAAGATCATAAAACAGACTGTGTACATATTTATTGCATAAAAACATTATAAATAAATATCATTAAATAGTTTTGTTTTTGTACCAGGTCAGTCATACCAGCCTACTAAGCTGCATGCGTCTGTGCCCCCTTTTTCTTTTCTTTGTTTTTTTTTTTTTACTACGGAGTGAGTCCTCCCAGTAACACAGGATCTGTGTGCAGCTCTCATGCCTGCTGTGGTCTCTGGCTCCGGGAGGATGGACGGTGTGTCGTTGGGGTGAGTTGGCTCAGCGGTGGGGATTAATTTCTAAATCTGTGATTCGTGCTACTTGTACATCTGTTGGATAACATTCTGGGCCACATGATCTCCCGACCATAAATCCAGCACGGACAGTTAAAAGAGCACTTTCCCAGCACACGAACTCAAGCTAGCCTTGCCGACTAGTTAGCTTCGGTAAGTTAGCTAGCATCGTTGGCTGCTCAAAACCAAACTCCAGCCGAACATTTGGGAACTGCCATCAAGTCGTTGCTTTTAGACAGTGAACTGAGTGTATACTGCCTACCAAAAGTGGTTAAAACCACGATATGACCAGTGATTCATGGTAGTCAGCGGCAGCTATCAGCAGCTTATGTTAGTTAATTGATTAGCGATGCTACGAGCTAGCCAACCTGACAACTTGACGCACAGCAAACTCAAAACAAACACCATTTTCTACCAAAGTCCTTTCGATTTTTGGACACAAAGAGGCAAACCGTCTGCGGCCCGTCTAGTATTATTTAGTTTACCGACTCCTGTTATTGTGTCCTTACATTCCCATGGTTTGTAAGTGCTGCATCATTATTTGTTCAAACTGTTAGTGCACAAAAGATGGGTCATCGTGAGTCCAGATAACACACAGTGGAGACCGTCCGGCATTTTCAGAACTAACACTTTGGAACATTAATACACGTAAATGTCCCGTTAGATCAGTTTTGGATGATTGTCGTGTTTTCTGTTGTCCTCCTGCCACCTGCTCTCAGCTCAGTGCAGAGCACCTGTGGTTAAAAGTTTAATTTAAAACTTAATCTACATGTGGTTCAAAGTTTTCTTCGGGGATGGGATTCCTCAGCAGATTTTCTTCTGTGTGGTCAGACTGCTTTGGGAAACATTGGCTAACAGGAAATATTGTTGTTTTACCTCCTTTATTGTGTATTTGTCTGAGGAGTGCTTAAAAGATAAAGCTGGTGATAAGGTTTTTTGGAATTGCAATAATTTTTTGTATAAGATAATGTGGGTCACACGTTATCTGGCCCGCTGTGACTGTGTAAATATAAAAGAAGGACTAAATTTTACAGTGATATTAATCAACTGTATTTAATGTGCATTGGTCATGTCTGATTTGCTTACTAAGGTCCACTGTATTGGATTGTCTGTTTTTTTGTCTATGTTCTCAATCACACTGTTGAAATAATCATGCAAATCCAATATTGCCATAAATCAGCCTTGCCAACTGCTTTGCAACTTTTCCCAAAACACAGTTTCCCTCTGTTTCTGTTTGTCCAACCAGTGCATCACGAAAAAAAAGTTTTCATAGTCTTTCCTGATAGTAAACTGAATGTTGTATTGCTATTGGCTGGACAAAACAAGGCATGTGAAAACAACACTTTGGGCTGTGGGAATTTGTGATGGGCATTTTCTGATATTTTATGACCTAAAAAGTTAATGAAGAAAACAATCTGATTGATTGATAATTACACCTCTTCCTTTAAAATCAAGTGAGGCAGATGGGAGACCTTCAGTGTAATATTTAGCTTAGAAAAATCCACACTGGATTGAAATGTCTTCAAAGGATGTATAAAATGACCATTGTGAAGTACATAGTCTGCAGACCCCACAGCAGCATCTGAGTTCCTTGACAACCAAAGCATATTACCATGAAGACCCGAGGATTATTAAAGGAGGATGGGTCAGTGATGTCATACAGGTGTTCAAAAATAGCTAACACTTGCAGACAGTGAAACAAGACAAGAGCCGGCCCCTCATACCCAGTGTGCATTTACTAAACAGTCTTTTCAGTGGTATGTGGCACTACTGATTGACAACTGTGACAAAATTAGTATATTCCTAGAACTCATCTTACCCTTGATTGTCCCTTGTCCCATCCTCTTTTTTTATAACCCTAGAGATGAACCATGAAGTAGTCTAACTGTTTGGTCCCCATCTATTTCCAATGATCTAGACACTGCCTCTCATGTCTTACCAGTCTGGTGGCCACACCGGCCTCACCACGTCCAAACTGCACCACGGACTCAGAGGAGGACACGGTGAATGGTGGGATGCACACCTTCAACCAGACGCACATGAGGAAAGCTTTCCAGCTGATGAACGACCTGAGGAGGTGTGTTGCTGACGGTGGTGTTTGTCCCTATGGAATAAATTAAGCCAGTATACAAATGGTGACTAAACTGTGGCCAGCCATTTTCGACATGCATGTGAAGAGGCTGTAGTCTGCTTTGTAAGTCAGCAATAATGTATCAACACAAGACTCAACCCTGGCTCACCTCGTTTGTCTGAAAATGTCTGTGCAGCAGTGAATTACTTCTGCCTGAAGAGGAACTCTTTCATTTTTAAACAGAAAAGTCCACCTCATGAAAATCTCCAAAAACAGCTGGTGGCTTCCTACCCTGAGTTTCTAGTTACTGCCTCCAGTTTGATAGAAGTCTTTCAGTTATCTGGAACATCTCAGTCACAAGTATCTTTTTAGTCTCTGTCCTTCTGAAGTGAAAAGTAAGTGCTTCTTCTTGACCATTTTATGCCAACACAAGTCTTCCACAGGCAGAAATCCATTTGAGTGGAGATCAAAAAGATCCCAGTTTGTCTGCTGGCAGGAGCCTGGACAGACCACAATGCAATGCTGTCAGAAAAGAGTCTGCTTTTTTCTTGACTGAAAAAAAATTCTCCTTTCTTGGTTTTGTTGTGCTACTGCTCTCTCTTAAAATGCTTAAAAACAACACATGCAATGTACTGAAGCTCATATGTTGCTGGTTGGTTGCAGAGATTGGTAAAGATAATGTGGTGGTAGATGCTGCAGATAGATTTAGACTGAAAACCTGACTCACAATGACGCTGGTGCAGATAAAACTACAGTTAGGTAGATCTGAAATGATTACTAGTCAGCTGTAAACTATTTTGATAATTGATTAATATTTAACACAACAATATTACAAACAAATAAATGCGGATAACAAACATGAACTTTTTCTCTCTCTGTCACTTCATCCTTCAGTAAAAAGATGCTGTGTGATGTCCAGCTGATTGCAGGAAGTGTCGAAGTGCCAGCTCACAGGGTGGTCCTGGCGTCCTGTAGCCCCTACTTCTGTGCCATGTTCACGGGTAGACCAACACCTCTGTTTCCTTGGCATCACACCTGGTGTCTGTGTGTTTGTGTGCTGTCCTGTGCTTAACTGTGCGTGTTTCTCTGTGTGCAGGTGATATGAGTGAGAGCAAGGCCCATCAGGTGGAGATCAGAGAGGTGGACGGTCAGACCCTGAGAAAACTGGTCGATTACATCTACACCGCCGAGATTGAGGTCACAGAGGACAACGTCCAGGTGAGAGAGTGTGTGTGTGTTATAGAGTTTATGAAGAGGAAGGGAATGCAAGCGGGTACAAAACTGTTTTCCTGTTTTTACTGGATGTCTTTTTTTTCCCTTCTGTTATAGTGGCTTTCACTTTGTTTTTAACACCGGGTTTGCTTTGAAAACCCTGTGTCAGCAGCAGTAAGAGGAATTTGCAGGATATTAGCAGCCTCTTTTCACCTTGTATCCCACAGGAGGTTTTATGTGTTAATATCCATATAACCCTTTCAGCTCTCCCTCTTCTCTGTTCTCCCTGTTGAAGTGTTCAGTTTTGAAGAAGTAAACATGTTGCTGCTGCCTGGGGACCCTCATTTCAAAAACACTAGCTCTGTTCAGTTTGTCACACTTTCTCACTGTTTTACAGTAAGTATCCGGTTACTTAAAGGATAATGAAATCAAAGTAGCGCTGTTTCTCTCAGCAAAAGGATCTGGGCTCACAGCATTAGTCACACAGTGAGAAAAACGTCCTTGTTGTTGAGCAGGAAACATCTCACTGCTGTTGTCTTGACCTTTTTCTGTGTGCAGACATTTGAGTACAAGTCAGAAGAATAACATAAGTTGGAAACAGCACAGTACTGTACAGAATTCCTAAGGGAAGCTATTTCAGAGAAGATTCTTGATAAGTTCTGTGTGCAGCTTTTAACTGACTTTTGCTGCACTATTAACTCAAAATACACACATTTAGAAAATTTTCTCAAATGTCTAGTAACTTTCGATGTATAATGGAGCGTTAGATTAAATAATACAACAAAAACAATACAAAAAAGAACCTGTCCTGACTGCTTTAATTCTTTGGTTTTTCAGTTGTTTCTGAATGGCCAATATGAACATGCCTGACAAGCAGATGTTTACTACAAAGGATGTAAGAGCTGGTAACGGTTGTGAGCTCTGCTTTGTTGTGAAAGCACAGGACTGAGGCCTTGTTTAGCTCAGTGGCATTAACTCTTGGTAACTGCATGACTCTGCTGCGGGGTTGAATAAATGCACCAGGATCAAGCTGCAGGCAGGATACTTCCTCTGATTATTAGCACAGGAAGTGTGCATGGAGGGAGGCAGGAAATCCTCCCACTGTTAGCAGCATGCCTGCCTGATTGGCTCACTTGTAAACGTGTGACGTGTGTGTTTTGACAAAGGGTTAATATTCAGTAATATATTATTTTTACTTTTTATTTTCTCAAACTGGGTGTTTTCACTGGAGAACATACACTCACTGAGCGCTTTATTAGGAGCACCTGCACACCTGCTTAGTCATGCTGTTAGCCAGTCAGCCAATCACGTGTCAGCAGGGCAGTGTATAAAATCATGCAGATACAGGTCAGGAGCTTCAGTTAATGTTCGCATCAGAATGGGCAAGAAATTTGATCTCAGTGTTGGTGCTAGGCGAACTGGTTGGGGTATTTCTGAAAATGCTGATCTCCTGGGATTTTCACACTTGGCTGTCTCTAGAGTTTATTCACAAGGGTGTTAAAAAAAAAAAAAAAACATCCAGCGAGCAGCAGCTCTGTGAATGGAAACGCCTTGTTGATGAGTGAGGTCAGAAGAGAATGGCCAGACTGGTTGGAGCTGACAGAAATGCTGCAGTAACTCAGATAACCAGTGTTTACAACTGTGGTGAGCAGAAACACATCTCACAACACGTCGAACCTTTAAGTCTATGGATGACAACAGCAGAAGACAACTTTGTGTTCCACTTCTGTCTGCCAAGAGCGGACTTCTGAGGCTGCAGTGGGCACAAGCTGAAGTTGGAGACTGGAAAAACATATCCTGGTCTGAGGAATCTGGATTTTTGTTGCAGGCACGCAGATGTTAGGGTCAGAATTTGGCATCAACCGCATGGATCCATGGTCACAATCTGCCTTGTGTTAACAGTCCAGGCTGCTGGTGGTGTCGTTAGGGTGTGGGGATGTTTTCTTCACACTACTTCCAGCATGATAATGCACCATGTCACAAAGCAAAAGTCGTCTCAAACTGGTTTCGTGAACATGACAATGAGTTCAGTGGCCTTCACTGGGTTCCTCTGTCACCAGATCTGAATCCAGTAGAACACCTTTGGGATGTGGCAAAACAGAAATGATGTGATTGAGTTATGTCAACATGGCCCAGAACCTCAAGGGAATGTTTACAACATCTTGTAGAATCCATGCCACGAAGATTTGACTATGTTTTCAGAGCAAAGCGAGGCCCCACCCAGAATTAGTATAGTTTTCCCAGTTAAGTTCTCAGTGAGTGTGTGCGTTGCTTGTGCTTCCCCTTTGTGTGTGTGTGTGTGTGTGTGTGTGTGTGTGTGTGTGTGTGTGTGTGTGTGTGTGTGTGTGTGTGTGTGTGTGTGTGTGTCACAGCTGCTATAAGCATAGCTCTGGTGGATCTGACTCTCCCTTTTAGAAAACACGAGTGAGTGTGTAGACAGAGAGGTGTAGAGGCAGACAGACACGGTCTCTCTGACCTAGTTAAGCTGATGTGTAGGGATGTATCAAAGGGTATCTTTGTCTGTCAGCATCACAGTTTCTGCAGCGCACTGCCTGTCTGCTTTACTGACTGATGAGCTAACAGAATGACTGCAGCCCTGAGCAATGGAGACAGAATAAATATGAAAATCTCTCTGACAAATACCTGTATGGATGCATGTTGATGTAACGTGTTGAAATGAAAATAAATAGAATAAAAATAAAAATATGACAAAATATGTTATAATAGTTGTTCATGGAGAGGGTGAACGGCTAACGGACTAAATCTTTGGCTGTGGGTGGTAATGCATTGTGCTCTATGTTTTATTTTTAAAACCCTTTTGGCATGTTTGAATATGTGAAAAGACCCTAAATACGTATTTCCAAGTCAGGTCTTTCCACCACGTTCTTCTGTTCAGAATATCCAGCTGGAGCTTTAAATACACTTTTTGTTTGTTGTCTTTGCAGGTTCTGCTGCCAGCAGCGAGTCTCCTCCAGCTGATGGATGTTCGTCAGGTCTGTTGCGAGTTCCTGCAGTCTCAGCTTCACCCCACCAACTGTCTGGGCATCAGAGCCTTCGCTGACCTGCACACATGCACACAGCTTCTCAACCAGGCCCACGCATACGCTGGTAAGCTTCTCGCTGTTCACACCACAAGCCCTGAGTCATCTTTGCCACTGTGTGTGCATGTGTTGTGTGGTGTGGTAGGTGGTGGTACTTTTTATGTAACCACACGTTTCAAGAGCCATGAAAAATGCAGACATCTTTGGAAAACTGCTGCATGTCCAGCGAGTTTGAAAATGCCATGTGAAAGTGTTAAAGTATCTTCAGTATTTTCAGTAAAAACATGTCAACATTTGAGCTTTGACCATTGTTGGACATTGGAATTCAATGTCTTGGATCTTACTAGATAAAATATTTTGTTTGCATTGTGTGTAACCCTGCATGTTTGTGTCTCTCAGAGCAGCATTTCACAGAGGTGGTGCAGGGCGAGGAGTTTCTAGGCCTTACTCTGCAGCAAGTGTGCAGCCTCATCTCCAGTGACAAACTCACAGTCTCCACGGAGGAGAAGGTCAGACAGCACAATGCAGACACACACACACATTTGAACTCTTAAATCAAAGTTTGTCTGTTTCCTTGAGTGTGAAAAAATATATATATGAGAATTTCGCTCATGAGGGATTTTCCAGGAACACAACATAACAAAAATAATATCTAATGACTATTAAGAAAATGAAGGTATAGTGGGAGCTAGGGTTGTCTTCCAAGACCAGCCCTTCAAAGTATTTTGTGTGTGGACTTGTCTTAAAATGACCAAACCACGACGACTAGCTTGGATGGAAATAGAGACGGGATGACATCTCTGTGTGACGGTAGCCAGTCAACAGGAGGAGCCTGAGGGAGCATCTGTGTGTCGTCCTGCTGTCAGAGTCAAGGTGACTGCTGGTTCAGTCACAGAGACGCAGGGGGAGCCAGACACTGTCACACTATCCATGAAGTGTCAAACCGGATTCATCAGGAGTCACAGTCGGTTCCCACTGAATTATCTGCTGCAGTTTGTCTTTAGGAGGATCAATACAAAAGCTGATGATAAGATCCTGGACACAGACATCTACATCTTTTGGCATTTATTTTAAAAACAGTGGAATTGGTCAGTCTCTGTCCTTGTTCAGTGTTTTTTTTGTGTGTATGTGTGTGTGTTGGTTCAGTTCTGTGGCACATTTTCAGGATGTGAGAAAACTTCCTGTTGTTCCATCTCTGGAGCTTTCACACATTCAGAGGTAGTTAACTCCTCTGCTAAGCTCGCAGTCACACCAGATAAATGGAAATGAATCCAGTTTATTGCCTTAGTTATTTTTATTGCATTACATACATGTGGCAATTCTTTACACATACAACAACAAACAAGCAAACAGTCTCCTAAGCTGATGTCCTCCTTGGAGCAACTACAAGCAATACATGCTGATATTTCACTGCAAAAAGAACGGGTAGCTCCTACTCAGATGCTCTTAATTACAGTTCGTATAGTGTTATGTGAAGTCAGCTACATAGTTTGTTGTGTGGTCGACAGAAACTCAGCAGAAGCTGTATCTGTATTTTGTGCAACACAGACACACACACAGAATTACATTATGACACTTTTTTATTACCGTGTCAGCGTTGCATTGTATTACATTGTACATGTGTGGTTATTTTTGTGTGTAAATCTGGATTAGAAGTAGCTTTTGCTGTATGTTGGTAGAAAGTTTGGGAGTCATTGATTAATGGCCGTTTTATCATCGTCAGTGTCTCTTTGTGCACTACAAAAGCAGTGCTCAGTCCCTCGTTCTCTCCAGTGGGGCTGCTCCACAGGCCAACAGGAGGTGATCAACTGTGAATGTGTGTGTAAATCAATGAATTTGAAGGAGTAGATTATTGACAGGGTGTGGGGCCTCCACCTAAACTTGTTTTGGACAGAAAAAGGTGTAAAACAAAGGTCTGCCACCTTCAGTGGGCTGATGTCCTGCTGGGAGTGAAGTACAAGCAATCTGTATTGGTATTTCACTATGAAAGAACACAGTATCTGAATGATGCGTTTCACACAGTGTGAAAGTCACTGTATTTCTAGGCCAAAGAAAAGGACTCGGAATTAGAAATATGAATAAATTTTAAAAGTTCGCTCCCTCTCAGAGTCTTGGTCTCTTCATTTTTACTTTACCCCGTTGCGTTCTTTCCCTCACTGCCCTCTGACCCTGCTCTCCATCTCTCTCCCAGGTGTTTGAGGCTATGATAGCTTGGATCAAGCACGATAAGCCTGCTCGCCTGGAGTACATGCCCAAACTGATGGAGCATGTCAGACTTCCACTGCTGTCCAGGGATTACCTGGTACAGGTAAAAGAAATTCTCTCTGCCATGTTAGTCAACCTTCCTCCCCTTTGACTTCACATTATCCACTGTAATATTGTATTATTATCAAATTTCTCACATAATAAATGTAGCTAGTCTTAGTAATAAGTCAGAATAAGCCCCCTGAATGCTGTGAAGCCTATGAGTCACACCAGATGCAGATATGGTTCATCCTCTTCACCAGTGTGAGTGTAAAATTAAGTGTAGCTCTAAATTAATCTGTGTGAGTTTGGTAGCTGTTAATGTCAAACTTGTTCTTGCATATTCAATAGTCAATGTTATACGTTATAGTGTTTGGTAAATAAAGGTGAAATTTGGCTGATATGTGTCCCTGTTTCAGATTGTGGAGAAAGAGGCTTTGATAAAGAACAACAACACCTGTAAAGATTTTCTTATAGAAGCAATGAAGTATCACCTGCTGCCGGCCGACCAGCGGCACCTCATCAAGACAGACAGGACCCGCCCAAGAACACCCATCAGCATCCCCAAGGTAAACAAACACACACACATATACCTCACAGGCAAACATGCTTAAATTATTCTACTGTCTAACCTTGACACTTGGGTGTGTGTGTGCATGGGACAGGTGATGATTGTAGTCGGCGGTCAGGCCCCTAAGGCGATCCGCAGTGTGGAGTGTTACGACTTCCAGGAAGATCGTTGGTACCAAGTCGCTGACCTTCCTTCAAGACGCTGCCGGGCAGGTCAGTTTGTGTGTGTTGTGCATGAATAGAATCAACACATCAACTGACACAGTCTCAGTAAAAAATGAACTTTTGAGCTTCAAAATTTTATTGAAGTAATTTAATATAATGACACTGTCTTTTAAAAATATTGCTGTTTTCAAGTAAAGTAGTCCCTGTTGCACCTGCAGTAACATAACTTTGACAAATATTAAAGCAGATGAACTGAACCCTATGATTATTTACCTGAATCGTTCAAGATTCAAGACTCCGGGATGCTGTAGTGAAATGAACTGAAACTATCAACTGTGTGAAAAGTAAAAAATAAATCCTGAGTCTGTTGTTAATGAGCTAACACCTCCAAAACCATTAGTAAGGGTATAATTATCCAAAAAAAAGAAATGCTCCATGACTTTCCTCCAAAGTTTTTTTGATAATTGATTTCATTATCTCTACCTTCCCAGGTGTTGTTACCATGGCAGGCCGCGTGTATGCGGTCGGGGGGTTTAACAGTTCACTGCGGGAGAGGACAGTGGACATGTACGACGGAATGAGAGACCAGTGGAGTGCGGTGGCGAGCATGCAGGAGAGGCGCAGTACACTGGGAGCTGCTGTGTTGGGGGATTTATTGTACGCTGTTGGGGGCTTTAATGGAAGTATAGGTATGCACTTATACATACATCATAGATTGGCACAAATGCTGTGGTTAAAATAGTCATTAGTAATTAGTTAATGCTTTATTTTTGTCCACTTTTGATAAACAGCTGCTGTGCACATCTGGAAAAAAATGGGGGAAAATGTTCTTGATTCATAGATAAAGGTTCGGGTGTGGTCTATCTGCTGGAAAACAGTTGACTAAAAATGTACAAATTGAAATTGTCTGGAAAAAATGGAGGTGAACAATGAGTGAGCAGGAAAGATGGTGCAGATAAAGAGAAGGATTGGTCGACAGAGCAAAGTGCTGACTTGGTTTCCTCGTCCAGTTCTTTGAGACGGTTTTCTCCGTCTGACTTAGCGTCTTTATCTGACTGTTTCCTCTCTCACTCGTTACCACCTGAGGCTGAACAGATGTAAGTGCTTGCAGTAGCTCTACTACAGTGTTAACAATAAACACAAGAGACGCGGGAGCCATTTTCCTCTCATCTCTTAACACATCTACCGGCTGAGTGTAAAAATGTGAACACCCACAGACTGATCAACACAGGCGTAGTATTTTTCTAACATGTTAATGTGATTCACTAATATGCTCTCCTTTCCCTTCTTCTCTCTTTTGTCTCTCTCTCTCTCTTTCAGGTTTGTCGACAGTAGAAGCCTTCAACTATAAAACCAATGAGTGGATTTATGTGGCCTCCATGAACACCAGACGCAGCAGTGTGGGTGTAGGGGTGGTCGATGGTAAGAATGAAGTGTGTTTGACCTGCATGCCATTTCAATGAAGATAAAAAAATTCAAATGTCCTTGATTTCTAATGACCATGTGTGTGTCTGCAGGTAAGTTGTATGCAGTAGGAGGCTATGACGGAGCATCCCGTCAGTGTCTCAGCACAGTGGAAGAATACGACCCTGTCACTGATCAGTGGTGCTACGTAGCTGACATGAGCACGCGGCGCAGTGGAGCAGGTACACACACACGCAGTATATAATACAGTACATAATGTACACACTGGGAGTAGCAGTAGCAGAAGTAGCAGCTCCACAGAAGCAATGCACAGGTTTACAGAGCTCTGTAGTAAGTGATGCAGCATTGTGCTTTTTTCAACAGTTTTCTCTGAAGCAGCAGCACCACCTGGTGGACTTTGTCTGCAATTGGACAAACAAGAATCTGACCCACAACTATGACTATTGAGTAAAGATCTGTAACAATAAACAGTGCTTTAATTTTATTTCAGCACTGTAGTGGACTTTATTAAAGAGTCTGTTCACGAGTTGTGTTCTTCATGTTGAAAATCCATTTGGACGTCACTGGATCAGTTCAAAGAAACAGCAGTTCCTCACTGAGCAGTGATCCCAAGAGTAAAATAACTCTGCTCACCACGGCAACATAAAGAAAACTTGTGTGTTTTTTTTTTTTTTTCCAGGTGTGGGTGTGTTGAGTGGTCAGCTGTATGCAGCAGGAGGACACGATGGACCTCTAGTGCGGAAGAGTGTTGAGGTTTACGACCCACAAACCAACACCTGGAGGTTGGTCTGTGACATGAACATGTGCAGACGAAATGCAGGTCAGATAACACCCACAGACACACACACACCATCAAATCCATGAAGGGTTTTGCTCATACTTAGTGCTCGTGTCAGTGTTAGAAATTACTAAATGAGCGGTTTAAGAGGCGTCAGATGATGTAAGATCACTGGTGACAGCCACTCCTGTTGATCTTCCTCATCCTCGAAGGATCAAGCAGATGTTAAATGTTTTACTCTGTCTCTCCTCAAGGTGTCTGTGCCATTAACGGTCTGCTGTATGTGATTGGAGGAGACGACGGGTCCTGTAACCTCTCCTCCGTAGAGTTTTACAACCCGGCCACAGACAAGTGGAGCCTCATTCCCACCAACATGAGCAACGGACGAAGCTACGCCGGTATGTCTCAACTGATCATACCACAGGCGACGTAATATGACGACCGTCTTCACATTTTTACCTCACTGTGTAGCGGCGTTCTCTCTGCCTCACTGACTGTCATGTTCTCACTCCTTCAGGAGTTGCGGTTATTGACAAGCCATTATGACCACAGGCATCCCACAGCATCAGCTCTGCGCCAGCAGCCGGTTTCACATTCAAACAGGGAAGTAACTTCTGTGAAAAACTCTGTCCAAACGGACGGGACGCTCTCAGTCCTCAGCTGACTCAATCATGGATGGTTCTTGACAGGGGGAGGGGGGAGGGTTTGGTGCTAACCCACAGCCCGATTGTTGTTTGTATCTCCAAGCCATTTCCCTTACAGCCCTGTGAGATCCTGACTTTTAAGGACAATGTTGCACTGGGTAAAAAAGCAATATCCACGGGAGAGCAGGCTCATAAGAACTGTGTGTTAGTGAGAGGGTTTTCAAATGCCAAGCACATAACAAGCAGCTGTATCAGCTGAAATAAGACTGACTCGGGCGTTGGAAAGACTTTTTTTGTCAGGAAGGAACTGACAAGGAGCATCATCCAGAAATCCTGGAAACCTGGGCACGCCATTTTCAGGAGCCATTTTTTATTTAAATTATGAGACTTGCCTCAGTTCTTAGAATATAAATCAGCTTATGGCAACTATTTGCTCACCTCGATTGTTGAGAAATGCACCAAGTTGACTTATTCCTGCGCCGACCGTTGGCAGCTTTGCAGAGAGCTGCCATGCTTTTAGGAAGGCCACAGTTGCCAGAGAGAATTTGTTCTCAGCCTAAAGACCTGAATGTTGGAAAACATCTTATATGCAAAATCAGTATTGTATTTAATATTTTTGAGATTGTTTTCACTTCTGTGGCTTCAGACCCAGGCCAGGACTTGATTCTTTGTCGACACACTACTGATGCACTGAAAACTTGCACTGACTGATACAGACCAGCGGGGCTGGGGGGCTTCCGGTCTCTCTGACCAACCAACTGGATCACTGACCTGCTGTCAGACTGTCTCCATTAATGATCACTCTCAAGAGAGCATTTAAACTCACTCACACTTAAAAGGCCAATTATTTTATCAGAAGTTATGAAAAAAAAAAAACTGTGCCAGTTATAATGATCAGAATCAGAGAAATGCTGGAGATGTTTTTATCACCTGGTAACAAACTGAAATGATTAATTATTTCTGTTCATTGTCTGAGGGAGTGTGTCGAAATGCACTACAGAAATTCAGCTGTAAAATTATAATGTACAAGATTTAAGATTTTCTATTTATTGTTCTGGTTTGATTGTTTAACAAAACATTTACTGATATCAAAGTGAGGTTCTCATTTTATTTTCTCATCCTAATAATGTTACACTTTTTGTGATACCCACGTTCATTCAGATGACCGGGGGTGTATTTTAGACTGACTGGTGCCATAGCTGTGATTCTATGAAGGAAGGAGATTTATTGAAGCTGTTTGACGAAAGGTTTTCTCAGCCAGCTTTTCACTTCTGTCTGCAATCCTCCAGAAATCACGGAGAAACTGGAAACGACCCACTGTCATTTCAAAACCCTTCGACAAAGACGTATATAAATTATTTAAAAGAAATGTACTGTTGTTTTGGTTTGTTTAGTCAATTAACAGGTCGCGTGTGCTACATTAGTTTCATCCATGTTACAAATCATACGTTTAGACTGATGAATGCGTTTTCATGTCGTCTTGTTAGTGTTGGTTTCATGTCATATAATTTTAGTAGAGAACTCCCAGTAACTTTTAACTTGTTCATGATACTGTACGTGATCCATCAATGAATATTGATCTCCATGCGTGGATTTGGAGCTCATATTGCTGCCTCAACAGACAGGACAATAGGGACAAGATCTGGAGTGCCCAGGTTGGGATCACACAATTAAAGTAAGAGCTTTTTAATAAGGTATCGTTTGGACCTCCTCACTGAAAAGCTCTGTGTGTTCCAAGTTGCCAGAGCAACAGATCGTGCTTTTATTTTTTGACAGTTAAAGGATGTTCAGAATTTAACGGAGGCCAGTGACAGAATAAATTATAAATATATGCAGTTAGGTGTACTTTAGCTAAAACAAGCAAACAAAAAAACATCAGTATTCTTGATGTTCGAAGTCCATTCTTGTCCTTGGCAGCAGCAGCTCACCTCAGGGTCCTTTCTGGAAGCTTTTCTGGAGCTTTTGACCAAATCACACAACTTTCATTAGCAGATCTAGTTTCCTCAGTTAACATGGAGCTGTTGACGCTCTAATCCACGTTGACCTGGATTGAGGACCTGGTCAAAAGCTCTGCAGCAGCTACTAAATGGACTTGGAGGTGAGGCTGTTTTGTGGAGTGGAATGTTCCTTGAGCTTTTCACATGAATGATGTTCTGCAGATGTGAAGTGCAGATGTTATATTTCTAAGATCAGTGGATGTTGTGAACTAAATGGTTGATGTGTGAGATCATGTGGTTTGTGGAGGTTGGACTCGTGTAGGTTGAGCTGTTGTTACAGATGGTTTAAACATTTAGACTTGAAATAAGTTTAACTAAGAACACAAATAGGAAGCAGGTTTACTTTGCAAAAAAACAAAGACAAAAACTGACGTGTGCTTCTGTCTGAAATTGTAACGTTATGCATTTAGCACTTTATGATGTTTTGTATAAAATGAACTTCGTATTCCTGTCAGACGTTTGACGGACAAAAATACGTGAACAGGGTATTTCCTTCAGCGGCACAGCTGAGACTCATTTTTATTTTTGTCTCAGCTGGACTTCATTTTTCCTGTGTTCATTTTGAGCAGATACACAACAAGCTTCTTGTACAAACGGAAGCAGGAGGCTGGTTGTACAGGTCCATGGATTTTCCATCAAGTCTGGAGTCAGCTCTGAGTGAGCATCTGCCTGTACTGCCACCTTCTGGGACCTCTGATTCTCTTCAGTGAAACACCTCAGACTTTGGTTTGATGGAAAATGGCATCTAAGTAGTTTCATTACACAAAATATCTGCTGTTAAGTAGAACTATTCCTTAATAGTCAAGTAAATTATAGCACAAAATAAAAAAAAACATGGTGATATATTTTCAAGACAGACTTCAGTGTCCTCTCATTATATCCCATAATATTAGATTGTTGATTTTTTTTAAAAATTATTTTTATTGAAATTACCTCCCATTGATCATCAGGACTTGTGTAGTAATTCAAGACATCGGAGTATCTGACATCAGTGGTGATTTTTATTTTATACAAAAGAAACAACTAAATCTTTACTTGTTCATTAAGATGTTAAAATGACACCTGGAAATATCTCACCTCAGCAACTCTTAGTATCTGAGGAAGTTAGCAGTACAGAAGATGTATAATCATAAACAGTGTTTATCGTATAAGTTTTCTTGTCATCAGCTCTTACAAATGTCATGTCTGCTTTTCAGTAAATTACACATTTTTTGTTGTTGTTTCAGGGTTTTAAATAAGTTGCTAGAAGGGGTGGTTAACCGGTCCAATTTCCTGACTCGATTCAATTATCAATCGGTTATTGAGTTTCCATTTGACAACAGTAACCCAAAATACACCATAAATGTATTGCACCATTAAAAAAAACAGCTGCTGAATTACTGAACATCTCTTTTTTTTGAGAAACACCTCAAAGCACCTTCAGTATTGTGTAATATAGCTGTAACTTCCAAATTATTTTTTTAACTCGTTTTAGAGCTAATTTTGTCGTTACTTCATGGAGAGTACGTTGATTCAGTGGAATGAAGCTTCAGGCGGCTGTCTTTAGCCCACGCAGCCTCTTCTGGGTGGAAGCGCGACATGTGAGCCCTCATCAGCTTGATCCGTTAGGGTAGCGGCGGAGCTGGAGCCTATCCCAGCTGACTACAGGCGAGAGGTGGGGTACACTCTGGAGTGATTGCTAGTCAATCGCAGGGCCGCTTTTAGCCAAGATGGAGCTGGATGGATTGGTTGGTTGCTGGTTAATGATTTTTCTTCATCAATTTCTTCATTCAATTTCACAATTTCGTCCATAGACTGTATAAAACATGAACGTTGCACCCGTGACATCACCCATTGGTTTCGGGAAGTCCCAAATGCCCAAACCATACCCATGGCATATATGTTCTGTTCATTGTGTTTATGTACAATTTATCAAATAAAGTTTAAAAAAATTACCCAAACCATGAGCATTTGCGCTGCGTCATCTTGGATTTTAGTGGCAGTGTACTTTCCATATTTGGTGGAGAGGCATTTTCTCTACAGGTCACCTGGCCGAGAACCCGCTCACTTAGCTCGGAGCAACCGAGCTAGCCTAAGTTAAAAGTAAAAAAAAAGTAAAAATTATTTTTGACCTCAAAATGTCAAAAAACGTCATAGTATAGTAAGGCGTCAAAATCGGACAAAAAAAGTCAAAATTTTTTTTGACCTCAAAATGTCATAAAAAATGTCATAGTGTAGTAAGGCATCAAAATCGGACAAAAAAAAGTCAAAAAATTTTTGACCTCGAAATGTGATAAAAAACGTCATTAGTAAGGCGTCAAAATCGGACAAAAAAAGTCAAAAAAATTTTTGACCTCAAAATGTGATAAAAAAACGTCATAGTATAGTAAGGCGTCAAAATCGGACAAAAAAAGTCAAAAAAAATTTTGACCACAAAATGTCATAAAAAACGTCATAGTATAGTAAGGCGTCAAAATCGGACAAAAAAAGTCAAAAATTTTTTTGACCTCCAAAAGTCATAAAAAACGTCATAATATAGTAATGCGTCAAAATCGGACAAAAAAAGTCAAGAAAAAATTTTGTCCTCCAAAAGTCATAAAAAACGTCATAGTATAGTAAAGCGTCAAAATCGGACAAAAAAAGTCAAAATTTTTTTTGACCTCAAAATGTCATAAAAAACGTCATAGTATAGTAAGGCGTCAAAATCCGACAAAAAAGTCAAAATTTTTTCGACCTCAAAATGTCATAAAATACGTCATAGTATAGTAAGGCGTCAAAATCGGACAAAAAAAGTCAAAAATTTTTTTGACCTCCAAAAGTCATGAAAAACGTCATAGTATAGTAAGGCGTCAAAATCCGACAAAAAAAGTCAAAAAAAATTTTGACCTCCAAAAGTCATAAAAAACGTCATAGTATAGTAAGGCGTTTTTTTCGGCCAAAAAAAGTCAACATTTTTTTCGACCTCAAAATCTCATAAAAAACGTCATAGTATAGTACGGCGTCAAAATCCGACAAAAAAAGTCAAAATTTTTTTCGACCTCCAAAAGTCATAAAAAACGTCATAGTATAGTAAGGCGTTTTTTTCGGCCAAAAAAAGTCAAAATTTTTTTCGACCTCCAAAAGTCATAAAAAACGTCATAGTATAGTAAGGCGTTTTTTTCGGCCAAAAAAAGTCAAAATTTTTTTCGACCTCCAAAAGTCATAAAAAACGTCATAGTATAGTAAGGCGTTTTTTTCGGGCAAAAAAAGTCAAAATTTTTTTCGACCTCCAAATGTCATAAAAAACGTCATAGTATAGTAAGGCGTCAAAATCGGACAAAAAAAGTCAAAAATTTTTTTGACCTCCAAAAGTCATAAAAAACGTCATAATATAGTAATGCGTCAAAATCGGACAAAAAAAGTCAAGAAAAAATTTTGTCCTCCAAAAGTCATAAAAAACGTCATAGTATAGTAAAGCGTCAAAATCGGACAAAAAAAGTCAAAATTTTTTTTGACCTCAAAATGTCATAAAAAACGTCATAGTATAGTAAGGCGTCAAAATCCGACAAAAAAGTCAAAATTTTTTCGACCTCAAAATGTCATAAAATACGTCATAGTATAGTAAGGCGTCAAAATCGGACAAAAAAAGTCAAAAATTCTTTTGACCTCCAAAAGTCATGAAAAACGTCATAGTATAGTAAGGCGTCAAAATCCGACAAAAAAAGTCAAAAAAAATTTTGACCTCCAAAAGTCATAAAAAACGTCATAGTATAGTAAGGCGTTTTTTTCGGCCAAAAAAAGTCAACATTTTTTTCGACCTCAAAATCTCATAAAAAACGTCATAGTATAGTACGGCGTCAAAATCCGACAAAAAAAGTCAACATTTTTTTCGACCTCCAAAAGTCATAAAAAACGTCATAGTATAGTAAGGCGTTTTTTTCGGCCAAAAAAAGTCAAAATTTTTTTCGACCTCCAAAAGTCATAAAAAACGTCATAGTATAGTAAGCCGTTTTTTTCGGCCAAAAAAAGTCAAAATTTTTTTCGACCTCCAAAAGTCATAAAAAACGTCATAGTATAGTAAGGCGTTTTTTTCGGGCAAAAAAAGTCAAAATTTTTTTCGACCTCCAAAAGTCATAAAAAACGTCATAGTATAGTAAGGCGTTTTTTTCGGCCAAAAAAAGTCAAAATTTTTTTCGACCTCCAAAAGTCATAAAAAACGTCATAGTATAGTAAGGCGTTTTTTTCGGCCAAAAAAAGTCAGAATTTTTTTCGACCTCCAAAACTCATAAAAAACGTCATAGTATAGTAAGGCGTCAAAATCCGACAAAAAAAGTCAAAAATTTTTTCGACCTCCAAAAGTCATAAAAAACGTCATAGTATAGTAAGGCGTTTTTTTCGGCCAAAAAAAGTCAAAAATTTTTTCGACCTCCAAAAGTCATAAAAAACGTCATAGTATAGTAAGGCGTTTTTTTCGGCCAAAAAAAGTCAAAATTTTTTTCGACCTCAAAATGTCATAAAAAACGTCATAGTATAGTAAGGCGTTTTTTTCAGCCAAAAAAAGTCAACATTTTTTTCGACCTCCAAAAGTCATAAAAAACGTCATAGTATAGTAAGGCGTTTTTTTCGGCCAAAAAAAGTCAAAAATTTTTTCGACCTCAAAATGATAAAAAAAACGTCATAGTATAGTAAGGCGTTTTTTTCGGCCAAAAAAAGTCAAAAATTTTTTCGACCTCAAAATGTCATAAAAAACGTCATAGTATAGTAAGGCGTTTTTTTTTCGGCCAAAAAAAGTCAAAATTTTTTTCGACCTCCAAAAGTCATAAAAAAACGTCATAGTATAGTAAGGCGTCAAAATCCGACAAAAAAAGTCAAAAATTTTTTCGACCTCCAAAAGTCATAAAAAACGTCATAGTATAGTAAGGCGTTTTTTTTCGGCCAAATAAAGTCAAAATTTTTTTCGACCTCCAAAACTCATAAAAAACGTCATAGTATAGTAAGGCGTTTTTTTTGGCCAAAAAAAGTCAACATTTTTTTCGACCTCAAAAAGTCATAAAAAACGTCATAGTATAGTAAGGCGTTTTTTTCGGCCAAAAAAAGTCAACATTTTTTTCGACCTCAAAATGTCATAAAAAACGTCATAGTATAGTAAGGCGTTTTTTTCGGCCAAAAAAAGTCAACATTTTTTTCGACCTCCAAAAGTCATAAAAAACGTCATAGTATAGTAAGGCGTCAAAATCCGACAAAAAAAGTTAAAATTTTTTTCGACCTCAAAATGATAAAAAAAACGTCATAGTATAGTAAGGCGTTTTTTTCGGCCAAAAAAAGTCAAAATTTTTTTCGACCTCAAAATGTCATAAAAAACGTCATAGTATAGTAAGGCGTTTTTTTCAGCCAAAAAAAGTCAACATTTTTTTCGACCTCCAAAAGTCATAAAAAACGTCATAGTATAGTAAGGCGTTTTTTTCGGCCAAAAAAAGTCAAAAATTTTTTCGACCTCAAAATGATAAAAAAAACGTCATAGTATAGTAAGGCGTTTTTTTCGGCCAAAAAAAGTCAAAAATTTTTTCGACCTCAAAATGTCATAAAAAACGTCATAGTATAGTAAGGCGTTTTTTTTTCGGCCAAAAAAAGTCAAAATTTTTTTCGACCTCCAAAAGTCATAAAAAAACGTCATAGTATAGTAAGGCGTCAAAATCCGACAAAAAAAGTCAAAAATTTTTTCGACCTCCAAAAGTCATAAAAAACGTCATAGTATAGTAAGGCGTTTTTTTTCGGCCAAATAAAGTCAAAATTTTTTTCGACCTCCAAAACTCATAAAAAACGTCATAGTATAGTAAGGCGTTTTTTTTGGCCAAAAAAAGTCAACATTTTTTTCGACCTCAAAAAGTCATAAAAAACGTCATAGTATAGTAAGGCGTTTTTTTCGGCCAAAAAAAGTCAACATTTTTTTCGACCTCAAAATGTCATAAAAAACGTCATAGTATAGTAAGGCGTTTTTTTCGGCCAAAAAAAGTCAACATTTTTTTCGACCTCCAAAAGTCATAAAAAACGTCATAGTATAGTAAGGCGTCAAAATCCGACAAAAAAAGTTAAAATTTTTTTCGACCTCAAAATGATAAAAAAAACGTCATAGTATAGTAAGGCGTTTTTTTCGGCCAAAAAAAGTCAAAATTTTTTTCGACCTCCAAAAGTCATAAAAAACGTCATAGTATAGTAAGGCGTTTTTTTTCGGCCAAAAAAAGTCAACATTTTTTTCGACCTCCAAAAGTCATAAAAAACGTCATAGTATAGTAAGGCGTCAAAATCCGACAAAAAAAGTCAAAAATTTTTTCGACCTCCAAAAGTCATAAAAAACGTCATAGTATAGTAAGGCGTTTTTTTCGGCCAAAAAAAGTCAAAAAATTTTTCGACCTCCAAAAGTCATAAAAAACGTCATAGTATAGTAAGGTGTCAAAATCCGACAAAAAAAGTCAAAATTTTTTTCGACCTCAAAATGTCATAAAAAACGTCATAGTATAGTAAGGCGTTTTTTTCAGCCAAAAAAAGTCAACATTTTTTTCGACCTCCAAAAGTCATAAAAAACGTCATAGTATAGTAAGGCGTTTTTTTCGGCCAAAAAAAGTCAAAAATTTTTTCGACCTCAAAATGATAAAAAAAACGTCATAGTATAGTAAGGCGTTTTTTTCGGCCAAAAAAAGTCAAAATTTTTTTCGACCTCAAAATGTCATAAAAAACGTCATAGTATAGTAAGGCGTTTTTTTTTTCGGCCAAAAAAAGTCAAAATTTTTTTCGACCTCCAAAAGTCATAAAAAAACGTCATAGTATAGTAAGGCGTCAAAATCCGACAAAAAAAGTCAAAAATTTTTTCGACCTCCAAAAGTCATAAAAAACGTCATAGTATAGTAAGGCGTTTTTTTTCGGCCAAATAAAGTCAAAATTTTTTTCGACCTCCAAAACTCATAAAAAACGTCATACTATAGTAAGGCGTTTTTTTTGGCCAAAAAAAGTCAACATTTTTTTCGACCTCAAAAAGTCATAAAAAACGTCATAGTATAGTAAGGCGTTTTTTTCGGCCAAAAAAAGTCAACATTTTTTTCGACCTCAAAATGTCATAAAAAACGTCATAGTATAGTAAGGCGTTTTTTTCGGCCAAAAAAAGTCAACATTTTTTTCGACCTCCAAAAGTCATAAAAAACGTCATAGTATAGTAAGGCGTCAAAATCCGACAAAAAAAGTTAAAATTTTTTTCGACCTCCAAAAGTCATAAAAAACGTCATAGTATAGTAAGGCGTTTTTTTCGGACAAAAAAAGTCAACATTTTTTTCGACCTCCAAAAGTCATAAAAAACGTCATAGTATAGTAAGGCGTCAAAATCCGACAAAAAAAGTCAAAAATTTTTTCGACCTCCAAAAGTCATAAAAAACGTCATAGTATAGTAAGGCGTTTTTTTCGGCCAAAAAAAGTCAAAAAATTTTTCGACCTCCAAAAGTCATAAAAAACGTCATAGTATAGTAAGGTGTCAAAATCCGACAAAAAAAGTCAAAATTTTTTTCGACCTCCAAAAGTCATAAAAAACGTCATAGTATAGTAAGGCGTTTTTTTCGGCCAAAAAAAGTCAAAAATTTTTTCGACCTCAAAATGTCATAAAAAACGTCATAGTATAGTAAGGCGTTTTCTTCGGCCAAAAAAAGTACAAATTTTTTTCGACCTCCAAAAGTCATAAAAAACGTCATAGTATAGTAAGGCGTCAAAATCCGACAAAAAAAGTCAAAATTTTTTTCGACCTCCAAAAGTCATAAAAAACGTCATAGTATAGTAAGGCGTTTTTTTCGGCCAAAAAATTTCAAAAATTTTTTCGACCTCCAAAAGTCATAAAAAACGTCATAGTATAGTAAGGCGTTTTTTTTGGCCATAAAAAGTCAACATTTTTTTCGACCTCAAAAAGTCATAAAAAACGTCATAGTATAGTAAGGCGTTTTTTTCGGCCAAAAAAAGTCAACATTTTTTTCGACCTCAAAATGTCATAAAAAACGTCATAGTATAGTAAGGCGTTTTTTTCGGCCAAAAAAAGTCAACATTTTTTTCGACCTCCAAAAGTCATAAAAAACGTCATAGTATAGTAAGGCGTCAAAATCGGACAAAAAAAGTCAAAAATTTTTTCGACCTCAAAATGTCATAAAAAACGTCATAGTATAGTAAGGCGTTTTTTTCGGCCAAAAAAAGTCAAAACTTTTTTCGACCTCAAAATGTCATAAAAAACGTCATAGTATAGTAAGGCGTTTTTTTCGGCCAAAAAATTTCAAAATTTTTTTCGACCTCCAAAAGTCATAAAAAACGTCATAGTATAGTAAGGCGTCAAAATCCGACAAAAAAAGTCAAAATTTTTTTCGACCTCCAAAACTCATAAAAAACGTCATAGTATAGTAAGGCGTTTTTTTCGGCCAAAAAAAGTCAAAAATTTTTTCGACCTCAAAATGTCATAAAAAACGTCATAGTATAGTAAGGCGTTTTTTTCGGCCAAAAAAAGTCAAAAAATTTTTCGACCTCAAAATGTCATAAAAAACGTCATAGTATAGTAAGGCGTTTTTTTCGGCCAAAAAAAGTCAAAATTTTTTTCGACCTCCAAAAGTCATAAAAAACGTCATAGTATAGTAAGGCGTCAAAATCCGACAAAAAAAGTCAAAAATTTTTTCGACCTCCAAAAGTCATAAAAAACGTCATAGTATAGTAAGGCGTTTTTTTCGGCCAAAAAAAGTCAAAATTTTTTTCGACCTCCAAAAGTCATAAAAAACGTCATAGTATAGTAAGGCGTTTTTTTCGGCCAAAAAAAGTCAACATTTTTTTCGACCTCCAAAAGTCATAAAAAACGTCATAGTATAGTAAGGCGTTTTTTTCGGCCAAAAAAAGTCAAAAATTTTTTCGACCTCCAAAAGTCATAAAAAACGTCATAGTATAGTAAGGCGTCAAAATCCGACAAAAAAAGTCAAAAATTTTTTCGACCTCCAAAAGTCATAAAAAACGTCATAGTATAGTAAGGTGTCAAAATCCGACAAAAAAAGTCAACATTTTTTTCGACCTCCAAAAGTCATAAAAAACGTCATAGTATAGTAAGGCGTTTTTTTCGGCCAAAAAAAGTCAAAAATTTTTTCGACCTCAAAATGTCATAAAAAACGTCATAGTATAGTAAGGCGTTTTTTTCGGGCAAAAAAAGTCAAAAATTTTTTCGACCTCAAAATGTCATAAAAAACGTCATAGTATAGTAAGGCGTTTTTTTCGGGCAAAAAAAGTCAAAATTTTTTTCGACCTCCAAAAGTCATAAAAAACGTCATAGTATAGTAAGGCGTTTTTTTCGGCCAAAAAAAGTCAAAATTTTTTTCGACCTCCAAAAGTCATAAAAAACGTCATAGTATAGTAAGGCGTTTTTTTCGGCCAAAAAAAGTCAAAATTTTTTTCGACCTCCAAAAGTCATAAAAAACGTCATAGTATAGTAAGGCGTTTTTTTCGGCCAAAAAAAGTCAACATTTTTTTCGACCTCCAAAAGTCATAAAAAAACGTCATAGTATAGTAAGGCGTTTTTTTCGGCCAAAAAAAGTCAAAAAATTTTTCGACCTCCAAAAGTCATAAAAAACGTCATAGTATAGTAAGGCGTCAAAATCCGACAAAAAAAGTCAACATTTTTTTCGACCTCCAAAAGTCATAAAAAACGTCATAGTATAGTAAGGTGTCAAAATCCGACAAAAAAAGTCAAAAATTTTTTTCGACCTCCAAAAGTCATAAAAAACGTCATAGTATAGTAAGGCGTTTTTTTCGGCCAAAAAAAGTCAAAAATTTTTTCGACCTCAAAATGTCATAAAAAACGTCATAGTATAGTAAGGCGTTTTCTTCGGCCAAAAAAAGTACAAATTTTTTTCGACCTCCAAAAGTCATAAAAAAGGTCATAGTATAGTAAGGCGTTTTTTTCGGCCAAAAAAAGTACAAATTTTTTTCGACCTCCAAAAGTCATAAAAAACGTCATAGTATAGTAAGGCGTCAAAATCCGACAAAAAAAGTCAAAATTTTTTTCGACCTCCAAAAGTCATAAAAAACGTCATAGTATAGTAAGGCGTTTTTTTCGGCCAAAAAATTTCAAAAATTTTTTCGACCTCCAAAAGTCATAAAAAACGTCATAGTATAGTAAGGCGTTTTTTTCGGCCAAAAAAAGTCAAAATTTTTTTCGACCTCCAAAAGTCATAAAAAACGTCATAGTATAGTAAGGCGTCAAAATCCGACAAAAAAAGTCAAAAATTTTTTCGACCTCCAAAAGTCATAAAAAACGTCATAGTATAGTAAGGCGTTTTTTTCGGCCAAAAAAAGTCAAAATTTTTTTCGACCTCAAAATCTCATAAAAAACGTCATAGTATAGTAAGGCGTTTTTTTCGGGCAAAAAAAGTCAAAAATTTTTTCGACCTCAAAATGTCATAAAAAACGTCATAGTATAGTAAGGCGTTTTTTTCGGACAAAAAAAGTCAAAATTTTTTTCGACCTCCAAAAGTCATAAAAAACGTCATAGTATAGTAAGGTGTCAAAATCCGACAAAAAAAGTCAAAATTTTTTTCGACCTCCAAAAGTCATAAAAAACGTCATAGTATAGTAAGGCGTTTTTTTCGGCCAAAAAAAGTCAAAAATTTTTTCGACCTCCAAAAGTCATAAAAAACGTCATAGTATAGTAAGGCGTTTTTTTCGGCCAAAAAAAGTCAAAAATTTTTTCGACCTCAAAATGTCATAAAAAACGTCATAGTATAGTAAGGCGTTTTCTTCGGCCAAAAAAAGTACAAATTTTTTTCGACCTCCAAAAGTCATAAAAAACGTCATAGTATAGTAAGGCGTCAAAATCCGACAAAAAAAGTCAAAATTTTTTTCGACCTCCAAAAGTCATAAAAAACGTCATAGTATAGTAAGGCGTTTTTTTCGGCCAAAAAATTTCAAAAATTTTTTCGACCTCCAAAAGTCATAAAAAACGTCATAGTATAGTAAGGCGTTTTTTTTGGCCAAAAAAAGTCAACATTTTTTTCGACCTCAAAAAGTCATAAAAAACGTCATAGTATAGTAAGGCGTTTTTTTCGGCCAAAAAAAGTCAACATTTTTTTCGACCTCAAAATGTCATAAAAAACGTCATAGTATAGTAAGGCGTTTTTTTCGGCCAAAAAAAGTCAACATTTTTTTCGACCTCCAAAAGTCATAAAAAACGTCATAGTATAGTAAGGCGTCAAAATCGGACAAAAAAAGTCAAAAAATTTTTCGACCTCAAAATGTCATAAAAAACGTCATAGTAAGGCGTTTTTTTCGGGCAAAAAAAGTCAAAACTTTTTTCGACCTCAAAATGTCATAAAAAACGTCATAGTATAGTAAGGCGTTTTTTTCGGCCAAAAAATTTCAAAATTTTTTTCGACCTCCAAAAGTCATAAAAAACGTCATAGTATAGTAAGGCGTCAAAATCCGACAAAAAAAGTCAAAATTTTTTTCGACCTCCAAAACTCATAAAAAACGTCATAGTATAGTAAGGCGTTTTTTTCGGCCAAAAAAAGTCAAAAATTTTTTCGACCTCAAAATGTCATAAAAAACGTCATAGTATAGTAAGGCGTTTTTTTCGGCCAAAAAAAGTCAAAAAATTTTTCGACCTCAAAATGTCATAAAAAACGTCATAGTATAGTAAGGCGTTTTTTTCGGCCAAAAAAAGTCAAAATTTTTTTCGACCTCCAAAAGTCATAAAAAACGTCATAGTATAGTAAGGCGTCAAAATCCGACAAAAAAAGTCAAAAATTTTTTCGACCTCCAAAAGTCATAAAAAACGTCATAGTATAGTAAGGCGTTTTTTTCGGCCAAAAAAAGTCAAAATTTTTTTCGACCTCCAAAAGTCATAAAAAACGTCATAGTATAGTAAGGCGTTTTTTTCGGCCAAAAAAAGTCAACATTTTTTTCGACCTCCAAAAGTCATAAAAAACGTCATAGTATAGTAAGGCGTTTTTTTCGGCCAAAAAAAGTCAAAAATTTTTTCGACCTCCAAAAGTCATAAAAAACGTCATAGTATAGTAAGGCGTCAAAATCCGACAAAAAAAGTCAAAAATTTTTTCGACCTCCAAAAGTCATAAAAAACGTCATAGTATAGTAAGGTGTCAAAATCCGACAAAAAAAGTCAACATTTTTTTCGACCTCCAAAAGTCATAAAAAACGTCATAGTATAGTAAGGCGTTTTTTTCGGCCAAAAAAAGTCAAAAATTTTTTCGACCTCAAAATGTCATAAAAAACGTCATAGTATAGTAAGGCGTTTTTTTCGGGCAAAAAAAGTCAAAAATTTTTTCGACCTCAAAATGTCATAAAAAACGTCATAGTATAGTAAGGCGTTTTTTTCGGGCAAAAAAAGTCAAAATTTTTTTCGACCTCCAAAAGTCATAAAAAACGTCATAGTATAGTAAGGCGTTTTTTTCGGCCAAAAAAAGTCAAAATTTTTTTCGACCTCCAAAAGTCATAAAAAACGTCATAGTATAGTAAGGCGTTTTTTTCGGCCAAAAAAAGTCAAAATTTTTTTCGACCTCCAAAAGTCATAAAAAACGTCATAGTATAGTAAGGCGTTTTTTTCGGCCAAAAAAAGTCAACATTTTTTTCGACCTCCAAAAGTCATAAAAAAACGTCATAGTATAGTAAGGCGTTTTTTTCGGCCAAAAAAAGTCAAAAAATTTTTCGACCTCCAAAAGTCATAAAAAACGTCATAGTATAGTAAGGCGTCAAAATCCGACAAAAAAAGTCAACATTTTTTTCGACCTCCAAAAGTCATAAAAAACGTCATAGTATAGTAAGGTGTCAAAATCCGACAAAAAAAGTCAAAAAATTTTTTCGACCTCCAAAAGTCATAAAAAACGTCATAGTATAGTAAGGCGTTTTTTTCGGCCAAAAAAAGTCAAAAATTTTTTCGACCTCAAAATGTCATAAAAAACGTCATAGTATAGTAAGGCGTTTTCTTCGGCCAAAAAAAGTACAAATTTTTTTCGACCTCCAAAAGTCATAAAAAAGGTCATAGTATAGTAAGGCGTTTTTTTCGGCCAAAAAAAGTACAAATTTTTTTCGACCTCCAAAAGTCATAAAAAACGTCATAGTATAGTAAGGCGTCAAAATCCGACAAAAAAAGTCAAAATTTTTTTCGACCTCCAAAAGTCATAAAAAACGTCATAGTATAGTAAGGCGTTTTTTTCGGCCAAAAAATTTCAAAAATTTTTTCGACCTCCAAAAGTCATAAAAAACGTCATAGTATAGTAAGGCGTTTTTTTCGGCCAAAAAAAGTCAAAATTTTTTTCGACCTCCAAAAGTCATAAAAAACGTCATAGTATAGTAAGGCGTTTTTTTCGGCCAAAAAAAGTCAAAAAATTTTTCGACCTCAAAATGTCATAAAAAACGTCATAGTATAGTAAGGCGTTTTTTTCGGCCAAAAAAAGTCAAAAAATTTTTCGACCTCAAAATGTCATAAAAAACGTCATAGTATAGTAAGGCGTTTTTTTCGGCCAAAAAAAGTAAAAATTTTTTTCGACCTCCAAAAGTCATAAAAAACGTCATAGTATAGTAAGGCGTCAAAATCCGACAAAAAAAGTCAAAAATTTTTTCGACCTCCAAAAGTCATAAAAAACGTCATAGTATAGTAAGGCGTTTTTTTCGGCCAAAAAAAGTCAAAATTTTTTTCGACCTCCAAAAGTCATAAAAAACGTCATAGTATAGTAAGGCGTTTTTTTCGGCCAAAAAAAGTCAACATTTTTTTCGACCTCCAAAAGTCATAAAAAACGTCATAGTATAGTAAGGCGTTTTTTTCAGCCAAAAAAAGTCAAAAAATTTTTCGACCTCCAAAAGTCATAAAAAACGTCATAGTATAGTAAGGCGTCAAAATCCGACAAAAAAAGTCAAAAATTTTTTCGACCTCCAAAAGTCATAAAAAACGTCATAGTATAGTAAGGTGTCAAAATCCGACAAAAAAAGTCAACATTTTTTTCGACCTCCAAAAGTCATAAAAAACGTCATAGTATAGTAAGGCGTTTTTTTCGGCCAAAAAAAGTCAAAAATTTTTTCGACCTCAAAATGTCATAAAAAACGTCATAGTATAGTAAGGCGTTTTTTTCGGCCAAAAAAATTACAAATTTTTTTCGACCTCCAAAAGTCATAAAAAACGTCATAGTATAGTAAGGCGTCAAAATCCGACAAAAAAAGTCAAAATTTTTTTCGACCTCCAAAAGTCATAAAAAACGTCATAGTATAGTAAGGCGTTTTTTTCGGGCAAAAAAAGTCAAAATTTTTTTCGACCTCAAAATCTCATAAAAAACGTCATAGTATAGTAAGGCGTTTTTTTCGGCCAAAAAAAGTCAAAAATTTTTTCGACCTCAAAATGTCATAAAAAACGTCATAGTATAGTAAGGCGTTTTCTTCGGACAAAAAAAGTACAAATTTTTTTCGACCTCCAAAAGTCATAAAAAACGTCATAGTATAGTAAGGCGTCAAAATCCGACAAAAAAAGTCAAAATTTTTTTCGACCTCCAAAAGTCATAAAAAAACGTCATAGTATAGTAAGGCGTTTTTTTCGGCCAAAAAATTTCAAAAATTTTTTCGACCTCCAAAAGTCATAAAAAACGTCATAGTATAGTAAGGCGATTTTTTTGGCCAAAAAAAGTCAAAATTTTTTTCGACCTCAAAAAGTCATAAAAAACGTCATAGTATAGTAAGGCGTTTTTTTCGGCCAAAAAAAGTCAAAATTTTTTTCGACCTCAAAAAGTCATAAAAAACGTCATAGTATAGTAAGGCGTTTTTTTCGGCCAAAAAAAGTCAACATTTTTTTCGACCTCAAAATGTCATAAAAAACGTCATAGTATAGTAAGGCGTTTTTTTCAGCCAAAAAAAGTCAACATTTTTTTCGACCTCAAAATGTCATAAAAAACGTCATAGTATAGTAAGGCGTCAAAATCCGACAAAAAAAGTCAAAATTTTTTTCGACCTCCAAAAGTCATAAAAAACGTCATAGTATAGTAAGGCGTTTTTTTCGGCCAAAAAATGTCAAAAATTTTTTCGACCTCCAAAAGTCATAAAAAACGTCATAGTATAGTAAGGCGATTTTTTTGGCCAAAAAAAGTCAAAATTTTTTTCGACCTCAAAAAGTCATAAAAAACGTCATAGTATAGTAAGGCGTTTTTTTCGGACAAAAAAAGTACAAATTTTTTTCGACCTCAAAAAGTCATAAAAAACGTCATAGTATAGTAAGGCGTTTTTTTCGGCCAAAAAAAGTCAACATTTTTTTCGACCTCAAAAAGTCATAAAAAACGTCATAGTATAGTAAGGCGTTTTTTTCGGCCAAAAAAAGTCAACATTTTTTTCGACCTCAAAATGTCATAAAAAACGTCATAGTATAGTAAGGCGTTTTTTTCGGCCAAAAAAAGTCAACATTTTTTTCGACCTCAAAATGTCATAAAAAACGTCATAGTATAGTAAGGCGTTTTTTTCGGCCAAAAAAAGTCAACATTTTTTTCGACCTCAAAATGTCATAAAAAACGTCATAGTATAGTAAGGCGTTTTTTTCGGCCAAAAAAAGTCAACATTTTTTTCGACCTCCAAAAGTCATAAAAAACGTCATAGTATAGTAAGGCGTTTTTTTCGGCCAAAAAAAGTCAAAATTTTTTTCGACCTCCAAAAGTCATAAAAAACGTCATAGTATAGTAAGGCGTCAAAATCCGACAAAAAAAGTCAAAATTTTTTTCGACCTCCATAAGTCATAAAAAACGTCATAGTATAGTAAGGCGTTTTTTTCGGACAAAAAAAGTCAACATTTTTTTCGACCTCCAAAAGTCATAAAAAACGTCATAGTATAGTAAGGCGTTTTTTTCGGCCAAAAAAAGTCAAAAAATTTTTCGACCTCAAAATGTCATAAAAAACGTCATAGTATAGTAAGGCGTTTTTTTCGGGCAAAAAAAGTCAACATTTTTTTCGACCTCCAAAAGTCATAAAAAACGTCATAGTATAGTAAGGCGTCAAAATCCGACAAAAAAAGTCAAAATTTTTTTCGACCTCAAAATGTCATAAAAAACGTCATAGTATAGTAAGGCGTTTTCTTCGGCCAAAAAAAGTACAAATTTTTTTCGACCTCCAAAAGTCATAAAAAACGTCATAGTATAGTAAGGCGTCAAAATCCGACAAAAAAAGTCAAAATTTTTTTCGACCTCCAAAAGTCATAAAAAACGTCATAGTATAGTAAGGCGTTTTTTTCGGCCAAAAAATTTCAAAAATTTTTTCGACCTCCAAAAGTCATAAAAAACGTCATAGTATAGTAAGGCGTTTTTTTTGGCCAAAAAAAGTCAACATTTTTTTCGACCTCAAAAAGTCATAAAAAACGTCATAGTATAGTAAGGCGTTTTTTTCGGCCAAAAAAAGTCAACATTTTTTTCGACCTCCAAAAGTCATAAAAAACGTCATAGTATAGTAAGGCGTTTTTTTCAGCCAAAAAAAGTCAAAAAATTTTTCGACCTCCAAAAGTCATAAAAAAGTCATAGTATAGTAAGGCGTCAAAATCCGACAAAAAAAGTCAACATTTTTTTCGACCTCCAAAAGTCATAAAAAACGTCATAGTATAGTAAGGTGTCAAAATCCGACAAAAAAAGTCAAAAATTTTTTCGACCTCCAAAAGTCATAAAAAACGTCATAGTATAGTAAGGCGTTTTTTTCGGGCAAAAAAAGTCAAAAATTTTTTCGACCTCAAAATGTCATAAAAAACGTCATAGTATAGTAAGGCGTTTTTTTCGGACAAAAAAAGTACAAATTTTTTTCGACCTCCAAAAGTCATAAAAAACGTCATAGTATAGTAAGGCGTTTTTTTCGGCCAAAAAAAGTCAAAATTTTTTTCGACCTCCAAAACTCATAAAAAACGTCATAGTATAGTAAGGCGTCAAAATCCGACAAAAAAAGTCAAAATTTTTTTCGACCTCCAAAAGTCATAAAAAACGTCATAGTATAGTAAGGCGTTTTTTTTCGGGCAAAAAAAGTCAACATTTTTTTCGACCTCAAAATCTCATAAAAAACGTCATAGTATAGTAAGGCGTTTTTTTCGGCCAAAAAAAGTCAACATTTTTTTCGACCTCCAAAAGTCATAAAAAACGTCATAGTATAGTAAGGCGTTTTTTTCAGCCAAAAAAAGTCAAAAATTTTTTCGACCTCCAAAAGTCATAAAAAACGTCATAGTATAGTAAGGCGTCAAAATCCGACAAAAAAAGTCAAAAATTTTTTCGACCTCCAAAAGTCATAAAAAACGTCATAGTATAGTAAGGCGTCAAAATCCGACAAAAAAAGTCAAAATTTTTTTCGACCTCCAAAAGTCATAAAAAACGTCATAGTATAGTAAGGCGTTTTTTTCGGCCAAAAAAAGTCAAAAATTTTTTCGACCTCAAAATGTCATAAAAAACGTCATAGTATAGTAAGGCGTTTTCTTCGGCCAAAAAAAGTACAAATTTTTTTCGACCTCCAAAAGTCATAAAAAACGTCATAGTATAGTAAGGCGTCAAAATCCGACAAAAAAAGTCAAAATTTTTTTCGACCTCCAAAAGTCATAAAAAACGTCATAGTATAGTAAGGCGTTTTTTTCGGCCAAAAAATTTCAAAAATTTTTTCGACCTCAAAATGTCATAAAAAACGTCATAGTATAGTAAGGCGTCAAAATCCGACAAAAAAAGTCAACATTTTTTTCGACCTCCAAAAGTCATAAAAAACGTCATAGTATAGTAAGGCGTTTTTTTCGGCCAAAAAAAGTCAAAATTTTTTTCGACCTCAAAATCTCATAAAAAACGTCATAGTATAGTAAGGCGTTTTTTTCGGCCAAAAAAAGTCAAAAAATTTTTCGACCTCAAAATGTCATTAAAAACGTCATAGTATAGTAAGGCGTTTTTTTCGGACAAAAAAAGTCAAAATTTTTTTCGACCTCCAAAAGTCATAAAAAACGTCATAGTATAGTAAGGCGTTTTCTTCGGCCAAAAAAAGTCAAAATTTTTTTCGACCTCCAAAAGTCATAAAAAACGTCATAGTATAGTAAGGCGTTTTTTTCGGCCAAAAAAAGTCAACATTTTTTTCGACCTCAAAATGTCATAAAAAACGTCATAGTATAGTAAGGCGTTTTCTTCGGCCAAAAAAAGTCAAAATTTTTTTCGACCTCCAAAAGTCATAAAAAACGTCATAGTATAGTAAGGCGTTTTTTTCGGCCAAAAAAAGTCAACATTTTTTTCGACCTCAAAATGTCATAAAAAACGTCATAGTATAGTAAGGCGTTTTTTTCGGCCAAAAAAAGTCAACATTTTTTTCGACCTCCAAAAGTCATAAAAAACGTCATAGTATAGTAAGGCGTTTTTTTCGGCCAAAAAAAGTCAAAATTTTTTTCGACCTCCAAAAGTCATAAAAAACGTCATAGTATAGTAAGGCGTCAAAATCCGACAAAAAAAGTCAAAATTTTTTTCGACCTCCATAAGTCATAAAAAACGTCATAGTATAGTAAGGCGTTTTTTTCGGACAAAAAAAGTCAACATTTTTTTCGACCTCCAAAAGTCATAAAAAACGTCATAGTATAGTAAGGCGTTTTTTTCGGCCAAAAAAAGTCAAAAAATTTTTCGACCTCAAAATGTCATAAAAAACGTCATAGTATAGTAAGGCGTTTTTTTCGGCCAAAAAAAGTCAAAATTTTTTTCGACCTCCAAAAGTCATAAAAAACGTCATAGTATAGTAAGGCGTCAAAATCCGACAAAAAAAGTCAAAATTTTTTTCGACCTCAAAATGTCATAAAAAACGTCATAGTATAGTAAGGCGTTTTCTTCGGCCAAAAAAAGCACAAATTTTTTTCGACCTCCAAAAGTCATAAAAAACGTCATAGTATAGTAAGGCGTCAAAATCCGACAAAAAAAGTCAAAATTTTTTTCGACCTCCAAAAGTCATAAAAAACGTCATAGTATAGTAAGGCGTTTTTTTCGGCCAAAAAATTTCAAAAATTTTTTCGACCTCCAAAAGTCATAAAAAACGTCATAGTATAGTAAGGCGTTTTTTTTGGCCAAAAAAAGTCAACATTTTTTTCGACCTCAAAAAGTCATAAAAAACGTCATAGTATAGTAAGGCGTTTTTTTCGGCCAAAAAAAGTCAACATTTTTTTCGACCTCCAAAAGTCATAAAAAACGTCATAGTATAGTAAGGCGTTTTTTTCAGCCAAAAAAAGTCAAAAAATTTTTCGACCTCCAAAAGTCATAAAAAAGTCATAGTATAGTAAGGCGTCAAAATCCGACAAAAAAAGTCAACATTTTTTTCGACCTCCAAAAGTCATAAAAAACGTTATAGTATAGTAAGGTGTCAAAATCCGACAAAAAAAGTCAAAAATTTTTTCGACCTCCAAAAGTCATAAAAAACGTCATAGTATAGTAAGGCGTTTTTTTCGGGCAAAAAAAGTCAAAAATTTTTTCGACCTCAAAATGTCATAAAAAACGTCATAGTATAGTAAGGCGTTTTTTTCGGACAAAAAAAGTACAAATTTTTTTCGACCTCCAAAACTCATAAAAAACGTCATAGTATAGTAAGGCGTCAAAATCCGACAAAAAAAGTCAAAATTTTTTTCGACCTCCAAAAGTCATAAAAAACGTCATAGTATAGTAAGGCGTTTTTTTTCGGGCAAAAAAAGTCAACATTTTTTTCGACCTCAAAATCTCATAAAAAACGTCATAGTATAGTAAGGCGTTTTTTTCGGCCAAAAAAAGTCAACATTTTTTTCGACCTCCAAAAGTCATAAAAAACGTCATAGTATAGTAAGGCGTTTTTTTCAGCCAAAAAAAGTCAAAAATTTTTTCGACCTCCAAAAGTCATAAAAAACGTCATAGTATAGTAAGGCGTCAAAATCCGACAAAAAAAGTCAAAAATTTTTTCGACCTCCAAAAGTCATAAAAAACGTCATAGTATAGTAAGGCGTCAAAATCCGACAAAAAAAGTCAAAATTTTTTTCGACCTCCAAAAGTCATAAAAAACGTCATAGTATAGTAAGGCGTTTTTTTCGGCCAAAAAAAGTCAAAAATTTTTTCGACCTCAAAATGTCATAAAAAACGTCATAGTATAGTAAGGCGTTTTCTTCGGCCAAAAAAAGTACAAATTTTTTTCGACCTCCAAAAGTCATAAAAAACGTCATAGTATAGTAAGGCGTCAAAATCCGACAAAAAAAGTCAAAATTTTTTTCGACCTCCAAAAGTCATAAAAAACGTCATAGTATAGTAAGGCGTTTTTTTCGGCCAAAAAATTTCAAAAATTTTTTCGACCTCAAAATGTCATAAAAAACGTCATAGTATAGTAAGGCGTCAAAATCCGACAAAAAAAGTCAACATTTTTTTCGACCTCCAAAAGTCATAAAAAACGTCATAGTATAGTAAGGCGTTTTTTTCGGCCAAAAAAAGTCAAAATTTTTTTTCGACCTCAAAATCTCATAAAAAACGTCATAGTATAGTAAGGCGTTTTTTTCGGCCAAAAAAAGTCAAAAAATTTTTCGACCTCAAAATGTCATTAAAAACGTCATAGTATAGTAAGGCGTTTTTTTCGGACAAAAAAAGTCAAAATTTTTTTCGACCTCCAAAAGTCATAAAAAACGTCATAGTATAGTAAGGCGTTTTCTTCGGCCAAAAAAAGTCAAAATTTTTTTCGACCTCCAAAAGTCATAAAAAACGTCATAGTATAGTAAGGCGTTTTTTTCGGCCAAAAAAAGTCAAAAATTTTTTCGACCTCAAAATGTCATAAAAAACGTCATAGCATAGTAAGGCGTTTTTTTCGGCCAAAAAAAGTCAAAAATTTTTTCGACCTCAAAATGTCATAAAAAACGTCATAGCATAGTAAGGCGTTTTTTTCGGCCAAAAAAAGTCAACATTTTTTTCGACCTCCAAAAGTCATAAAAAACGTCATAGTATAGTAAGGCGTCAAAATCCGACAAAAAAAGTCAACATTTTTTTCGACCTCCAAAAGTCATAAAAAACGTCATAGTATAGTAAGGCGTTTTTTTCGGCCAAAAAAAGTCAAAAATTTTTTCGACCTCAAAATGTCATAAAAAACGTCATAGTATAGTAAGGCGTTTTTTTCGGGCAAAAAAAGTCAAAAATTTTTTCAACCTCAAAATGTCATAAAAAACGTCATAGCATAGTAAGGCGTTTTTTTCGGCCAAAAAAAGTCAAAATTTTTTTCGACCTCCAAAAGTCATAAAAAACGTCATAGTATAGTAAGGCGTCAAAATCCGACAAAAAAAGTCAACATTTTTTTCGACCTCCAAAACTCATAAAAAACGTCATAGTATAGTAAGGCGTTTTTTTCGGCCAAAAAAAGTCAAAAATTTTTTCGACCTCAAAATGTCATAAAAAACGTCATAGTATAGTAAGGCGTTTTTTTCGGACAAAAAAAGTACAAATTTTTTTCGACCTCCAAAAGTCATAAAAAACGTCATAGTATAGTAAGGCGTTTTTTTCGGGCAAAAAAAGTCAAAAATTTTTTCAACCTCAAAATGTCATAAAAAACGTCATAGTATAGTAAGGCGTTTTTTTCGGCCAAAAAAAGTCAAAATTTTTTTCGACCTCCAAAAGTCATAAAAAACATCATAGTATAGTAAGGCGTCAAAATCCGACAAAAAAAGTCAACATTTTTTTCGACCTCCAAAAGTCATAAAAAACGTCATAGTATAGTAAGGCGTTTTTTTCGGCCAAAAAAAGTCAACATTTTTTTCGACCTCCAAAAGTCATAAAAAACGTCATAGTATAGTAAGGCGTTTTTTTCAGCCAAAAAAAGTCAAAAATTTTTTCGACCTCCAAAAGTCATAAAAAACATCATAGTATAGTAAGGCGTCAAAATCCGACAAAAAAAGTCAAAAATTTTTTCGACCTCCAAAAGTCATAAAAAACGTCATAGTATAGTAAGGCGTCAAAATCCGACAAAAAAAGTCAAAATTTTTTTCGACCTCCAAAAGTCATAAAAAACGTCATAGTATAGTAAGGCGTTTTTTTCGGCCAAAAAAAGTCAAAAATTTTTTCGACCTCAAAATGTCATAAAAAACGTCATAGTATAGTAAGGCGTTTTCTTCGGCCAAAAAAAGTACAAATTTTTTTCGACCTCCAAAAGTCATAAAAAACGTCATAGTATAGTAAGGCGTTTTTTCGGCCAAAAAATTTCAAAAATTTTTTCGACCTCAAAATGTCATAAAAAACGTCATAGTATAGTAAGGCGTCAAAATCCGACAAAAAAAGTCAACATTTTTTTCGACCTCCAAAAGTCATAAAAAACGTCATAGTATAGTAAGGCGTTTTTTTCGGCCAAAAAAAGTCAACATTTTTTTCGACCTCAAAATCTCATAAAAAACGTCATAGTATAGTAAGGCGTTTTTTTCGGCCAAAAAAAGTCAAAAAATTTTTCGACCTCAAAATGTCATTAAAAACGTCATAGTATAGTAAGGCGTTTTTTTCGGACAAAAAAAGTCAAAATTTTTTTCGACCTCCAAAACTCATAAAAAACGTCATAGTATAGTAAGGCGTTGTTTTCGGGCAAAAAAAGTTAAAATTTTTTTCGACCTCCAAAAGTCATAAAAAACGTCATAGTATAGTAAGGCGTTTTTTTCGGCCAAAAAAAGTAAAAAATTTTTTCGACCTCCAAAAGTCATAAAAAACGTCATAGTATAGTAAGGCGTTTTTTTCGGCCAAAAAAAGTCAAAATTTTTTTCGACCTCAAAAAGTCATAAAAAACGTCATAGTATAGTAAGGCGTTTTTTTCAGACAAAAAAAGTCAAAAATTTTTTCGACCTCAAAATGTCATAAAAAACGTCATAGTATAGTAAGGCGTTTTTTTCAGCCAAAAAAAGTCAAAATTTTTTTCGACCTCCAAAAGTCATAAAAAATGTCATAGTATAGTAAGGCGTCAAAATCCGACAAAAAAAGTCAAAAATTTTTTCGACCTCCAAAAGTCATAAAAAACGTCATAGTATAGTAAGGCGTTTTTTTCGGCCAAAAAAAGTCAAAATTTTTTTCGACCTCCAAAAGTCATAAAAAACGTCATAGTATAGTAAGGCGTTTTTTTCGGCCAAAAAAAGTCAACATTTTTTTCGACCTCCAAAAGTCATAAAAAACGTCATAGTATAGTAAGGCGTTTTTTTCAGCCAAAAAAAGTCAAAAAATTTTTCGACCTCCAAAAGTCATAAAAAAGTCATAGTATAGTAAGGCGTCAAAATCCGACAAAAAAAGTCAACATTTTTTTCGACCTCCAAAAGTCATAAAAAACGTCATAGTATAGTAAGGTGTCAAAATCCGACAAAAAAAGTCAAAAATTTTTTCGACCTCCAAAAGTCATAAAAAACGTCATAGTATAGTAAGGCGTTTTTTTCGGCCAAAAAAAGTCAAAAATTTTTTCGACCTCAAAATGTCATAAAAAACGTCATAGTATAGTAAGGCGTTTTTTTCGGACAAAAAAAGTCAACATTTTTTTCGACCTCCAAAAGTCATAAAAAACGTCATAGTATAGTAAGGTGTCAAAATCCGACAAAAAAAGTCAAAAATTTTTTCGACCTCCAAAAGTCATAAAAAACGTCATAGTATAGTAAGGCGTTTTTTTCGGCCAAAAAAAGTCAAAAATTTTTTCGACCTCAAAATGTCATAAAAAACGTCATAGTATAGTAAGGCGTTTTTTTCGGACAAAAAAAGTACAAATTTTTTTCGACCTCCAAAAGTCATAAAAAACGTCATAGTATAGTAAGGCGTTTTTTTCGGGCAAAAAAAGTCAAAAATTTTTTCGACCTCAAAATGTCATAAAAAACGTCATAGTATAGTAAGGCCTTTTTTTCGGCCAAAAAAAGTCAAAATTTTTTTCGACCTCCAAAAGTCATAAAAAACATCATAGTATAGTAAGGCGTCAAAATCCGACAAAAAAAGTCAACATTTTTTTCGACCTCCAAAAGTCATAAAAAACGTCATAGTATAGTAAGGCGTTTTTTTCGGCCAAAAAAAGTCAACATTTTTTTCGACCTCCAAAAGTCATAAAAAACGTCATAGTATAGTAAGGCGTTTTTTTCGGCCAAAAAAAGTCAAAATTTTTTTCGACCTCCAAAAGTCATAAAAAATGTCATAGTATAGTAAGGCGTCAAAATCCGACAAAAAAAGTCAAAATTTTTTTCGACCTCCAAAAGTCATAAAAAACGTCATAGTATAGTAAGGCGTTTTTTTTCGGCCAAAAAAAGTCAAAATTTTTTTCGACCTCCAAAACTCATAAAAAACGTCATAGTATAGTAAGGCGTTGTTTTCGGCCAAAAAAAGTCAAAAATTTTTTCGACCTCCAAAAGTCATAAAAAACGTCATAGTATAGTAAGGCGTCAAAATCCGACAAAAAAAGTCAACATTTTTTTCGACCTCCAAAAGTCATAAAAAACGTCATAGTATAGTAAGGCGTTTTTTTCGGCCAAAAAAAGTCAACATTTTTTTCGACCTCCAAAAGTCATAAAAAACGTCATAGTATAGTAAGGCGTTTTTTTCGGCCAAAAAAAGTCAACATTTTTTTCGACCTCCAAAAGTCATAAAAAACGTCATAGTATAGTAAGGCGTTTTTTTCGGCCAAAAAAAGTCAAAAATTTTTTCGACCTCCAAAAGTCATAAAAAACGTCATAGTATAGTAAGGCGTTTTTTTCGGGCAAAAAAAGTCAAAATTTTTTTCGACCTCCAAAAGTCATAAAAAATGTCATAGTATAGTAAGGCGTCAAAATCCGACAAAAAAAGTCAAAATTTTTTTCGACCTCCAAAAGTCATAAAAAACGTCATAGTATAGTAAGGCGTTTTTTTCGGCCAAAAAAAGTCAACATTTTTTTCGACCTCCAAAAGTCATAAAAAACGTCATAGTATAGTAAGGCGTTTTTTTCGGCCAAAAAAAGTCAAAATTTTTTTCGACCTCCAAAAGTCATAAAAAACGTCATAGTATAGTAAGGCGTCAAAATCCGACAAAAAAAGTCAAAATTTTTTTCGACCTCCATAAGTCATAAAAAACGTCATAGTATAGTAAGGCGTTTTTTTCGGACAAAAAAAGTCAACATTTTTTTCGACCTCCAAAAGTCATAAAAAACGTCATAGTATAGTAAGGCGTTTTTTTCGGCCAAAAAAAGTCAAAAAATTTTTCGACCTCAAAATGTCATAAAAAACGTCATAGTATAGTAAGGCGTTTTTTTCGGCCAAAAAAAGTCAAAATTTTTTTCGACCTCCAAAAGTCATAAAAAACGTCATAGTATAGTAAGGCGTCAAAATTCGACAAAAAAAGTCAAAATTTTTTTCGACCTCAAAATGTCATAAAAAACGTCATAGTATAGTAAGGCGTTTTCTTCGGCCAAAAAAAGCACAAATTTTTTTCGACCTCCAAAAGTCATAAAAAACGTCATAGTATAGTAAGGCGTCAAAATCCGACAAAAAAAGTCAAAATTTTTTTCGACCTCCAAAAGTCATAAAAAACGTCATAGTATAGTAAGGCGTTTTTTTCGGCCAAAAAATTTCAAAAATTTTTTCGACCTCCAAAAGTCATAAAAAACGTCATAGTATAGTAAGGCGTTTTTTTTGGCCAAAAAAAGTCAACATTTTTTTCGACCTCAAAAAGTCATAAAAAACGTCATAGTATAGTAAGGCGTTTTTTTCGGCCAAAAAAAGTCAACATTTTTTTCGACCTCCAAAAGTCATAAAAAACGTCATAGTATAGTAAGGCGTTTTTTTCAGCCAAAAAAAGTCAAAAAATTTTTCGACCTCCAAAAGTCATAAAAAAGTCATAGTATAGTAAGGCGTCAAAATCCGACAAAAAAAGTCAACATTTTTTTCGACCTCCAAAAGTCATAAAAAACGTTATAGTATAGTAAGGTGTCAAAATCCGACAAAAAAAGTCAAAAATTTTTTCGACCTCCAAAAGTCATAAAAAACGTCATAGTATAGTAAGGCGTTTTTTTCGGGCAAAAAAAGTCAAAAATTTTTTCGACCTCAAAATGTCATAAAAAACGTCATAGTATAGTAAGGCGTTTTTTTCGGACAAAAAAAGTACAAATTTTTTTCGACCTCCAAAACTCATAAAAAACGTCATAGTATAGTAAGGCGTCAAAATCCGACAAAAAAAGTCAAAATTTTTTTCGACCTCCAAAAGTCATAAAAAACGTCATAGTATAGTAAGGCGTTTTTTTTCGGGCAAAAAAAGTCAACATTTTTTTCGACCTCAAAATCTCATAAAAAACGTCATAGTATAGTAAGGCGTTTTTTTCGGCCAAAAAAAGTCAACATTTTTTTCGACCTCCAAAAGTCATAAAAAACGTCATAGTATAGTAAGGCGTTTTTTTCAGCCAAAAAAAGTCAAAAATTTTTTCGACCTCCAAAAGTCATAAAAAACGTCATAGTATAGTAAGGCGTCAAAATCCGACAAAAAAAGTCAAAAATTTTTTCGACCTCCAAAAGTCATAAAAAACGTCATAGTATAGTAAGGCGTCAAAATCCGACAAAAAAAGTCAAAATTTTTTTCGACCTCCAAAAGTCATAAAAAACGTCATAGTATAGTAAGGCGTTTTTTTCGGCCAAAAAAAGTCAAAAATTTTTTCGACCTCAAAATGTCATAAAAAACGTCATAGTATAGTAAGGCGTTTTCTTCGGCCAAAAAAAGTACAAATTTTTTTCGACCTCCAAAAGTCATAAAAAACGTCATAGTATAGTAAGGCGTCAAAATCCGACAAAAAAAGTCAAAATTTTTTTCGACCTCCAAAAGTCATAAAAAACGTCATAGTATAGTAAGGCGTTTTTTTCGGCCAAAAAATTTCAAAAATTTTTTCGACCTCAAAATGTCATAAAAAACGTCATAGTATAGTAAGGCGTCAAAATCCGACAAAAAAAGTCAACATTTTTTTCGACCTCCAAAAGTCATAAAAAACGTCATAGTATAGTAAGGCGTTTTTTTCGGCCAAAAAAAGTCAAAATTTTTTTTCGACCTCAAAATCTCATAAAAAACGTCATAGTATAGTAAGGCGTTTTTTTCGGCCAAAAAAAGTCAAAAAATTTTTCGACCTCAAAATGTCATTAAAAACGTCATAGTATAGTAAGGCGTTTTTTTCGGACAAAAAAAGTCAAAATTTTTTTCGACCTCCAAAAGTCATAAAAAACGTCATAGTATAGTAAGGCGTTTTCTTCGGCCAAAAAAAGTCAAAATTTTTTTCGACCTCCAAAAGTCATAAAAAACGTCATAGTATAGTAAGGCGTTTTTTTCGGCCAAAAAAAGTCAAAAATTTTTTCGACCTCAAAATGTCATAAAAAACGTCATAGCATAGTAAGGCGTTTTTTTCGGCCAAAAAAAGTCAAAAATTTTTTCGACCTCAAAATGTCATAAAAAACGTCATAGCATAGTAAGGCGTTTTTTTCGGCCAAAAAAAGTCAACATTTTTTTCGACCTCCAAAAGTCATAAAAAACGTCATAGTATAGTAAGGCGTCAAAATCCGACAAAAAAAGTCAACATTTTTTTCGACCTCCAAAAGTCATAAAAAACGTCATAGTATAGTAAGGCGTTTTTTTCGGCCAAAAAAAGTCAAAAATTTTTTCGACCTCAAAATGTCATAAAAAACGTCATAGTATAGTAAGGCGTTTTTTTCGGGCAAAAAAAGTCAAAAATTTTTTCAACCTCAAAATGTCATAAAAAACGTCATAGCATAGTAAGGCGTTTTTTTCGGCCAAAAAAAGTCAAAATTTTTTTCGACCTCCAAAAGTCATAAAAAACGTCATAGTATAGTAAGGCGTCAAAATCCGACAAAAAAAGTCAACATTTTTTTCGACCTCCAAAACTCATAAAAAACGTCATAGTATAGTAAGGCGTTTTTTTCGGCCAAAAAAAGTCAAAAATTTTTTCGACCTCAAAATGTCATAAAAAACGTCATAGTATAGTAAGGCGTTTTTTTCGGACAAAAAAAGTACAAATTTTTTTCGACCTCCAAAAGTCATAAAAAACGTCATAGTATAGTAAGGCGTTTTTTTCGGGCAAAAAAAGTCAAAAATTTTTTCAACCTCAAAATGTCATAAAAAACGTCATAGTATAGTAAGGCGTTTTTTTCGGCCAAAAAAAGTCAAAATTTTTTTCGACCTCCAAAAGTCATAAAAAACATCATAGTATAGTAAGGCGTCAAAATCCGACAAAAAAAGTCAACATTTTTTTCGACCTCCAAAAGTCATAAAAAACGTCATAGTATAGTAAGGCGTTTTTTTCGGCCAAAAAAAGTCAACATTTTTTTCGACCTCCAAAAGTCATAAAAAACGTCATAGTATAGTAAGGCGTTTTTTTCAGCCAAAAAAAGTCAAAAATTTTTTCGACCTCCAAAAGTCATAAAAAACATCATAGTATAGTAAGGCGTCAAAATCCGACAAAAAAAGTCAAAAATTTTTTCGACCTCCAAAAGTCATAAAAAACGTCATAGTATAGTAAGGCGTCAAAATCCGACAAAAAAAGTCAAAATTTTTTTCGACCTCCAAAAGTCATAAAAAACGTCATAGTATAGTAAGGCGTTTTTTTCGGCCAAAAAAAGTCAAAAATTTTTTCGACCTCAAAATGTCATAAAAAACGTCATAGTATAGTAAGGCGTTTTCTTCGGCCAAAAAAAGTACAAATTTTTTTCGACCTCCAAAAGTCATAAAAAACGTCATAGTATAGTAAGGCGTTTTTTCGGCCAAAAAATTTCAAAAATTTTTTCGACCTCAAAATGTCATAAAAAACGTCATAGTATAGTAAGGCGTCAAAATCCGACAAAAAAAGTCAACATTTTTTTCGACCTCCAAAAGTCATAAAAAACGTCATAGTATAGTAAGGCGTTTTTTTCGGCCAAAAAAAGTCAACATTTTTTTCGACCTCAAAATCTCATAAAAAACGTCATAGTATAGTAAGGCGTTTTTTTCGGCCAAAAAAAGTCAAAAAATTTTTCGACCTCAAAATGTCATTAAAAACGTCATAGTATAGTAAGGCGTTTTTTTTGGACAAAAAAAGTCAAAATTTTTTTCGACCTCCAAAACTCATAAAAAACGTCATAGTATAGTAAGGCGTTGTTTTCGGGCAAAAAAAGTTAAAATTTTTTTCGACCTCCAAAAGTCATAAAAAACGTCATAGTATAGTAAGGCGTTTTTTTCGGCCAAAAAAAGTAAAAAATTTTTTCGACCTCCAAAAGTCATAAAAAACGTCATAGTATAGTAAGGCGTTTTTTTCGGCCAAAAAAAGTCAAAATTTTTTTCGACCTCAAAAAGTCATAAAAAACGTCATAGTATAGTAAGGCGTTTTTTTCAGACAAAAAAAGTCAAAAATTTTTTCGACCTCAAAATGTCATAAAAAACGTCATAGTATAGTAAGGCGTTTTTTTCAGCCAAAAAAAGTCAAAATTTTTTTCGACCTCCAAAAGTCATAAAAAATGTCATAGTATAGTAAGGCGTCAAAATCCGACAAAAAAAGTCAAAAATTTTTTCGACCTCCAAAAGTCATAAAAAACGTCATAGTATAGTAAGGCGTTTTTTTCGGCCAAAAAAAGTCAAAAATTTTTTCGACCTCAAAATGTCATAAAAAACGTCATAGTATAGTAAGGCGTTTTTTTCAGCCAAAAAAAGTCAAAATTTTTTTCGACCTCCAAAAGTCATAAAAAATGTCATAGTATAGTAAGGCGTCAAAATCCGACAAAAAAAGTCAAAAATTTTTTCGACCTCCAAAAGTCATAAAAAACGTCATAGTATAGTAAGGCGTTTTTTTCGGCCAAAAAAAGTCAAAATTTTTTTCGACCTCCAAAAGTCATAAAAAACGTCATAGTATAGTAAGGCGTTTTTTTCGGCCAAAAAAAGTCAACATTTTTTTCGACCTCCAAAAGTCATAAAAAACGTCATAGTATAGTAAGGCGTTTTTTTCAGCCAAAAAAAGTCAAAAAATTTTTCGACCTCCAAAAGTCATAAAAAAGTCATAGTATAGTAAGGCGTCAAAATCCGACAAAAAAAGTCAACATTTTTTTCGACCTCCAAAAGTCATAAAAAACGTCATAGTATAGTAAGGTGTCAAAATCCGACAAAAAAAGTCAAAAATTTTTTCGACCTCCAAAAGTCATAAAAAACGTCATAGTATAGTAAGGCGTTTTTTTCGGCCAAAAAAAGTCAAAAATTTTTTCGACCTCAAAATGTCATAAAAAACGTCATAGTATAGTAAGGCGTTTTTTTCGGACAAAAAAAGTCAACATTTTTTTCGACCTCCAAAAGTCATAAAAAACGTCATAGTATAGTAAGGTGTCAAAATCCGACAAAAAAAGTCAAAAATTTTTTCGACCTCCAAAAGTCATAAAAAACGTCATAGTATAGTAAGGCGTTTTTTTCGGCCAAAAAAAGTCAAAAATTTTTTCGACCTCAAAATGTCATAAAAAACGTCATAGTATAGTAAGGCGTTTTTTTCGGACAAAAAAAGTACAAATTTTTTTCGACCTCCAAAAGTCATAAAAAACGTCATAGTATAGTAAGGCGTTTTTTTCGGGCAAAAAAAGTCAAAAATTTTTTCGACCTCAAAATGTCATAAAAAACGTCATAGTATAGTAAGGCCTTTTTTTCGGCCAAAAAAAGTCAAAATTTTTTTCGACCTCCAAAAGTCATAAAAAACATCATAGTATAGTAAGGCGTCAAAATCCGACAAAAAAAGTCAACATTTTTTTCGACCTCCAAAAGTCATAAAAAACGTCATAGTATAGTAAGGCGTTTTTTTCGGCCAAAAAAAGTCAACATTTTTTTCGACCTCCAAAAGTCATAAAAAACGTCATAGTATAGTAAGGCGTTTTTTTCGGCCAAAAAAAGTCAAAATTTTTTTCGACCTCCAAAAGTCATAAAAAAGGTCATAGTATAGTAAGGCGTCAAAATCCGACAAAAAAAGTCAAAATTTTTTTCGACCTCCAAAAGTCATAAAAAACGTCATAGTATAGTAAGGCGTTTTTTTTCGGCCAAAAAAAGTCAAAATTTTTTTCGACCTCCAAAACTCATAAAAAACGTCATAGTATAGTAAGGCGTTGTTTTCGGCCAAAAAAAGTCAAAAATTTTTTCGACCTCCAAAAGTCATAAAAAACGTCATAGTATAGTAAGGCGTCAAAATCCGACAAAAAAAGTCAACATTTTTTTCGACCTCCAAAAGTCATAAAAAACGTCATAGTATAGTAAGGCGTTTTTTTCGGCCAAAAAAAGTCAACATTTTTTTCGACCTCCAAAAGTCATAAAAAACGTCATAGTATAGTAAGGCGTTTTTTTCGGCCAAAAAAAGTCAACATTTTTTTCGACCTCCAAAAGTCATAAAAAACGTCATAGTATAGTAAGGCGTTTTTTTCGGCCAAAAAAAGTCAAAAATTTTTTCGACCTCCAAAAGTCATAAAAAACGTCATAGTATAGTAAGGCGTTTTTTTCGGGCAAAAAAAGTCAAAATTTTTTTCGACCTCCAAAAGTCATAAAAAATGTCATAGTATAGTAAGGCGTCAAAATCCGACAAAAAAAGTCAAAATTTTTTTCGACCTCCAAAAGTCATAAAAAACGTCATAGTATAGTAAGGCGTTTTTTTTCGGCCAAAAAAAGTCAAAATTTTTTTCGACCTCCAAAACTCATAAAAAACGTCATAGTATAGTAAGGCATTGTTTTCGGGCAAAAAAAGTCAAAAATTTTTTCGACCTCCAAAAGTCATAAAAAACGTCATAGTATAGTAAGGCGTCAAAATCCGACAAAAAAAGTCAACATTTTTTTCGACCTCCAAAAGTCATAAAAAACGTCATAGTATAGTAAGGTGTCAAAATCCGACAAAAAAAGTCAAAAATTTTTTCGACCTCCAAAAGTCATAAAAAACGTCATAGTATAGTAAGGCGTTTTTTTCGGCCAAAAAAAGTCAAAAATTTTTTCGACCTCAAAATGTCATAAAAAACGTCATAGTATAGTAAGGCGTTTTTTTCGGACAAAAAAAGTCAACATTTTTTTCGACCTCCAAAAGTCATAAAAAACGTCATAGTATAGTAAGGTGTCAAAATCCGACAAAAAAAGTCAAAAATTTTTTCGACCTCCAAAAGTCATAAAAAACGTCATAGTATAGTAAGGCGTTTTTTTCGGCCAAAAAAAGTCAAAAATTTTTTCGACCTCAAAATGTCATAAAAAACGTCATAGTATAGTAAGGCGTTTTTTTCGGACAAAAAAAGTACAAATTTTTTTCGACCTCCAAAAGTCATAAAAAACGTCATAGTATAGTAAGGCGTTTTTTTCGGGCAAAAAAAGTCAAAAATTTTTTCGACCTCAAAATGTCATAAAAAACGTCATAGTATAGTAAGGCCTTTTTTTCGGCCAAAAAAAGTCAAAATTTTTTTCGACCTCCAAAAGTCATAAAAAACATCATAGTATAGTAAGGCGTCAAAATCCGACAAAAAAAGTCAACATTTTTTTCGACCTCCAAAAGTCATAAAAAACGTCATAGTATAGTAAGGCGTTTTTTTCGGCCAAAAAAAGTCAACATTTTTTTCGACCTCCAAAAGTCATAAAAAACGTCATAGTATAGTAAGGCGTTTTTTTCGGCCAAAAAAAGTCAAAATTTTTTTCGACCTCCAAAAGTCATAAAAAATGTCATAGTATAGTAAGGCGTCAAAATCCGACAAAAAAAGTCAAAATTTTTTTCGACCTCCAAAAGTCATAAAAAACGTCATAGTATAGTAAGGCGTTTTTTTTCGGCCAAAAAAAGTCAAAATTTTTTTCGACCTCCAAAACTCATAAAAAACGTCATAGTATAGTAAGGCGTTTTTTTCGGCCAAAAAAAGTCAAAAATTTTTTCGACCTCAAAATGTCATAAAAAACGTCATAGTATAGTAAGGCGTTTTTTTCGGACAAAAAAAGTACAAATTTTTTTCGACCTCCAAAAGTCATAAAAAACGTCATAGTATAGTAAGGCGTTTTTTTCGGGCAAAAAAAGTCAAAAATTTTTTCGACCTCAAAATGTCATAAAAAACGTCATAGTATAGTAAGGCCTTTTTTTCGGCCAAAAAAAGTCAAAATTTTTTTCGACCTCCAAAAGTCATAAAAAACATCATAGTATAGTAAGGCGTCAAAATCCGACAAAAAAAGTCAACATTTTTTTCGACCTCCAAAAGTCATAAAAAACGTCATAGTATAGTAAGGCGTTTTTTTCGGCCAAAAAAAGTCAACATTTTTTTCGACCTCCAAAAGTCATAAAAAACGTCATAGTATAGTAAGGCGTTTTTTTCGGCCAAAAAAAGTCAAAATTTTTTTCGACCTCCAAAAGTCATAAAAAAGGTCATAGTATAGTAAGGCGTCAAAATCCGACAAAAAAAGTCAAAATTTTTTTCGACCTCCAAAAGTCATAAAAAACGTCATAGTATAGTAAGGCGTTTTTTTTCGGCCAAAAAAAGTCAAAATTTTTTTCGACCTCCAAAACTCATAAAAAACGTCATAGTATAGTAAGGCGTTGTTTTCGGCCAAAAAAAGTCAAAAATTTTTTCGACCTCCAAAAGTCATAAAAAACGTCATAGTATAGTAAGGCGTCAAAATCCGACAAAAAAAGTCAACATTTTTTTCGACCTCCAAAAGTCATAAAAAACGTCATAGTATAGTAAGGCGTTTTTTTCGGCCAAAAAAAGTCAACATTTTTTTCGACCTCCAAAAGTCATAAAAAACGTCATAGTATAGTAAGGCGTTTTTTTCGGCCAAAAAAAGTCAACATTTTTTTCGACCTCCAAAAGTCATAAAAAACGTCATAGTATAGTAAGGCGTTTTTTTCGGCCAAAAAAAGTCAAAAATTTTTTCGACCTCCAAAAGTCATAAAAAACGTCATAGTATAGTAAGGCGTTTTTTTCGGGCAAAAAAAGTCAAAATTTTTTTCGACCTCCAAAAGTCATAAAAAATGTCATAGTATAGTAAGGCGTCAAAATCCGACAAAAAAAGTCAAAATTTTTTTCGACCTCCAAAAGTCATAAAAAACGTCATAGTATAGTAAGGCGTTTTTTTTCGGCCAAAAAAAGTCAAAATTTTTTTCGACCTCCAAAACTCATAAAAAACGTCATAGTATAGTAAGGCATTGTTTTCGGGCAAAAAAAGTCAAAAATTTTTTCGACCTCCAAAAGTCATAAAAAACGTCATAGTATAGTAAGGCGTCAAAATCCGACAAAAAAAGTCAACATTTTTTTCGACCTCCAAAAGTCATAAAAAACGTCATAGTATAGTAAGGTGTCAAAATCCGACAAAAAAAGTCAAAAATTTTTTCGACCTCCAAAAGTCATAAAAAACGTCATAGTATAGTAAGGCGTTTTTTTCGGCCAAAAAAAGTCAAAAATTTTTTCGACCTCAAAATGTCATAAAAAACGTCATAGTATAGTAAGGCGTTTTTTTCGGACAAAAAAAGTCAACATTTTTTTCGACCTCCAAAAGTCATAAAAAACGTCATAGTATAGTAAGGTGTCAAAATCCGACAAAAAAAGTCAAAAATTTTTTCGACCTCCAAAAGTCATAAAAAACGTCATAGTATAGTAAGGCGTTTTTTTCGGCCAAAAAAAGTCAAAAATTTTTTCGACCTCAAAATGTCATAAAAAACGTCATAGTATAGTAAGGCGTTTTTTTCGGACAAAAAAAGTACAAATTTTTTTCGACCTCCAAAAGTCATAAAAAACGTCATAGTATAGTAAGGCGTTTTTTTCGGGCAAAAAAAGTCAAAAATTTTTTCGACCTCAAAATGTCATAAAAAACGTCATAGTATAGTAAGGCCTTTTTTTCGGCCAAAAAAAGTCAAAATTTTTTTCGACCTCCAAAAGTCATAAAAAACATCATAGTATAGTAAGGCGTCAAAATCCGACAAAAAAAGTCAACATTTTTTTCGACCTCCAAAAGTCATAAAAAACGTCATAGTATAGTAAGGCGTTTTTTTCGGCCAAAAAAAGTCAACATTTTTTTCGACCTCCAAAAGTCATAAAAAACGTCATAGTATAGTAAGGCGTTTTTTTCGGCCAAAAAAAGTCAAAATTTTTTTCGACCTCCAAAAGTCATAAAAAATGTCATAGTATAGTAAGGCGTCAAAATCCGACAAAAAAAGTCAAAATTTTTTTCGACCTCCAAAAGTCATAAAAAACGTCATAGTATAGTAAGGCGTTTTTTTTCGGCCAAAAAAAGTCAAAATTTTTTTCGACCTCCAAAACTCATAAAAAACGTCATAGTATAGTAAGGCGTTTTTTTCGGCCAAAAAAAGTCAAAAATTTTTTCGACCTCAAAATGTCATAAAAAACGTCATAGTATAGTAAGGCGTTTTTTTCGGACAAAAAAAGTACAAATTTTTTTCGACCTCCAAAAGTCATAAAAAACGTCATAGTATAGTAAGGCGTTTTTTTCGGGCAAAAAAAGTCAAAAATTTTTTCGACCTCAAAATGTCATAAAAAACGTCATAGTATAGTAAGGCCTTTTTTTCGGCCAAAAAAAGTCAAAATTTTTTTCGACCTCCAAAAGTCATAAAAAACATCATAGTATAGTAAGGCGTCAAAATCCGACAAAAAAAGTCAACATTTTTTTCGACCTCCAAAAGTCATAAAAAACGTCATAGTATAGTAAGGCGTTTTTTTCGGCCAAAAAAAGTCAACATTTTTTTCGACCTCCAAAAGTCATAAAAAACGTCATAGTATAGTAAGGCGTTTTTTTCGGCCAAAAAAAGTCAAAATTTTTTTCGACCTCCAAAAGTCATAAAAAAGGTCATAGTATAGTAAGGCGTCAAAATCCGACAAAAAAAGTCAAAATTTTTTTCGACCTCCAAAAGTCATAAAAAACGTCATAGTATAGTAAGGCGTTTTTTTTCGGCCAAAAAAAGTCAAAATTTTTTTCGACCTCCAAAACTCATAAAAAACGTCATAGTATAGTAAGGCGTTGTTTTCGGCCAAAAAAAGTCAAAAATTTTTTCGACCTCCAAAAGTCATAAAAAACGTCATAGTATAGTAAGGCGTCAAAATCCGACAAAAAAAGTCAACATTTTTTTCGACCTCCAAAAGTCATAAAAAACGTCATAGTATAGTAAGGCGTTTTTTTCGGCCAAAAAAAGTCAACATTTTTTTCGACCTCCAAAAGTCATAAAAAACGTCATAGTATAGTAAGGCGTTTTTTTCGGCCAAAAAAAGTCAACATTTTTTTCGACCTCCAAAAGTCATAAAAAACGTCATAGTATAGTAAGGCGTTTTTTTCGGCCAAAAAAAGTCAAAAATTTTTTCGACCTCCAAAAGTCATAAAAAACGTCATAGTATAGTAAGGCGTTTTTTTCGGGCAAAAAAAGTCAAAATTTTTTTCGACCTCCAAAAGTCATAAAAAATGTCATAGTATAGTAAGGCGTCAAAATCCGACAAAAAAAGTCAAAATTTTTTTCGACCTCCAAAAGTCATAAAAAACGTCATAGTATAGTAAGGCGTTTTTTTTCGGCCAAAAAAAGTCAAAATTTTTTTCGACCTCCAAAACTCATAAAAAACGTCATAGTATAGTAAGGCATTGTTTTCGGGCAAAAAAAGTCAAAAATTTTTTCGACCTCCAAAAGTCATAAAAAACGTCATAGTATAGTAAGGCGTCAAAATCCGACAAAAAAAGTCAACATTTTTTTCGACCTCCAAAAGTCATAAAAAACGTCATAGTATAGTAAGGTGTCAAAATCCGACAAAAAAAGTCAAAAATTTTTTCGACCTCCAAAAGTCATAAAAAACGTCATAGTATAGTAAGGCGTTTTTTTCGGCCAAAAAAAGTCAAAAATTTTTTCGACCTCAAAATGTCATAAAAAACGTCATAGTATAGTAAGGCGTTTTTTTCGGACAAAAAAAGTCAACATTTTTTTCGACCTCCAAAAGTCATAAAAAACGTCATAGTATAGTAAGGTGTCAAAATCCGACAAAAAAAGTCAAAAATTTTTTCGACCTCCAAAAGTCATAAAAAACGTCATAGTATAGTAAGGCGTTTTTTTCGGCCAAAAAAAGTCAAAAATTTTTTCGACCTCAAAATGTCATAAAAAACGTCATAGTATAGTAAGGCGTTTTTTTCGGACAAAAAAAGTACAAATTTTTTTCGACCTCCAAAAGTCATAAAAAACGTCATAGTATAGTAAGGCGTTTTTTTCGGGCAAAAAAAGTCAAAAATTTTTTCGACCTCAAAATGTCATAAAAAACGTCATAGTATAGTAAGGCCTTTTTTTCGGCCAAAAAAAGTCAAAATTTTTTTCGACCTCCAAAAGTCATAAAAAACATCATAGTATAGTAAGGCGTCAAAATCCGACAAAAAAAGTCAACATTTTTTTCGACCTCCAAAAGTCATAAAAAACGTCATAGTATAGTAAGGCGTTTTTTTCGGCCAAAAAAAGTCAACATTTTTTTCGACCTCCAAAAGTCATAAAAAACGTCATAGTATAGTAAGGCGTTTTTTTCGGCCAAAAAAAGTCAAAATTTTTTTCGACCTCCAAAAGTCATAAAAAATGTCATAGTATAGTAAGGCGTCAAAATCCGACAAAAAAAGTCAAAATTTTTTTCGACCTCCAAAAGTCATAAAAAACGTCATAGTATAGTAAGGCGTTTTTTTTCGGCCAAAAAAAGTCAAAATTTTTTTCGACCTCCAAAACTCATAAAAAACGTCATAGTATAGTAAGGCGTTGTTTTCGGCCAAAAAAAGTCAAAAATTTTTTCGACCTCCAAAAGTCATAAAAAACGTCATAGTATAGTAAGGCGTCAAAATCCGACAAAAAAAGTCAACATTTTTTTCGACCTCCAAAAGTCATAAAAAACGTCATAGTATAGTAAGGCGTTTTTTTCGGCCAAAAAAAGTCAACATTTTTTTCGACCTCCAAAAGTCATAAAAAACGTCATAGTATAGTAAGGCGTTTTTTTCGGCCAAAAAAAGTCAAAATTTTTTTCGACCTCCAAAAGTCATAAAAAATGTCATAGTATAGTAAGGCGTCAAAATCCGACAAAAAAAGTCAAAATTTTTTTCGACCTCCAAAAGTCATAAAAAACGTCATAGTATAGTAAGGCGTTTTTTTTCGGCCAAAAAAAGTCAAAATTTTTTTCGACCTCCAAAACTCATAAAAAACGTCATAGTATAGTAAGGCGTTGTTTTCGGCCAAAAAAAGTCAAAAATTTTTTCGACCTCCAAAAGTCATAAAAAACGTCATAGTATAGTAAGGCGTCAAAATCCGACAAAAAAAGTCAACATTTTTTTCGACCTCCAAAAGTCATAAAAAACGTCATAGTATAGTAAGGCGTTTTTTTCGGCCAAAAAAAGTCAACATTTTTTTCGACCTCCAAAAGTCATAAAAAACGTCATAGTATAGTAAGGCGTTTTTTTCGGCCAAAAAAAGTCAACATTTTTTTCGACCTCCAAAAGTCATAAAAAACGTCATAGTATAGTAAGGCGTTTTTTTCGGCCAAAAAAAGTCAAAAATTTTTTCGACCTCCAAAAGTCATAAAAAACGTCATAGTATAGTAAGGCGTTTTTTTCGGGCAAAAAAAGTCAAAATTTTTTTCGACCTCCAAAAGTCATAAAAAATGTCATAGTATAGTAAGGCGTCAAAATCCGACAAAAAAAGTCAAAATTTTTTTCGACCTCCAAAAGTCATAAAAAACGTCATAGTATAGTAAGGCGTTTTTTTTCGGCCAAAAAAAGTCAAAATTTTTTTCGACCTCCAAAACTCATAAAAAACGTCATAGTATAGTAAGGCATTGTTTTCGGGCAAAAAAAGTCAAAAATTTTTTCGACCTCCAAAAGTCATAAAAAACGTCATAGTATAGTAAGGCGTCAAAATCCGACAAAAAAAGTCAACATTTTTTTCGACCTCCAAAAGTCATAAAAAACGTCATAGTATAGTAAGGCGTTTTTTTCGGCCAAAAAAAGTCAAAAATTTTTTCGACCTCCAAAAGTCATAAAAAACGTCATAGTATAGTAAGGCGTTTTTTTCGGCCAAAAAAAGTCAACATTTTTTTCGACCTCCAAAAGTCATAAAAAACGTCATAGTATAGTAAGGCGTTTTTTTCGGCCAAAAAAAGTCAAAAATTTTTTCGACCTCCAAAAGTCATAAAAAACGTCATAGTATAGTAAGGCGTTTTTTTCGGCCAAAAAAAGTCAACATTTTTTTCGACCTCCAAAAGTCATAAAAAACGTCATAGTATAGTAAGCCGTTTTTTTCGGCCAAAAAAAGTCAACATTTTTTTTGACCTCAAAATGTCATAAAAAACGTCATAGTATAGTAAGGCGTCAAAATCCGACAAAAAAAGTCAAAAATTTTTTCGACCTCCAAAAGTCATAAAAAACGTCATAGTATAGTAAGGCGTCAAAATCCGACAAAAAGAGTCTAAAAAAATTTTGACCTCCAAAAGTCATAAAAAACATCATAGTATAGTAAGGCGTCAAAATCGGACGAAAAAAGTCAAAAAAAATTTTGACCTCAATATGTCATAAAAAACGTCATAGTATAGTAAGGCGTCAAAATCTGACAAAAAAAGTCAAAAAAAAATTTGACCTCAAAATGTCATAAAAAACGTCATAGTATAGTAAGGCGTCAAAATCGGACAAAAAAAGTCAAAAAAAATTTTGACCTACCAATGTCATAAAAAACGTCATAGTATAGTAAGGTGTCAAAATCGGACAAAAAAAGTCAAAAGTTTTTTTGACTTCCAAAAGTCATAAAAAAAATCATAGTATAGTAAGGCGCCAAAATCGGACAAAAAAGTCAAAAAAAATTTTGACCTACCAATGTCATAAAAAACGTCATAGTATAGTAAGGCGTCAAAATGCAACAAAAAAAGTCAAAATTTTTTTTGACTTCCAAAAGTCATAAAAAAAATCATAGTATAGTAAGGCGCCAAAATCGGCCAAAAAAAGTCAAAAAAAATTTTGACCTCCAAAAGTCATAAAAAACGTCATAGTATAATAAGGCGTCAAAACCGGCCAAAAAAAGTCATTTTTTTTAGCCTCAAAATGTCATAAAAATGGTCATAGTATAGGAAGGCGTCAAAATCGGCTAAAAAGTCCATTTTTTTTAGCCCCAAAAAGTCATAAAAAAAAGTCATAGTATAATAAAGCGTCAAAGTAGGCCAAAAAAAGTCATATTTTAGTAAGACCTCAAAATGTCATAAAAAAACGTCAGACTGGATTTTTGCACTATATGTTACATGTTATATGTTATATTTTATGTTTGACTTCGCTGCAACAGCTTCAGATTCTGTATGTAAGGGGATATTTGTCAGTGAGTTGCTCATTCTCCACTTTATTTTTTTTTTGCTCCACTTGTGTCAGTCCGGTTAAAGCCTAAACTCTGTCTCAAAGTTGTGAAACCTTTTTATTTTATTTATAAAAAGCAAACAAACTTTCACCAAGAAACAGTAAAATTGCTGTTGGTCTGTTCTGCTGTCAGCGTCCACTGGAGGGCACTGACTGTGAGTCACTGTATTAGACCTGACTCACAATTACAGTGAAATAAAATAATGTTAACACTTTAAAGTAACTTTATCAAAATTAGAAAAATCTATGAAAAATGTGAAGGCTTAAAAATTAAAAACATTATATCACAGTGCAGAAAATTCGGTTTCATCCAGAAAAAAGCGAGTCAGATCATTTTTATTTCTGTATTAATACGTAAATTGTACTTTAATGTTGCAAAGCAAAGCAGAACTAGTAATACTAATAATACATGTTTATATTTTTACTGTTTTTACTGTTAAAATGCAGTAAACTAGTAACCCAAACTGTCAAATAATTAATTTAAAAGTACAATGTTTGGCTCATACATTTAATGGATGGAATGTATCTCAGATTTGCATTTGAGTAAATGTACTTAATCACTGTCCATCACTGTGACAGCATGCACCATCATTAATGTTATTTAGGACAAAATTCCAAAGAGGCAGGTGTTTATTTGCTACTGTTGGTGTCCACTAGAGGGCGATAACTACTATTAACTGTGTTTTCACTATGTCTCTTTGCCTTCAACTACTAGAGCTGAATAAAATAAAATAGTGGCTACATCCTAAATAAGTTTTAAAGACTTTAATGAAACATAAACAGTATCTTAAATTGACATATTTTTTAAAGTATTATTTACATTTTTTAAATATTTTGTTTCATTTTTTAAAAACATAATGGGCCATGAAATCTTGCGTAAAATGAATTCTGTCATAAGTTTTTCCGAGTTGTCACAGTTAATGTGATTCTCAGTTGATTATTTTCATTATCAGTTATTTTCTAATTGTTTTGTCCATGTCAGAAAAATTGTGAAAAATGCCCGTTCTAATTTCCCACAGACTAAGATGACTAAGCTTAAAAACTTAAATTAATAATTGCTGATAAATTTTCTGTTGATTGATCAATGGTTACAGCTTTATTTATACTGGGTTACACTACAACCTGTTTATAGTTTGCTGTATTTGACTCAAGAACGAGGAAAACTGATGTGGCAAGCTTGTCAATTTTTATTTTCATGTGTAAATGTTTGTTACTGATTGTATTTTCTCATCCTTTTTGTTAATGAAGAAATAACAGAAAAAAGCATTCACAAAGTATGAAAACATTTACAGATACATACAATATATTGATGTGATAAAACACAGATGACCTGAAGGAGGCAAGAGGGAGCAGTTTACAACCTGTCCCTCAGGTTGAAGTCCTCTTAGGTACAAAGGAATTTACAGCAAAATTCAGCGTCAAAGATGTTGTGAAGTTCAGAAATTCATCTGTTTGTGAATAGAACAGAAATCTAAACACTGCCAGCACAAATCTTTTTTTCCCCAGCTTTCTTTAAATGTTAAGGCCTCTGTTTATTCAAAATTGTAACATGTATATTTGATCTCTTTCTATTTTGCCAGTTTTGACCAAAAAAAAACAAATGATTATCCCTTGCAGGAGCAGCACTGACCTGTGAAACGTCTTTGACAGTGACTTCTGCCGTGAATCCCAGGTGTGTGAAATAACCATGCACTGTTGGATGGGTAAGTGTGAGATGAAACATCCTGTACACCAACAGAGACAGAATACATTTACAGTTTACAGCGTGTGAACCACATGTGATGTTTTACCACTCTGTTGCAGGCACAATGTAAAACAAAACGCTGATTTTTGACAAACTGAGGCGGCGCCAAATGTAAAAACTCAAAAGCCTTTCAGAGACTAATGATGGATAGTTTCCACTCTTTAAATGATGATAAAAACTGGAATGTTTTCAGATACGACACATCTGTCATTGGCTTTTCGATCCCTGTTTACCTTGGTGTTTAACAGATTTATTCATATTTTGGTTTTTCAGCAGCGCCAACACGAACATTATGCTGACAACAGTGGTAAAAACACAACATCTAAGCAGAGTGTGTGTGTGTGTGTGTCAGACTGAAAACTGTTGAAGTAGACTTAAAAAAAAAATATTTACCTCAGAATATTCACACATCGATCCAACCCATCATTACCCACGACCCGATACTGTAAAACCTCCACGCAGAGTTTTATTATTGCTGCTTCTTCATGGCACAAATAACAAACAATACATAATGTTTTCGTTTTGTACTATGTATGTTCTCGTTTGCCATGCAAGCTCACTACAGAACTGCTTCTATTTTAACTTATATTACACAGAGCGACAAAATAAATCAGAAAACGAAGCAGGTTCATGTTTGATTAGCCACACACAGTGCTAACTTCTACAGCTGGTTTTACAGTTTGTGAGTAGATACAAAAGGATTATTATTATTGTCATCATCACACAAAATAATTGTTATGATAGTAATAGTAATATTTATAATGGTAATTTTAAAAAAAAACAAACACATTCTCAGGGCATCACAAATAAAATGAACCAAAGGGGGCCAAACGTAATGTTTGAAATAATTTAAACATTTCTGACATTCATTCCTTCGGGTGTCTTTTTTTATGTACAGTATATATTTATATTTGTATAGAAGTAGTGCTTCATTTTTAGAAAAACAAATGAAAAAAACACAAAAGGGCTGCATTCTGTGAATGCTGTGCAAATAACATCTTTTTACATCAATAACTTCCTTTGCCGTCCCGACAAACACGCACTGCGCCCCCTCCCCCGTTTTGTTCTCAAAGTTCAACTTTTAGTCTCATTCCAAACTTTCAAACCACCACGTCTGCAGTCAGCTTTGATTCTGGCAGGTAAATGTATATCGATACAGTAAGAAAAGCACGTTTTTTGTCTTATCTGCCTTCGACAGCTACAACGTCCCTCAATTAACCAGCTACTGAGGTTCTGATAATAGAACTTCATTCCCTAAACAGCCGCTTCGCTAACTTACCAGTTAAAGCCACAATCGACTGTTGGAAATTTCTTCGTCCCCACATTTTGACATCTTGAATCCAGTCTTATACAAGACAACATGGCCCTTGAGGAGGAGAAGAATGAAGAGGACAAACTCGTCGGCATGCATCAGGCCTCAGAATAGACCTTCTCCTCCTCACCTGCCCTCATTTTACCTGCCAGCAGGAAATGAAACTTCACTGGAACGACAGATTTGACCAAGGACAGAGACGCAGCTGAGGTTGCTGTTGTGTTTACCTTCTTCGCTGTTAAACTAAAAATCAGTGCTGGCAGTGTTGGTGCCTCATCGATGCAAAAGAGCCTTTAAAGCTACAGTCAAACTTCAACCAGGGAAAGAAGGAGTTTTTCTGCAGCAGCTGCACAGCAACTGCTCACTAATCCCCCCCGTTGCCTCCCCACGCCCCCCCACGCCTCCCACTCCCCCCCCCCACGCCTCCCACTCCCCCCCACCTCAGGAAACTGGATGTCAAACTACGCGGATACCTTCACCCGTTAGCAACATGCTTTTGGTTTCAGAGAAGCAGCAGCAACATGGAAAAGACACTGGCTCCTCTTCTCCGCATTCATCACCCATAATCCCTCTGAACCTGCCACATCTTCATGCAGCAAACTGAACAAGTTAACAGTAAACAGAAAAACAACAAACACGTCAACGACCAAAAGAACTGCAGTGCAGAATTTTCCAGATGATTTCTGCAACAACCATATCCATCTGCATCGTAAAATCTCCTGATCTGAGCAAGAGGCTCATTGGAAACTACATTCTGTTTTGTTTTTTTTGCAAAACCGTGACCGCTCTGAACACCAACCCGCTGGTACATCTTACTGAAAAACAGAAAGAAAAAGTAATAGAAAATGCTGAAGAACAGAAATAAATGGAAAAGAAAATGAGAATCCGTCTTTCACAACATCTCCAAGGTCTCACTGGGACTTTGTCATTTTTTAAATTTTCCCTTGGGTTCCAACAGATATTGTTTTCCATTGAACTTGAACACCAGTGTCTCTCAAACAAACATGTATGAGTACAATTTTTTTTAACAAGAATACACGCACAAACTTGTTTTTAAACTTTGTCAATTAATTTTAAAATCAGTCAGAAGCATCCAGGATGTGAGGATGTTAGATGAAGTTCTATCGACAGAATAAAAATAATCAATCGTCTCGCGCCAAGGAGGCAGGTTTAAGATTAGGTTTAAAATCGTGACTCCCTGAAGCAAGGCGAGAGAGGGACTGTTCAAACTGAACCACGTTCCAAACAAACGCGTCTTGAGTAAAGAACGTCTAAAATGTCAGTCCTCGAGCTGTCCGATAAGATTCCTCAGAGTGAAAGGAAAAAAAAAACATGAAGAACAAAGACCGACAACAGAAAAGTTCTTGAAATGAAAAAAAGTCAATGTTTTTTTTTTGTTTGTTTGTTTTTTCCCTCAGAAGACGAGGAAATGAGACATGAGAAAACAAGTGCAAAGTCTTCGGTCAGGTTGGTGGGATGTTGATGTTGATGATGACGGGCACAGTGATGACTTGTTTTTCTCTGTGGCTGTGTTTGAGATGATATGAAGTCAGATGAGGCAGCGGAGATTAGCTGTAGCTAATGGGAGTGATTTTTAAGTTTGACCGGTGACGGTGCTGCAGTCATGTCACAGAAAATAACTGTAAATACACACGTTTACAGCTTTAATGTTGTTATAATTAAACTGAACTTTGGCAAAAGACAGATTTGTCCATATTACTGAATTCTGACATGGAGGTAAAAAAAATGTAGTTTTACATTTATAGAAGTTAACAGTTTTGAGTGATTTTTGTGATTTGAAAAAAAGCTAAAAACAGACTTTTCAGTGCTTGGTTTGCTGTAAAATATTCAATCACACACACTGCTCACACACGGGGCTCAGCTAAATAGTCCCAGTAACTATGAGCACTACAAACTAACTCAGCAGCTAAAAGTTTGTGGCACATTCGATTTGGCAAACTGGGCCGATCAAATGTTAAAAAGGATCTGAAATGTTTTCAAATGTTTCTCTGACTAATTACTTACAACTTCTTATTGACTCGTCAGGAAGAAATTCCCTTCCCTCGTTCTAATACTGATACTACAAACAGCTTGGTTCCTGTGATTGTACAGGTTCGGTCTGAAAATGAACTGTGTCCACAAAAGTAAATTCATAGTATTTTGAAAGCTTCATAGGTCAGTGTTTTACCTCCTGAACCAGCACGTCACTGGCATTTTGTTGTCTTTGTTTTTACCGTGACACGACTGCAGCAGACCGAGCAGTGATGGTGATTTCTGCCTGAGGGTCTTGACTCGTCTCTATGTGGTTTCTGTCGTTGGCTGGAGTGTTTGTTAAACCCTCCCAGGTGTGATGATGTCTGATGGGCCGATGGACATCCCGGGCGGGTCCTCGCAGCAGTGATGACCGCTGATGTGTGCGTTGATAGCGGGTGTGTGAGGAAGGCGGGTCTAGATGGATTTGGAGGAATCCTGTTTGCTGATGAGGACTTCCAGGAGGCGGAGTTTGGCCTTGATCCTCTTATACTCTCTGTACTCCTCCAGCATCGGCACCCGGTCCTCCTTCTGGACATTCCTAAAGCAGAGGAGAGAGTGAGGAGAATTAGATCTCTTTGTTGTGTCCCGCTGAAGCTTGCCATTGAGCAAGGAACTGAAACTCGAATGGTCCCTGTGGAGATACTCAGAGGGGATTTGAATTTGCCAAACGATTCAATCCAACAGACATGAGACGTCGTTCTTTTTAATTACTGATTGTTTAACCTGCAAAGTGTTAAAAAAAATGGCATTCAGAATTTCTCAGAAGCAGCAGTAATGTCTCCAGTTTGCTTGTTTTGTCGAAACTGTATCTATATATATAAAATTATAACTAACTGCTCACTAACTGTAAACTATCACTGTTTCTCACTGAAGTTGTTTTACTGGATGAACTGAAGTAGCTGAATGTTTGCAGTCACACTGCTGTTGCTAACGCTGCTGGATTTGGGAGAGGATTTCAGCTGCTTCGCTTGGATAAATAAGTGTTAAGACTGTATACCTTCCATTATGCTGATAGAAATCTTCTTCAAACTCTTTGATGGTCTTCCTCAGTTTCTTCTTCTCTGCTCTGGCCTTCCACAGCTGTTCCAGCAGCTCTGGCCTGGAGGATGAAGAGATACATGAGGATGCACTCCATTAGTAAGAATGGAGGTTTAGTTCTGGCAGACCTGAGACGCACATCAACACATCAACTTTAAATACATGGATTTTTTTTTTCCGCCAACAGGAACCATTTGGATCTTGACCCATAAATGAAGAACTGAGTCCAGAGAAGAAAGGAAGGCAGGAATTGAACTGTGGTGGTGAGAGGGATCAGCTGTCAGGATCATGTCTAGGTAAGAGACCTGGATGTACACAACTGATCTGATGTAGGAGATTAAGGTTAAGATTAACTTCAGCTATGAGCTTGGTGACATGTTAAAGAGATTACAGACAGACAGATAAAACCTGTGATGTCCCTCTGTCTCACATTATTCCTGTTGGTGTCTGCAAAGTAAAGGATAATCAGAGTGGCTGATATTAATTAAAACCAAAAAAAGCTCACAAAATTGTCCAAACTGGATAATTAATCACAGTAACTGCAAAGTATTTTTTATCCCCCTCGTCCCTTTTTTAAGTTGTGTACTGTGTGTATTCTGTCAACTTACTGTCAACCACCTGACACCCACAGGAATAAACAGACGTGTCTGTCACAGATAATTTCTTAAATAGCAGTCACCATGGAAATGTCACTGTATCCACATCTTTTTATTTGGGCAGTTTTTTATGATTACTTTTTGGCACTTTTGTCTTTAATGGACAGTTTAATCAAACAGAGACATTCCAGTTATGGAGCATGTGTTTTGACCACTCTCCCAGTGTCTTTTATGAAGGAAACATTTAAAGTAGATGCAGCAAATGTGTTCTCCTTAAATCTGTGTAAGAGGATGTACATTAACTCTGTGTTTTTTTTTTCCCTTACATGGACGAGGCGTTGGAGCTGGAGAGTCGCAGGTCCAGCGCCAACCTCCCTGACCCCTCCTCCAGCTTGGCTCTCATTGGACAGTCGCTCTGTCTGTCAGGTTGGTTCTGGCTCCTCACTTGCCTGTCGGTCGGGGACACAAGATCGACGGCCATGATGACCTCGGAGCTCTGCATCTCCCCGCCGCTGCTCTCTCCCTCCTCTTCCTCCTCTTCTTCCTCCTCCTCCCTCTCCTCCTCCTTCTCATCTTCTTCTCCTCCGCCACCTTTCCGCTCCTCCTCCTCCTCCTCTTTAATCTCCTCCCAGAAATGGGCAGTTTCACCCTCTATGATTGGCTGGAGGGTCTGGCTCCGCCTCTTGCTGGAGGGGGACACCTGGGGGGGGCAGGTATTTTTAATGGCTGTGTCTGCATCATTTTGAAATTGTTCAACTAACTTAGATCATTATTGACTATGTTGCTGTTGCTTTCACTGTATAATAAATACTGTGTTTGTGTACTTACTGTGATGGGTGTGATGCTGACTCTGGTGAGCATTTGTTTGACCAATCTGTAGCGATCATAGAGAGGCTTCACCACCAGGCGCTCCTCTCTGGTCACCTGAGAGAGAAAGAACTGGTTAGAAAGAGTGTGACAGTGTGTTTCCATGAAATCTAATCAGGATTTGTGATGCCGGTAACTTACCGGTCGACCGTGCAGGCCTTCATAGTGCAGCAGGTTCTTCTGCAGGACTGTCTTCTCACAGGACAACTGCTCCTTTGTCATCTTCTACAGAGACAGAAAGATGGACACAGTTAATCATTCAACAGTGATATAATATGTAGCTCAGTATTACAATGCTTTGTTCACGTGGCAGTTGAAAACACCTGTGGGTGTGCCGGGCCTTAAACATGAGTCCTGATTCAGTCCAGTGGTAAAAACATCTGCTACTCACCTTGATGTCATCAGGCCAGCCGTCCTCCTGCCTCTTCCCTTTGACCCTGCGCTGGATCAGCTCCAGTGTTTCCTCCCTGGTGGGATGCGGACCCTTCACCTCCCCTGCCGCATCGTAGGCGCCTTGATCCAGCGTGGAGCCAAAGCTCTTGGGCAAAGTGTTGCTCCGAGGACGAGTCTGGGGGCCGAGCTCGCTCTCTACACGGTGTTTGGCATCTGAGGACGGAGGGATAAAGTGGTGGAGGAAGAGATAGAGAGGGTAAAGTATAAAAGAAGGAACGGGGACAGGAAAAGTGGTTGCAGAAAATGAGAGAATGGGGAGAAAATCTTAAGTGACAGCACATAAAATAAAACATCTTTGATCGGACGATCAAACATGCAGGTGTTTAATAGACAGCTGTGGTGGTTAAGGTGAACTAATCACAATATGAGAAAGACAAGCAAGCTTAGACAACACACACCACCACACCAAGCAAAATGCCCAATACATTCAAAAGTCCTCAGGGCAAACTTAAAGTTACAGATGAGATATAGTGCTGCTGATGGTTTGCTGAAGGTTTACACAACTGCAGTTGTTTCCTCAGAAAAACAGAATGTGAGATTTTAATTTAAGTTCTGTTCAGTTGCTATGTACCAACAGCTTAGAAAGAAGAAATTTATATAATAAAAAGTTCTGAACACACTTGATATAAAGTGAATTTCTTTACACCTTGTCAGAAAAGAGTCCATGTCTATTAATCAACACACACCTCAAATATATTGTTTTTATTTTCAAATCAAAACCCTTGTCTTCCTCATGTTACTTCACACTCTGGAGAGACACCTCTAGTCAAATATCCCGTGCCAACATGCTGCTTCAACAGGAAGTACACCAAAAGAAAGAAGCAAGATGCTCCCACAATGCCGCCTCATTGTGACTGCCAGTAGTGTATGTAATGTCTACTTACTGAGGGGTTGGTACTTACTGAGGTGAAACGGTCTAGAGCTCAGGCCTGAGTAGGGGTGGAGCGGGGGGGTGAGTGTGTGATGGGGAGGTGAGCAGATAGAGGAGGAGGAAGTGGAGGAGGAGGAGGAAGGGGAAGGGGGAGCATGGTGGCGTCTGTGTGAATGGAGCAAAGCCTGGTGCCTCAGCGTGCTTCTGGGTAAAAGGTGGTGCTGGCGTCCTGGTTGGCCGATCAGTCAGTCAATCAATCAATCAATCGGTCGTTGGGCGATAGGAGGTGGAGGAGGAGGGAGGAAAGTGGAGAGCGGGTGCTCGCGTTATTGTTGTTTTTCAATTTTGATTTGAAACAGAGAGAGAAATGTTTCGGCCACTGCGTTCTCCAAAGAGGAGAGCCGTCACCTCACAGAGAGGAGGTGGACGAGTGTCACCGGGTTTGTTCAGTATGGTGAAACAATGGACTGTGAGAAGAAAGAAGCCACAGTGTAGAAATTATCATTACTCTTTACCCCTTTTCACACCTATGTTCGGGCTCAGTTAATAAGAATGAATACCAGTTCCTTACTGATCAAGAAGAAGTATGTTTGAAGATTTTTCCAATTATTTTTGCAATCAGGTGTTTCACCTAACTGAACTCACCCCACAGGTAATGAATGTGGGTTCACAAGGACGCACCAGCACATTGGAGGGTGGGAGCCACGCATATGAGAGTCACGTCAACCCCTAGCATGTGCGTGTCTGCTCATGTGTGTTAAACCAGCATACATGCGGTGTTGTTACAAAGGTCAAAGGTTAGGAGTGAGGAGGGTCAAGCTGTCCAGCGTAGAACAGGATGGCACACACTCTAACCCCGAAACAAACACACACACACACATTCACAGGAGAAAGAGCGAGTGGCTCTACCTTTTATCTGCCTGCGGATCTTGGTGAGGTCAGTCATCCATTTGAGGACTTTGGGGTTAGCTGCCTTGTCTCCATGAGAGGGCTGTAGAGAGAGGAGGAGGAGGCAGAGGAAGAGTTGGTGTCTTAGCGAAAAGGTCAGGACAATGCTGGAGGATTTACAACAGCAACTTGAGTGGTTAGTTTTTTACCTTATAGTTTCTCTCCTTCTCAAACTGCTCCTCAAACTGTTTGATTTTTTTCTTCAGGTGCTGTAGCTTCTTGGTGAGTTGGTGGGTCACTGAATCTCCTCCTCTCATCGCCTCTTTGGAGCCAAATGATGCTCGCCGCGGCCTGGGAGTGACAGAGGATGCATGGGATATGGATGAACTGCCCAAAGTACACGACAAACCAAACATATATGATCTTACTTCACTCTATATATATATATACACACACACACACACACACACACACACATATATATACATTCTGCTGGATGTCTGTGCTTCATTGTACCTCTGTGCTTTGGTGGGTGAGGTGGCATCTGGGTCCTGCTGGAGGAAGCGCTGGGCACTGTGCGCGCCGAAGTCGAGGAAGCGTCGAGCCAGAAGGTGAGGGTGGGAGCGGGAAGATGAGGGGGAGGCGTCCTGCCCTTCTTCCCCCTCCTCGTCTTCGCCGTCCTCCTCCAGGGGCAGCGGGGGAAGAGGAACCATGCGGCCGGCCAGCGGGGAGAGCTGTGCCTCTCCGCTCTCGTTGTCATCCTGCCAGGATTTGTAAGCTGGGATGGGGTCTGGAGAGACGAGCAAAGAAACAGAGAGAAAGGGAAGTCAGAGAAATTCAACGATGGTTAGGGAAGGAGGGAGAGAAAAGCTGAACTTAATCCCTGACTATCAAGAGTGCTGCATGTGAAATAGGTGGTGTACATATCAATAAGACACACATGAAAGTTGCCCGGGAGCTGACACATTCAACAACAAATTAATTTTCTTCTTCAGTACCCTGCTGAGTCACTCACTTATTGTCAGTGCTGCCCTAACGAGCTGAGTCGAGGGGAAAAAAGGGGGGTAAGGAGAGGGTGAAGGAGGGGTTAGAGAGATAACGAGACAGGGGTGAGGCACAGAGAGCAGAGTCAGGGGAAAGAGTGTATTCAGAGAGGAAATGTGTCCTGATCAACCTGCACAGTGACCCTGCAGCAGGAGAGGCGAGCAAAGAGAGGAGGTAAAACCAGCTGTCTTATCAAATCTGATGGAAAAGCGTTTTACATGCAGGGACTTATTCATCATCAGTATCACAGAAACAAATTTCAAACTGTGAGAATATGTTAATGAAGTTTCCCGTACTGTGTCCAAACCAGCAAGCAGCCATCATAAAAAAAAAAAAAAAAAAAAAAAATTAATTAATTAAATAAATAAATAAATAAAATAAATAAAAATCAACAAAGATAGGATGAAAGGAGGGATGGGTAGACTGGTGAATGGTCGGGCAGATATGAAACTACTTACCTTGGCCTTCTTTTTGCAGATGCATACATGAGAAGTCTATGGGAGGGAGGTGGAGATGGGAGGGGGGTGACGCTGTTTGGATGGAAGGAAGACAAGAGGGAGGAAGAGGGGAATAAGAAAGAGGTGGAGGAGGAGGGAGAGAGGCAGCAGGAGAAGAGGAGCGGTAAGGTCAATCATTCCTAACAACTTCACTCGCCAACCTTCATTCTGTGTGGGTGTCTATGTGTTTGGTATACACACAAACAAATCAGGTCAAGCTTTTCCTCAGTCACATTGGAAAATTGCAATGGTGATTTATTTACTACTATGATCAGACATTTTATAAACTTAACACTTCAACTATTAATTATGAAAATACGTGTTAGAAAGAAAATATATGAGCTTATGAGCATAGACATGAATTTTCATTTCAGATATTTAATTTTCTAATGTCCTAAAAGCCAGTTTTGGAAGTAGAGCTGCAACCAAAAAATATTTTGATTATTAGTTAATTCTCTTGATTAATTTTGTTTACTCTTGTGTATGACGAAGGAAAAGCATAAAATTCTCAGATATGAGAAGCTGAAACTGGGCAATGTTTAAAATAGTTGAATAACAGATTAATCAGGGCCTGTCCTTTCTCTAATGCTATTCAAGTACTTGACACTAAATCTCAAAATATCTTAAAACTATTTGTATTTCATGTTCTTTTTTTTTCCTGTTGTACAGAGAGTGTTCTGGTACTGCCGTGACGAGGGGATTCCTACCTTCCCATTGGTTGTCAGGGAAGAGTTGGAGATGGGGGTTGTGGCCAGAGTTTGGTTGGCATGGCGACAGGTGGCTCTTGTTGGTCTCGCTGGTGTTGGCGTTCTGATCGCAGCGACGTGAACTCGAATCCTAGAGGGAGAGAGAAGGAGAGAGATTACAGAAACAAATCTGAAGATGATAGGTGCAAATAACTGAAGATAACAGCAGAAAAGTGAGGAGAAAAGTGTGGATCGATGACAGAAATAAATTATAAGGGAACAAAAGGAGGAAAAATGAGGAAGGAAAAATGTAGTAGGCAGAGAGATGTTGTGTATTGTGTATTTTTCTAAATGTGTTTACACATCACAGACACACACTGTGATACATTCCCACATATTGATACTTACACAGCTTATGGTGTCAATCTGCTCCATGGTGTCACAGGGTTGATTGTCCTGCCTGAAATAAAACAGAAGAAACATAAGATTTACTTAAAAAATAATTAGGACTAAACATAGAGAACAAAATACTTCAAATTCTACCAAAAACTCTTACACACACATTTTTCAAATTGTGATTTTTACAGGAAATACCTGTCTCAATAATTTTGCTCATGTTTGTTGGTTATTCTTGTGTAAATGAATCTAGAAAAGCGTTTTTTTTCTCTTTGAGCTTCTCACTGCAAACACTTGCTAGTAGTCTTTGGCTTTGAGCAAAAACGAAAACCATTTTTGATCCAACTCTCCCCAGAACAATTTCAAAACATAAGAGGTCCCAAAGTACTTTTAAGCTTTTCCACATTATGAGTGATTTCTCATGGGAAAAACTCCCAAAGCTGCTGCTACAATTCTCCACTCTTCCATTTGTTGCAACTGAAATCAGTGCTGCGCCGACTGATCTATCACTGGCTTTGTCCTGCTTATTAGCCTTTGCCCATTTTTCCTGAATAGGTGTGAAACAGTATTAAAACACTGCCTGTCTGAACCAGTTTGGAACATGGTACATTATCTATGCTTGTTAACAATCACAAGCTGGAGGAATGATACAGTATGACATATGAGGTGTTACGCTACACAAACTTGCAGTGTGAGTTAATATGTGCTACATGTGAGAGGTGGAGATAATACAGATCTGTTCCAGATGCAGCGTAAAAATTAGCTCCGGCTCAGACAGCATGTCGAAGTGATTTATAAACGTGAGGTGTCAAGTGATAAGTGCATGACAACATTACTGACTCAAAGAATTTCACTCTGTGGGAAAGACTGAAGGAAGGAAGAAGCAACTCTCCACATCACTGAGATTCACTAGGCTACATATAGTATAACACACATCTATCACGTGTAAATTCTGAAAAAGTCTAAACTGAGTCCAAATGTGTCTTGATCTATTAAAAAAAAATTCTTCTCTTGGAATATGAACTACTAGTATTAAAAACCTGCTTATTTGTTGGTTCAAACTAACTATAAATCAGGTAGCTCACCTGGCAGTGTTGATGTTGTTCTCAGCATCTCTGACAGCCTCAGCATCCAGGTCCATTACCAAGCTCTCCTCCAGGGTGGTGCCAGAGTCCAGTGAGTCCTGGGAGAAAGCAACAGCAAGAATGTCTGATTAGCTTACTTGTATTCATGAATGAGAATGAGAGATAAACAAAACCAGCAGAGCAAGAGACATGAATGGGCAAGAATAGAAACTGTGTAACATTGGGACTCAACATAAACAGGTGCATCCCTATTCTCAGAAAATGCATACATCATGTGTGTGCAGTTTCACTTCACTCTGAGTATTAAGTAACAGGGTTTTTGTTCTTCACCTCGAAAATACAAATAAATGGCACACAGCTTATACTGGAGCTCAAAGCTCCAATATAAGAAAAAAAAAAATCCCAAAGTTCAGATGAAGGGGTTTTACCATTACCACTGCCAACAACTGGATCTAACTCTACCCAAAGCTGGTCAGTTTCATTGTAACTGCAAAGTTATTTATGATTTTAGGTCCTAAACATCCACACTGGAGGTTAAAGTCATTGTATGTGGTCACTGAACTGAAGTAAACTGTACAAGTTTAGAACAGAAATGTTGTGGGTCTTTATGAAGAGGAAGCTATCACATGACTCTGTGGAATGAATGAGTTGTAATAAAGAGCCATATGATGTCTCAGTGTGTATGCATGTTAGTGTGAATGTACTGTATTTGTACAAATAGCACATCACAATGGTACTACTACAGTGATGTGAAGAGAATAAATGCTGTGTGAGCTGTAGTTTAGTGCCCATGCACTGATGTCATTCTTAAAGATTCATTTAAATAACTAGACACAGATTATTGTTTACATAAATGTCAGGTTCCTCATCAGTCCCAGGACACATCTCGCTCTGACCACCATGTTGGCTGCTGCTCCTCACCTCTCTCCTGTTGCCTGGACACTAAAATGGTTCTGGGGACAAGACCCACTGAGGCTCAAGGGGGGTTGTAGAGTAAAGTGGTTCTGATTTTCCCTGTGACAAGACTCACTAAAAATGTAGGATCTCCAAGACATCTGGGTGTCACATTAGATTTAGACCTCAATTTTCGGATTTCACAATAAAGTCAATGGTGACATCAGCCTCTAATCACTTAAAACAATTATTTAAGAATCAGTGGCCTGTTGTCCAGACATGACCTTGAAAAGCTGATTCACCATTTTGTTTATATATATATATATATATATATATATATATATATATATATATATATATATATATATATATATATATATATATATATATATATATTCATCAGCTTTATGTCATTCCCTCATCACTATATTTTAGTTAAAACAAAACACTGCCTGTATGTATCCCTGTATTCACTGATGATGTGTGTGTGTGTCTGAGCATGTGTATTTGTGCAACAGGACTGTTGTTGTCTCTGCTTGCTGCCCTGGTAGAATTCAAGCTATTGTAGCATCTGAAACAGAACAAAGATGGACTGTGCTGATAGTATCAAACATTCAGCCTTGGAATGAACCAACAAACTGAGACAGGAAGGAGGTTAGTTATGGGAAATATGCTGCCAGCCCACACAGCAACTGGTCTGAGTCTGTGCATTGTGTGTGTGTGTTTTAGGGAAATCTCCATGGTCTGTGTGTGTGTGTGTGTGTGTGTGTTGTCAAATGTTTTCACTTTCAATTTTTGTTTATAAAGGAGACAGTTATGCTTTTGCCATTGTTACATTCACGTTAACATTTAGTATGTGTGTGAAACATGCAAGCTAAAGCATTGATAGTATGTACAGGTACATGTGTGGTATGAACATATGTGTGTGTGTGTTTCTGTGTCACCCACGAACCTGTGTGTCCGTCTGGCTTTGCTGTATGTGTTGCTCAGTCTCTGTGAGTGGGGTCTCCCCTTCTGTGTCACAGGGACAGTCCTCAGGGTCTGTTTGTTGCTCGTCGTCTCCATGGCAACCTTCGTCTGCAGGCTCACTGGGACTCACCCTGGAAAATAACATTCAAAAAGTTGATGAATAATGAAAGTACCTAGATTTTAAATGCAAACTAATAATTTAACACTGCTTGCTATGCAGGCTGGGATAAAGCTTCCTATTTTAGTATGAAGTTTACAACCTTTACGGTGTCGTGTCTCCTCAATGTTGGAAACCCACTAAGTCCTCGACATCTTGTTTTGTCTTGAAGGTGACTGACCACTGAACAGCTGCTCCTCTCAACATGTACATTTTACTTATTAACATCGCTGCTGTCAACGTGTTTACTGGTAACCTGAGCCATCTGGTTGTTTTTGTGCCTTTGTACACAATGTTCGCTATGTCAGATATGTTTCTGTAAAGTCATCTGATGCCACTTTCAGCCACTCAGGAATCTGTGTAACCAGCAGGTGCAAATATCAAGTTTGCCAAAGGTGTGTTAGAAATTTGGTGGTAAGTGCTTCTACTTAATTATAATGTTTTTGTTTTTTTCTGGTTGTGTAAATCTGTATTGCATTGTGATTTTGTCAATGCTCCTGTGTGTATGCTCTCACCCCTGGCTGTCATAGTTGCTGAGGCCTTGGTCGATGGATGTTTTCAGCTCAAAGAAGTGCTGCTCCACTGCTGCCCTGATGGTTCGCTGAATTATCCTGGAAAACACAAAAACACACTGGTGTTTACATCTTTAACTGTGTGTGGAGTCTGAAAATCTATTATTTTGACTTTGTTTTGACTAAAAACTGCATTTAGAATAACATGTTTTTAGGTTTTGTTTTGTATTCTAGCTTCTATGCAAACAAACAGGGAAACTAACAGGTTTTTGTGACACCTTAAAATACACTCACTATACTACTTTGGATGAGATCATGTGACCATGTTTTCTCTGTTTGTTCAGTAGTGGTGGGACTCTAACGTAGTATTCAAAAGACCACCAGTAGAAATATTCAAGTAAACCCACACAAATGGTGTCACCCAGTTAGCTCAGTTGGTAGAGCATGAGACTCAATGTCTCGGGGTCGTGGGTTTGAGTCCCACTCTGGACGGCACCACCCGTGGGAGGTGGCTTTAGTTTTGGATTCATTCTGGGTTCCTGCTTTTATGAGAGCGGTTCATACAGACAGCTGTAGTTTCAAATGGTAAAACTTGAAATACTAACAAGCATAATCATGATTCCAGTACCAGTGATTCTGTCTCATGAAACTACAGTGTATCTACAAACAAACTAAATAATGTCAAAGTCTGTGTAACCATTAAAATATAGAAGTACCACCTGCCATGGGTCATAATGCTATAAAATTAGGATTTTGTGCAAGTACTTTTGAACTTTAACCAGCATTGTAATCATATTTATAAAAAAACCCATACATTAGTATATCCAGAACTAAAATATACTACAATAAAACTCTCCATTGTGTTAAATTTCTGAATTGTCTCTACATTAGATTAATTTATACGCTCTACTGTTCAGTTATAGTGAATCCAATAAGCTTAGTGGATTTTTCACCCATTTAATTAAGATCTTTGATTTCAGAGTGAGGCTTGGCAGTACACAGTAATGATATGCAAGCTAAAGCCTACATCTCTGGAACCACATGTAATCCTCTTCACATAATCCTACCTGTCATCAACCTCTATTAATGAATAGAAAGACCTCTACTAATCAATTAACAGACAAATGGCTGTAGTTCAGCACCTTGCCAAGTACAGGTAAATATATGACAATGAGGTTTATACAGGAAGAGACATTTACTAAAGGCTGATGATGCACCAAACATTTTGAGAGCCTAGTAATCATTGAAACTGTTCCCTTTCCATTCTGGGTTATTCAACGGGTCTTCATTAAGTCAATAACCTGGTCATGTTCTAAGAGGACTAATAATGCTTAAACTGGAGCTGGGGAGGAGAGAGGACATTACAGCCTATAAAAGGTAACAACAGCAGTCACACACTGACTTCACTAGATCCACAGGCTCTAGCAAGACATTATTTAGTTTGCTTTATTTACTGGACTGCACGTGTGTGTGATCATCATGTATTTCTTCATCATTCACTCTGGCTTCTTGAAGTCTGTTAGCTTTGTCTCTCCTCCAGCTCAGAGAGCAGTAGAGGCTGAAGAAGTGTTAGAAAAAGACATTAACTGGGAAAACTCCCAGCTCTCTCCAACTCCTCCACACCAACTGCTCCCCTGATGGTTTGTGCTTCATCTGGTCATCAGGTTAAATCTGTGTCCCCACAACTTTTTTCTGTATATTTATACAGTTTTATATAGCATCTCTATTATTTAATTAAATTGGCTCTATGCCCCTATATGGTATGTAGTCACCAACAAAGTTAAATGATTTTGAATGAAGACTTGGAGCTACAACATAACTGCGTCTGGGTTTCATAACTATGTCCATTTAAGGCAAAAACTCATTAAAGTGCTGGTCTCAGGTCAAATAAATGTGTGAGTTGTTGATATATCAGCCACACACACACACACACACACACACACACACACACACACACACACACACACACACACACCTTTCCCTTGACCACATGCCCACTTTCGCCTGCAGCAGCAGTTCTGCCACTCGCTGCAAGAAGCTCCACTAACAACAACTATCCATCACACACAAACAGCCACACACATGCTTACAGAGCACACGCTCAGTGCCCAGAGAAGCACCATGTGTTTTTGACACTGCCGTGTAAATTTTGTCTAAATCGTTCCATGCCTCCCAAACAACAGTGGAAAGGCCTTTTGAACATGTCCTGGTAGCCAGAGGAAAGAGAAGACATTAATAACACTCAGGGACACAAGACAAGGGAAACCGAGGCTCTTTCAGTTATCTAATGCACTTCTGGAAATGTGCAAGCAGGTAATGTACTCACATGATACCTTAGAGACAAATATCTGGCGAACGAAACTCAAGCAACATGTTATCCAGTACTAGCTAGCAAGATTAGTATTCATGATAGTGTACTCTAAGCATTATATTTATTTATATTTAAATTTTCATGGCATGTACTTCATTAAATTACTGAAGGGTGTTACAGCAAATGAAATGATGTGAAAGAAATTAAGTGCTTACTTTCAACCTCCTGTACAGCACACGGTATGTGTCTCAAACTGTTCAGAGCCAAGCAGACCAACTGACACCCTCGTCCAAGGAATTACTGGTTAAAACTGTTTTTTTCCTTTCTGTGTTGCCTTTCACTCTGTTCATCCATTTGTAAAACTCTTATAGAGCTGCAACTAACAGTTATTTTTATTTATTTATTAAGAGCCAGGCCTACAATATGTTGATGTTAACAGATGTAAATGGTTCAACAGCACCATTTTCATCCATTTTGTTCTCTTTTGTTACTGATGCCTTAGACTACTGAATTACAGTCTGACTTGTTGTTCCTGAGCATTGAAACAGCTTGAGTTAGTGCCCTCGGGCCTTCAGGTCATTTAACTCACATATACTGTAAGTACAGCACCATAGAAAATGGTTTTATTCTGTTTGCATGTCACGCAGTGAAGAAGCAGAGGCCTGAAAGTCATGTGATTGCTGAGTTCATATCCTTGGGGCTGTGAAATCACCAAGCCATGCAAAACGCTTTAGTTTAGCTTCCTAATCAAAACACAAGGTCAGCTTTCCTCCTTATTACTTCCTCTTAACCTCCTACTTTTCTCTCAGCTCGACTCTTCTCAGCGCTGCCCACACTTCTCCTCTCTTCATTCCTGTTGTTTTATCTGTCTTTTACTCCCTCTTCACACTTCAGCTAACCTCAGTCTCTCTTTTACTCCTTTTTTGCAGTTTTTCTATTACTCTCATAATCAAAATAGCAGGATATAACAGCTTGCTTTGATATTTTTATCCAATTAGTTGCACAGAAATGATTTGTCAGACTAGTTCCTTAGGTAGCAAGAATCTTAGGTGTGTATATGTGTGTGTGCACATAAAGAAGTGTCTATGTATATTATTGTAAGTGGATAAAATTACTGTAGTATGTGTGTGTGTGTGTGTGTGTGGACTTACTCAGCAGAGTCAGCAGGCAGGATGGATATAGCAGAGAGGTGGGAGCTGTAGAGAAAGAGAGAGAGAGAGAGAGAGAGAGAGAGAGAGAGAGAGAGAGAGAGAGAGAGAGAGAGAGAGAGAGGAGGGAAAAGGACAACATGGTTAGAACATCGCGTACTCCCCTGCTCCCATACTGACATGAAATGACCTTGGAGGGTGTGGGTGTCAGGCAGCACGAGCCAAAACAGGGAAGAAGAATGACAATAAAGATGTTAACCATGAATGCATCTGTGTATACTGTGTGCTAAAGAGATAAAGGGAAGACCAAACACTGAAAAAGAATTAAATAAACATCTTAGTTACAGTGATGAGAATATAAAATCTCTTGTGCCACCATGCACACGCACGCGCACACACACGTCTCAGTCAGTGGCGCCACTCTGGGTGGGCAGATTGTTATTTAGGCTACAGAGGTCTGCTAAATCCTGCTGATCAGATAGAAGGGTGTGTGTCATGTCATATTTGTTCTTCGATGTTCCTCCATAAGCAAGAAAGAGTGTGTGTGTGTGTGTGTGTGTGTGTATGAAACAAGGAAGTGGCTTAGATGTGCCCCTTCATTCAGCAGCTTGCTGCTGGCCTTACAGACACACTCAGTGACAGGCATGCCAGAACTCCAGCTTTATGTAACACCCTTACACACACACAACACAAGGTCATTCAGATTATGCCCAAGTGCATGGGTAAGTCTCACATATTTATATATATATAGACACACATCTATTTTGAATCAGTGATTATCCGGACTGAGTTTACATCCTCTCCGTTTCTCTCATGTTCATCAACATGGGGGACTGCCCTTTAAACAGTAATGCACCCTGCAGGCTCCCTACGGCAGAGACTGTCCCTTCGAAGGCAAAGATAACATCTGATAGCAGACTCTCCTGCTGAGTTGTACAATAAGGAACCACACTGGGTGGCTGCATCACTAACAATAGATCCTTGATAGGACCCTCAAGGACGTTACATAACCTCCATGGGCCTTAAGTAGCAAAGATAATATCTGATCGTACACCATTTTTCCCCTGAGGACTTAAACTAAAACCGTTGTTGGGCCCCTCGGGGCGTTCTTGCCCTCCTCAAGCTCCCTAAGCAGCAAAGATAACATTTCTATCGGCGTCAGTTGAGCCCTGAAGGACCATACATGACACCCTTTATAGAGTCCTTTAGGGCATTTCCATGGCTAGGACACTATAAAGAGCAAACAGGATCATGGAGAATTCTGTGTCCTGATGTAGTAGAGAGTGATTTGGAAGAGGTCTTGATGACGTCAGTGATTCTTGCAGTTTTCCTTGCTGCTGGATGCCCATGTTGCCAACACTCCAGCTAACAGTATGTACATCTTTTTTTATGGATGTGTCTCCAAACCATTTTATGGCATATAAAAGTTAAGAATTTATTTCTGCTGTAGTTTTTAGCCTAAAGTTGCCACATGTACAAGGATGCCAAGAGAGCACTAGTTACTGAATAAAGGCTTGGCTTTCAAAAGTTCTACAAGTAGGTTGGATTAGATCAGGTCCTGTCCTACAGGCAGGGTGGAAGTAGTGGCCAAAGACAGAGATAAGACCTTCAGAATGTATTAAGGAGTCACATCTTTTGGTTAGCAGTGTGTTGGCAGTAATACTGTGAAACCTTTGATAGTGACGTAATAGTACTGTTTTTTTATAATGTCATAGTTGCTACCAAATGGTCAATGGTTTTATTTAGCCAGTAATGGCTGGCTGAAAGATTTCACCTGCTTACAAACCTGTCAACTGCCTCGTCCTATCAAACCTCTACAACTACCCTCTGACTTGATTTGATTTTTATATAAAATAAGGTAAAAATACATTAGTCAGTATTAGTTTGCTATTTTGATTTCACTAATTGCTTAATCAACTACAGTGCATCTTAAAAGCAACTGATGTGAGTGGCAGAGTAAAACAAAATGCTTGCCAGATTCATTCAGATCACTTCAGGCTAATCTGCTATCTACTAACCAGATCCCTCATGTTGATGCCAGCAGAAATCTCTGCTGCAGCAGGTAAGTGGAGGCATGTGTGCATCACCTGAGGGCTGAATAAAGAACCTGCATTTTCATTTAAATAAAATAAATAAATTAATTAATTAAATAACTGATAACATCAAAAAAGTCACTTATCTGCTCATACAATCATTTACTCATCTGTATTTTTCTCATTTTAGTACTAACAAATTTTGATATCACCCTCATGTTCACTTTACATTTATGGCTGCATTAAAAACAATAATCTTTATGATCCTGTTTTGAAAACTGCTTTAAAACTTTATGAATTGACAATGTAATGGTTTTATATAAGAGCACCATAAAATGCTTGTAAAAGAAGGTGTCATAAATGCATTGTTTTGATAGATTTCTAATTGTGATTGTGCTTGGTACTGCACTCAGTGAGCAGTTTATTAGGTACACCTAGCCAAAACTAATAAAACAGTCCTTCAATAAATCCCACCTTCATGAAGGTTACAATGTTCAGTTTTTGCTATATCTATATTTTTACTATGTACCTAATAAACAGTGTATATAAACATTGGAGAAAAGTTTTTGCCGTTCTAGTATCTACTGGCCTAAACAGATGGTAGTATTGTGCCTTTATCACAAATGTAGGGCAAGTGTATCAGTTTCATACAGCTAAGAGTACATACTGCAGAGCTGTGTATCAGCTTAGTCTCAGCTGACTGAATGACTAAACACAAAAAACATCTCGGAGTGACTGTGGTTTTGTGTTCTCGGTCCTGACGGTCAAGTGGAAAAAGACTATTCAAGGGCGTTCTTACATTACTTAAAACAATTATTCTGATAGCTCGATATAAAGGAAACAGATACAGAGAATATGCGATAAAGAGTGTGTGTGTTTGAGTGTGTGTAAGGTGAGTTCGAGGTCAGTTGCAATTCTACAGAGGTGCTGTTGTCAGCAAACCTGACTGTACTCCGTTCTGGCCGGGAGGTACAGACTACTGCAGTCTATGCATCTACTCATGCGCACACACACAAACTCTTACCACACATACACACCAGCCTGCACAAGCAGAGATATTTCATTGCCTTGGATTACAACTATGTCAGACGTACACTGTGAGCTTTTCCTTCCCTCACATGCACACACTACAAGACACAGACACCAAATCCGACTGACAAGAAACGCTCACGCAGAATTATAAGCATCATCTTATGTGTCATAAACAGCTCTTCTTACTGCCTCTGTAACAGTAAACATTTACAGTCCTTCATGATGGGGCCAAGAAACTCTCACAGACTCTTAGAACAGATGTTTGCATTCAAAATATCCACAACTTGAACCGAGAGCAGGTCAAAGATTTAAGATGTTTGGTTTTCTGTCTCGATAGTGTTCATTTGTTTGTTTCCATCAGCTGCTTTGCACTTGAGGGAATAAATGACCAATACAGCCTTCCTTCCTTTGTTTTCTCTTAATTATCCCACAGACATTTGGCCATCTGAGATTAATGATCTATTTTGTTTATGTGACTCAACAAATCTTCCACAGCCCCTTCTTTACCTCCTCAACCCCCCTTTGATTCATCATTCCTCTTGCAGAGTCACAAGGCGATGATGCAAGACTGCTGATAGCTTGCACTAAAACTGTTATATTTTCCAGCACGGGTTCAGTGTGTGTATGTCACAAAAGTTCGTGCCATGGTGATAAAAGTTACAAACATTCTCACAACGAAGTCCAGATTGCTGAACTGCTGAAAAATGTCAATCACAACTAGTAAAAGTCACAAGTAAAACCAAGCCCCAGACCCAAAAATGTTTTAAGACTGCAACTAATGATTCCTTTCATTATTAGTTAATCTGACAATAATTTTCTCAATTAATGGATAAACTGTTTTGTCTGTAAGTTGTAAGAATATAGTAAAAGAAAGCGCTATAAATTTTCCTAGATCACTGAGGTGGTATTTCCAAATGTCTTCTTTTGTCTGACCAGGAGCCCAAAACCAAAACATCATATTTGATACTTTACTTTCAGCAAATCCTCAAATTTGAGCAGCTGGAACCAGAGAAAGTTTGACTGAAACAATTGACTGATTATTAAAATAGCTGCCAGTTAATTTTCTGTCAACTGACTGAATGATTATTTAACTGCCTGTTTAACTGCCCTTCCTCTTGTCTCTCCTCTCTTTTATCTCTCCCTGGTAACAAAGCAATGTGCAAGACAAGCAAACAAGCCTCACTTCCATCCATTCTTCCATTCATAATAAGAAAAAAAGCAGAAGGCTTTAAATCTCTCACCATGAAGGTTTTTTCCCTAATTCATTCCAGCATTACAAGTTAACCCATTCTCCTAGCTTTCCCTATTTATGTTTTTGTTAATCGCTCCATTTCATTCATCCAATCTGCTGCCCCTTTTAGGTTTTTTTTCATGCACCTCTTTCTCACACAATTGCAAATTCATTCATTCATCTATCACCCGACCACATATTTGCTTTCTCCTCTAACCATTCATCCATCCAATAATTTATTCCAGTCAGACTAGAGGAGTTACGTAACCCTGATGTTTACCTCTGCAGCAGAATGTCACAGGCCATTCTCATTTTTCCAGCTGTGTTCTCTCTCACTGTGATCTGTCCTTTTTGTCTTGTTTTGGGTTTTGTATGACTGTGGATCCAGCCTGTAGTTGTTTCAGCGTGGGGGATGTTTCTTTTTGCCTGGTAGGATGTTTATGTCAGTTTCTCTACTGTGTCTCTTCTTCCTTTTTGTACAGTGCAGTCACCAAGCCAGCACGCAGGTTATTGAAGTCCAGTGTGTTTCTGTGTTTCGAACATCCAGCAGAGCAGTCAGCTTGACTTTTACCCGAACTCGGCACGATTTCTGCCTCTTTCTTCTGTTTGCCTGTTAACAACTTGACACATCTCCTGTAGGAGCAGTATCCAGCTGTTAGGCTTGTTCTGTCTGAACTCTCAGTCTCTCCTCTGTTCAGATTTCGCCCCTTTCAGTATCTGTTAGGTCTGCAGGTCAGCCTTGTATCCCGTGTGTAGGTTATCCCAGTTGAGCACTTTCAGGCGTCAGCGTCAGTACCAGCAGGTCTTAGCAGCAGAGCCAGGGTGTCGCCTGGGTGCGTTCTGATGTGTCCTCTGAATGTGTGTGTGTGCTCTTGAATGAGTGTCTGAGTCTGTTAGTGTGTGTGTGTATGTGTGTGTGGTGTGAGTGAGGTTGTCTCACTCTGCACTCTGTAAAAGTGCTGCAGTAAACATCCAGAGCCCTGCTCAAATATATGAGCTTCTGATGTAACCAGGCAACAACCCCTGGAGGACCAATGGGAAGGGAGAGGCTGAAGTTGTGAGCCAATCATGAAGAGGGAATGAGTTCTGTGAGCCAATCATGAGGCAGACAGTGGGAGGGCGGTTTGATTTTTTTTGGTCCACTCAGTGGCGACTATAAACTCAGCAGTTATTACAGCCGACCCAGTGGGCTGTGTAATGGCGTGTACACACACAGAAAGACATGAGTGTACATAAAAGATGCACATTAGCACAGCAACACACACACCTGTGTCTTTTATACCACCCCCATGATGCTTTTGTAATGGCAGCCTATCAAAAGCATTAAGAAATTCAATACATTAGCAACCAAAAGGAGATGAGAGAAGAGGTGACAGCAGGTCGTAACAAGCTGATCATAGAGAGAGTGAAAGTGAGGGAGCAGGGTATGATGGGACATAGGGGGAAAAATACAAAGAAACAAAAGAGGAAAAATACAAAAAGAATAGGAGTAAGAGGGCCACTGAGATGTGATGAAAGCATTTTAAATGTGCATTTCTCTGTTATATCTGAGTCTACACGGTAAGAATGATGACACTGGCCATGCATGGACTATAAACAACACTGATAACCACAACTAGCTCACAACACTCACGATCACTCCCAAGGAAACTAGGTTGCTCCTTTTGTCCTCATTATTTTTGTGTGTCAACCAGTGCATTTCCAATAGGACCAGACTTCAGATCAACTTCTTTCAAATCAAATTTAGAAAAAAAATGTCATACTGGACAGTATACAAGCTTTTACCAAGCACTGTAAAGGGAATGCTATGAAAAATGGGTTTTATCTGCTGCCTAGTCGTACTTGTAGTGAAACTGAATGCTGCATCAGATAAAAATACATCAAAAATAAATTATATTATGAGATCTGGGATTGACTCCCAAAGAGATGCAATAAAGACAAAGTACAGCAACAAAGACACTACAGACTGACTGACAGAAGAGTAGCTCCAGTCAAAACCAAATTAACCTTTGCACTTCAGCTATGAGCTAAATCAAAGCATCCACTCCAACCAAATTGATTCTACAGCAACATTTAGTTTAGAGCTGGACAAGGCGAGCATGTTTCATATGAAAATCATAACAGAAGGTCATTACAATATTATACGAAACAGTAAGCAGATATAATACAAAAGGAAAGAAAACCCCACAACAGCTCTGGCCCCCAGCAAGATCTAGTGGTTCTTCATTTCAAGGAAATGTGGCTCTTGTTTAAGCAGAACACACCAAGAAAAATTACTACACTTGCCAAGGTATTATTTTAGATTCTCGGAAGCTCTTGCCTGATCAGGAGAGCAAGATAATGTGCTGTTCTTCTGTCTTTAAAAGATCAAACTGTGAGGAACGTCAGATAATAACATCCAGACAGTGTATTATGTCCACAGTGGGACACAGCTCCCAAAAGTGGTTCTAAGCATTGATATTTTTATGATTTTCCATGGCAAAATACAGTAACTAAGACAATGTTATTCCACACTGGGACCTTCCTGTTATTTTTCTGTTCTGAAAAAGACAATAAAGCGTATGAGTAAAACTAAGTAAAATTCACTGTTCACTGTTGTGACAAAGTTTCTGACTTGCTAAAAGAGTTTTAAACTGTATTATGTTTCCTGTTTGGGATACACCTGTCTAAACTCTAAACTAAAGAAAGAGGATAAGAATAAATGTTTTGCAACTTTGGTCATAAATCATTAATACTGCTTTGAAAACAGTCTGCTGTTAATTCACCCTGCCAGGTATTATTGTAGGTTCTGTCAAAGTCTAATCTGCAACTTGAACATTATCTCCTATGATCAACACAAAGCAACTACAGTGGCAAGGTGTTGACACCTTCAGCAGCAGCGTGTGTTCCGACAATCAAAGTAAATATTTTTCCATGATGATTTAGGAACAAGAGTGCTCCTTAGAAAGTCACATCGGACAGCTGTACCAGAACTGAGGGTGAGAACTGATATGTAGAAGAGTGGTGCTATCTAGGTCAGTTTGTATATCATATTACACACTGTGCCCGGTGCTTACGCCCTGACCTCGACACAATCGGGAAGTGAAGGGTGAGGGAAGGAGGGAAAGCAGAGCATGAAGGAGGACAAACTGATGGAGAGAGGAGGAGGAGTTCTACTTAAAAATAACTTAACTGCTGATTAGTCCAACAGTTAGAAAAATGTTAATATCAAATTTGAATGCATAAGAATAAATGTTTTTGGGCCATACAATGATACACAAAGCTCTCTTAAGAAAGGTTATGTTAAAATGGTTTTGTTATATACACTGCACTCCATTGTAATGTACAGTAAAGACACATACGTGTGCTATAATGTAAGCAAGGACTCTGTTAAGACCTATTCCTGTTGCTACATTCAAGAACAGCTGCCATAGGAAAATCATGTTTCATTCAAGAATCACACAAAATCCCATCATACTCTAAACCTTTGTTCCAGGCTTTGGGATGTTTCACAAAACTGTGCTCTCTTGCCTATGTAGATGAAATTGAGTGAAAGATATTAAGGCCAATTACAGTGATCTAATAAATGGCACCAATTTACTTATTTTATTTTGAGCAGTATTTCAGTCAGAATAGAAAAAAAAAAAAAAAAAAAACTTAGTTAACTAGTTTGTGTGTAAATCTTGCTTCTTTGGTGTCAGTCTGAGAGGAAATAGCTGTTTGTGACCCATCTATGAACTAGGTCAGAACCCCAAAAGCACACAGCTGATACTCTTGTACTGACCTATATACTGTATGTATGTCTATGAATAGGTCATGCAGACATATTACATTCAACATACACATGTGTACACTATGGGGACAGGGCACTGCTCTGCTGCACCCGAGTCACAACGCAGGAAACCCAGAAAGAGAACAGGACCAACACTGACACAAATAATGTACAGTATGATCAGCAATGCGAATCGTGTCACCACAAGGTGGGGTAGAGCGTACAGTGCAGAGGCAAAGTGTAGCATAGCACATAATTGTCGCCTTATGGCACCACGGCCAAAGCTTGTTCTTTTTTTTGCTGCATTTTCAAAACATAAGACTGCTTAAATGGATGACGCGAGCTGATGACGTACCTCAGCTCTGATATACTTTTTTCTATTTACACTGTAGTGCTACAATTCATCATACTTTGACCATTGAACCTCACATGCTTCAAACTGATACTGTACAGTTTGATGCAGATTGTGACTGGGTTTTCTGTCAGACTCATCACACCACTCATCTCATAAGGTCATAACCTTACATGATCGTTTGTGTCACACAGCCTAAAGGCACCTTTACAATATACTGGGTTTATGTGCTTATGTGTGTGTGAATCATCAGATGCTCACGATGAAAAAAAAAAAATCAAACGTACCTGACTAAGAGGACACAAGTGTGCATTGTACTTGGATTTGTGTCTGTGCACGTGCACATTGTTGGCACAAACAGAAGAACAGAGTTCTCCGGTACAGTGTGGTGTCATAATGGGGTATAAATCCTTTTCACAGACACATAAGAATTTAACAGGAGGAATATCATGTAAGGGGACCAACAGTAAGGACCTTTAAGAGATACGAAACTGGTTATTTGCAACAAGAGACGATAAGTATGACAGTCATGCTAAGATGATATGGTGGCTGTAGCAGTGAGGAATGACAAGCAGGAATGGAGGCAGATTGAAGACAAGTGTTTTATGATATGTTCAAATGCTGATATCTGATATTGTGTTTGCACTCAGACCAAAAATCAATAAATTGTTCACAAGTAAGGCCACTTTCCAATTCTCCCACCCTCTCCTTTATCCCCCATGGCCTTCTCTGCCCTCTGATTCTCACTTCCCTCCATTAATCAGTCCCTCCCTCTCGCCCTTCTCATCCTCCTCAGCCGGGGCCAGAAGTGTATCCCAAGAGCCTTCTTCCCCAGTCTGTCCACATATTTCAGCAGCCTCATCAAAAAATACTTTCCAAAGAAAGAGAGAGAATATGAGCAGAGTAGAGAGGGAGGTAAGCAGTGACGGGGAAGAAGAGATATCAGAAGAGAAATACCAGGGATTATATATAGATTTGAAATGAGTAGAGGCTGGCAGCATGTAAGGTGTGTGCGTGTATGTTTGTGTGTGCGTGTGTGCGTGCGCGCGTGTTGGCTGTTGGCAGAGTCTATTAAGGGAACAACTGCAACAGCCACAGAGGACAGACTTCCCTGTCTGTCAAGTGCTAGACAAACAACTCAGCCACAGTTAATGTTGAGTCACTAGACGAGAACTTTCTCTGTGTTTCTGAGCTGCCACAGCGAGTTATGTGTCAAAGAATAGATGATAAACACCCGGAATAGTGAGCTCAGAAATACATACAAATATACTGACTCAACAAAATCCTTCAGACAGTACTTAAGATTTTAACCTCTTAAGTTCCACTTTGACACAGTGATGGTAAGTAACACTACACTGGGAATCAATTGGAGAATAAATGACAGGGACAACAAACTGAGATACAAGAAACAACATCAAATTCAAACAGTCAGTTTGGAAAATGTTTCATTAACTGAACCGCAAAAAACTGCAAAAAAAACTGCAGATCCAATTGACATGCGTGTCATTCTATTTGGGGGAATCTACCAAAAGGAATAACAGGAAATGACAGATACCTCCTGAAAATATTTACTGCTGCTGCAGCAGCAGCAAAAAATAAAATGTGGTAACAAATCACTTACTTAAAGCCATTCATGTTTTGTACGGTCATTTGATCTGAACAGTAATCCATTAACAGTACAAAGTTTCTACAGATGAGAAGTAATTGGTTGTCATAGTAGTTTATGCAGGACTAAGACAGATTTAGGCCTACAGCTGATGTTTCTTATCTGTGGAATTGGAAAAAAGTGTGTGTGTGGACTTCCATCAAAAACACAGAAATCCTACATTTTCTTTAATTTTGTGTTAGCAACAAGACTTGCATGCTTCTCACTGTATGTACGTACATCCTGGCAGCAAAGTTAACAAGGAGGCCAACTTTTGCATATGCCTTTGTCTCTGTGTTACACTGAGTGACACAGACATATATTCTGTGTGCATGGTATGGTTCAAGTCAAGTGAGCATGGGTGTGTGTGTAGTGTAAGAAACTGTATGTGTGTGTATGTGGATTACGGATTACTCTCTGTAATCATCTTAAAGGCCAGCAGGACAAGAGCAGCAAGCTGCATGACACTCTCTCTCTCTCTCTCTCTCTCTCTTTCTCTCTCTCTCTCTCTCTTTCTCTCTCACACACACACACGCACACGCACGCACGCACGCACGCATGCACGCACGCACGCACGCAACTGATAACTGATTTATTGCTATACACCACTTTACAACTTTGTGTTTATCTAATGGGCAGCGGGCTACTGAGCAAATGGTGCAATGCAGTGCACACAGTGAGCGCTAAAGTCCATAACTCAGGATCTAAACGTGCGACAGAACGAGAGTCAAATTTTAGAAGCAGCACAAAAACATGTCTGGATGAATTCAAAATGTTTCACCTTGAATCTGCTTTATAAGTATACAGAGACAAAACTGAAAATGAGAGTGTGGAGGGAAAACACAGAGATATCTGGAGTTTCCAGTGAGTTCTGAGATCATTCAGACAATGAGTGAAACATAAACACAAACACAAACTCAGTTTCTAGCTAGCTTCCTGCTACAGTCTGCATAGTTGGTACATATTGGCTGTTAGGGGCTAACAGCACAGACTGCACTAATGGTTCCTGAGGAAAAAAATTGTGTGAATGGTGAGCAGAGAAAATTTGTTTTCTGTTTCAACACATTAAGACTGAGGTCTCCACAGCAAGATTCTCTGAAATGAAGATATAATAGAAATAACAGTTTGATTCAAACAGGACTAACATTAAAGACCTTAAAAAATGCTTTATTCTTCCCATATTCTTATAAGCATTACCATCTCCTTTGTGCACCACTACATTAAGCACTCGTTCTGTTCACTTTACACTATGAAAGAGATACATGGTGTAAAATGTGTAGGTGTCTATATACAATTGTCTGGGTGTAGTGCTCAGTAATCAACTTAAAGAAGATCAGCAGATCGGAAGAACCAGAAAAGATCGCCATGACCCTGCAGGGGGATTGAACTGTGGTCCTTCAGTCTGGAGGGAAACTCATCCTGTGTACGTGAGTGTCTGCATGTGTGTGTCAGTTGTTTGTCTACTGGTTTGTTACCAGCTAATGATTACCAACAGGTCACCACACAAGCTCTGCACCTTTAAGAGTGACCAACTGGAAAGTACCGTAAATGTGATGTAATTTTGAAATACTTTGGATGATTTTATCTTATTGGTCTTTGGTCACTGAGCATGATGTTAAAGACTGAGACGTCAGAGACTCATTTTAAGTGTGGAGACCCCATTCTGGTATACAGTATGTAGTACAGTATATGTTGGGAGACTATGTACTGTTTTTGTGACTGTCATACCCCCCTCACAATTCCATTGTGGAATGACTCAATCCTTTAAAAAAAAAAGATCATATCTAAAAACAGAAAATCCAGTAGTTAAATCTCACCTGGCTGCAGGGCTGTCATCGGTGTGCGTGTGTTGTGGTGAGTCGGAGGAGGCAGGACCCTCCTCCCCATCCTGAGGCAGGTCTTCGCATTCTGCCTCACACTTGTCATCATCCAACAGCTCTGTGATCTGAAGACAGAAATACAAGGACAGGTTACCGCTAAAATCTATTCATTTATTGAGATGAAAAACCATGTGACCACATCATTCATTATAGGATCATTGTTATGGCCCCAGTTACTACACATGGATTTTGATGGAGTTGCTATTTTTTGTGATTGCTGCCAAAATTCTGCAATTTTTAATTTGAAGAAATAATGTAAAATGGCTTTCAAACTTTTTTATCTAATTTTAGGAGAGAAAAAAAAAACACCTCTGTAAAATAAATATCTCACAGTATATTCTCTGTTGCATGCTAATTGCAAAAATTTAAAACACTGGCTAGGGAAAAAAAATACATGTTGGACTTTTTAATACTGAGGGCAAAGAGAACATCTGACAAGCACAGGATTAGAAGCAAATTTTAGGAATTTATGTGCCCCTGATTCACACTTAAATTTAACAGCCTCAGGAGAGACTTCAGGGGAGGGGATAGTAGTTTCTGTTCCAGGTCTTTAGTCCCAGAATTATCAAGAATAAGATGATGTTCACCCAGCCAAAGGGTCTTTTTTTAAAAATATTTATTAATTTGGTATCAAAATCATTTATTTAAGAGATTTCTGAGATTAGAGCCCATCTACAATTACGTATTACTACGTATTATTACGGGATTACATAACAGCTGGCTAAATACTAATAACTTGCCTTCAATATGCTATGTTAATGTCCAAAGATCATCATAATTAAAAAACAAAAAAAAACAAAAAAAAAAAAACCCTTTCCCTCTATTTGGACACACATATACATTATGTGTGTGCAAAACAGGAACAAGACATTACTACTTGTTCCATCAGATATCTAAATATAGATGAAGTAAATGAGTAACGCACTAACGCCACAGATACAGGGAAAGGAGAAAGATAAAAACTCAGTAATAAAAAAATAACATTTTCTTGGAAGGAAAGATAGAAGGGGTGAGCAAGAGAAGAGGGAGGGGTGGAGAGTTTAAGGTGATATATCATTTTCATGTTGACTTAGCAATGTACCCGCGCATGACAGTCACATTACAAAGTATGTAATAGGCAAAACAGACCCAGCATGATACGACTTAAAAAACAGAAATCTACTGCTCAACATAAAATTAAAAACTGATATTACAGAAATGGCAAATATTCCATGACTAATATTCAAGGTAGCCTTGTCCTATGATTACCGTAATTTAGCCAGATTTTCTTCCATTTCCTAAAAAATATTTAGCATATATTGAGAAAAGAAATCTACCCAAGTCTAGCCATAGTTTAAAGGCAAAGGAAAGAGAAGGAGGGAGTGATAAAAAGTAATGAATCTGACTGTAAATAAGAGCGGGAAGAAGAGAGAGGGGGGAGGGGAGGAAGGAGAGAAGGGCAAGGGAGGTGAATGCTGGAGAGATGAAGGGAGGGGAGTTAATATGTAGACAGAAATAACTCTTCATAATACAAATAGCTGATAGCATGTGAACAAGACAAACAGTAATCCTTGAGATGAAGTTTACCAATGACACAAAATTCCTTTCTTTCTTTTCTGACAATTTTATGTTAAGTAAAATGTGACTTTTATAAACATATGTTGGTTTTATTTATTTAGTATTATCACCACCTGAAGCGATCTTGCCATACCAGTCATATCTTTGTAATAAAAGCTTTTCATGTGCTGCCTTACTCACCGAGTGCTAGTTCAAACTTAACTGGGAAAAACCCTGTTAGAAACATGGGTTAAAAGGTCAGGAACCACATTTGTCATCACAAGACTCTTTTCTTCCCTCCTCAATTTCACCCAGCTGGTCCTCTCTTCTACCATCTCTCCTTCACTTCACTTCTCAACAGAAACCCCATCTGCTGCTGTCACTGTGCCGTCGCTATGGAAACATCTCTTTTCCAAGAGCTATGATTGGCTGTCAGGGAATTCTTGCATCGTAACATGTACAGATCAGGGAGGATGACTCACAAGACTCCTCAGTGTGTGTGTGTGTGTGAAAATGTTCTCTGTGTATATCTTTATGTGTAGGTGTCTGTAAAGTGTTAACTGAATGAATAAATGATATGGAAAGATGACATATAATGATTAATCACCACAACCTCACACTCCCCTTCACAGAGCCCTTTTGCACAAAGTGTTCATAAACAAAAAACAAGTGCACGCCAATTCTGGCACATTAACACATCCTAGTGTTTTGTACTGGCGGTTTCATTATATTTGAATAACTCCCTATTTAACATTTACATATACTGGGGTCCAAATGTCTGAGACCACTTCCACTTTCCGTCTCCACTTATAGCTGCCCACAGAAGGAGTTAGGTGTTTATAAATACATTAATAAACACTTATATTCGCTTATTACTACATGATAGTGTGTTATGAACAATTTCTTAAATGTTTATATAGTACTTCTAAATACTTAAAAACTCCCTGTAATTCATTTGTTATCCATTATTAGAATGTCAGTAAACCTGGCATGGTGGTTTTAGACAAGCACCATATAACCACAAAATCCCCAGTTTCAATTCTTTAAAAAAAATTAAATTAAAAAAAAAAGTTCACGCTTTCACAACTGAAACCAACAGACTGACAATAATCCTGATGAGCATAAGGGACAAACAGTTGGAGATAACACCTCTCAATCAAACAGAGCACTGGAACAATCATCTGAAAAAAACAAAACAAAACAAAACGGTTTCCCACCATAAATTAAATGGTCACAATAAAAATCTGCAGGATTTCAGGACATAAGAATGGTAACTGACAGTCGGATCTACATTATCATCATTCAAAGCTATTCCTCCAGTAAAATGAATGAAGGATACCATGGATATAACCATAAACTATACACCAGCTAAAAAGAGCATATTCTGACAAGGCTGCTGATCAGTGATGTGGAAAAAGGAGCCTGGATATCACCTTAAATACACAAGTCCCCGTGTGAGGAGGATGACATAATGAACAATGAAACATGAATGCATAACTGCCCCCCAAACTACAGGCATTCATTCAAACTGCATGAACAGAGCAGTGAGTATGACCAAGGCTCCGCTGAGCAAGTTAACAGAGGGCCTTCGAGGTGACGTAACAATATTAGGGGATAAGAACTGTTAAATCCCCTGTCAGGATGACCAGGCATGGTCGTTCATAGGGCTGCAAATATAATTCCTCTTGTTTAAGACTGTGGAAATTTTTAATCACATTAAGTCACAAAGCTCTGAGTTTAAGAAAAGAAGCTGCTGTGTGTTCCTGTGTATTATTCAGGCTTTTTAGATATTAAGTGTCAGTGAGCTAGTGCTAGTGCATGTCTGATACACAAGTACATCTCTGCAGGGTGTGTGTATGTGTGTACCAGAGTGGGTGAAAAGACAGGGCAAAAAAATGTCCTGGAACAAAAGGTTGTGACCTTGGCCCTGGTCTTGGGGTCCGGTCCAGAGTCTAGGGATGGAAAACCAGGAAAACAAGCCTCAGTGGCATCATTTGTTTGCCTGTTGAATGCTTAGAGGGCCAAGAACAGAGAACAATGACAACTGACTGGGACAGACATCAGTCAGTCAAGTCTCAAACTGTGACCTAAATCTGTGGTTTTCAATACTCTTTTGTTTATCCCCTTTGTTCTGCTACTTGCTCAGGCAACATCAACAGTCAATACACAGTGTACCTCACAAGTTACTGTTTTTTCACAGGTTTGACCACACAAGAGTACACAAGAAAAACAAAAGACATTAGAGCAGTTTGTTCTAATGTGAAACCTTTTCAGTTGTGAGGACGTTGATTTATCTAATTGTGGAGAGAGAGCTGATCTTGATTTCATCCCTTAACTGACAATCTAATATTTAAATCTATGGGTTTTTTTCCTCCACCTTTTGAGTGCTACTATTTCTGACCACTAGTTTATCTCCCCAGCTTTTTAAGAAAACAGGACTATTGAAAAACTTTGTATGTGTAGCTGGATATGGTTTAGTATTCTTTTTGTTACATTAGAAACACAAGACCTCAGCCTTGGTTTTTGTTATGATGGGCAGTTTTGCAGAGGGCATTTTCTAACCTCTTGTCTTGTAAATACAACAATGCCAAAAGCAAGTGACCGTTATCACCACCAACACCCGCTCCCGGCAAGAAACCATGTTCAGAGAACAAGATGTGGCAGAGAAAACGTACATTTAGAACATTTAAATCATATAAATGAATACTGGATAAAAATACTGAGCTGCTAGTCTATGAGAAAGAATGATCTGATCTTATTCACGTCCCATATCCGAGCTTGAGGAGAGATCATCGTTTAAACTACAGGGTAGCCTACTTGCAAAACAGAGAGGCATCCAAATGAGTGTAATCTGAAGAATATTTTGTCTTCAAAATAAACACCTTAGTATTCAAGTGGCAGAATTTGAGCACTGAAAAAAAACTTGTTGTGTAAAGGTTACTTCAGTGTTTTCTTGCTCATCCTTGCCTATGTGACTGTACTGTTTACTTGCAGCAGTATCACTGGAGATAAGTCCTCTGGCCTAACGTTCCTACAGTGAGTGGGCTGTGTGATGCAGCTTTCATCCTAACCTCCAAATGTGTTAGCAGCTGATTTACAGACATTCATATTCTCTCTGCATAACATGCAGCCAAAGTAAACACATGAAGAGTCTGGATGTGTGTGTTCCTACTATATGTACCCTTAGAGACATGTTATATATCTCCCGGTTGTCCAACTAGGCCATCACCTCCTCCTTAAATAACTCCATGTTCTAACTTAAATAGGTTATTGCTCAACAGCTTATCACTGTGACACTGGATCACATAAGTGTATATACTGGAACCTATATAATGTTTCCTGCTGATGAACATTGTGACATCTTCTATTTGTAACATCAGAACTAGGTGAATGGACTAATTACTGTCCATAGTCCAGCATAGAGTTACACATTTGCCGCTCCATCTGTGAAAGGCTAAGCTCCAGAAATACTTAACTAAGTTGGTATAGGCAAAGTAAAATAAGGCTTTCATTAAGAGACTAATTAATTAAGCAGACTATACACAATTTTGTGTTGTTTTTTTTAAACACTGTTTTAGCAAGTGTGATATTTGGCACCTGGTGTGTGAGAGGGAGCAACATCACTACTACAGAGCAGTGGGATGAAAAGTAATGATATGAATTAAGAAAAATGTTCTTCCTTTGCTCACAGGCTGTATCACTGATGTTATGCAGCTGAAGCCTTAATTAATGACCACTGTGAGAGTGAAGGACACCGCCCCTATTCACACAATAGATCCAATACATTTCCAGTTCCATTTCCAGTTCTCATTTTCTCAGGTTTTTTTTTTTTTTTTTTTTACAGAATTTAAGAATTATGCAGTTTTATATTGTACTGTGATGCACAGCAGAATGATAAGAAGTGGGGGCTCTCGTCTACTTCCTAACTGCTCACACACTGCACGTAAAATGTTTTGATGCATATTCAGTGTGCATATTTTACCTCAGGTTGTTCAGAGTCAGTCGAACGTATCAAAAATTACTGCATGACATTTCACCATTTAGCAGGACAACGATGCTAAAAAACTGCATTCCACTTGGTGAAGACTAGATTAAAGTTGGAGAGACCACATAACAAGGAAGAGCTGAAGGTGGCTGCAGTGAAGGCTACAGACATGGTGTCTGAGTTGAAGGCTTTGATAGTCCAGCCCTTGAGGTAAGCTAGGCCAAAGAGATCATAGGCACTATCAGTACTGAACGCACAGATGGTGAAATGTTATACTCTCATCTGAAACAAATGAGTAAATGATTTTCAATTTAATTTTTTTTCCCTGCTCTGTTCTGATGCTCCAGCAGCGAAAAGCCTTTTCAGGCACTGAATCAAAACAAACACACCCACTGGTTTCATCATAGCAACAACAACAAGCCTCAGCAAAGCTTCACTTTCACCTAAACAGTAATTCCACTGACTCTCATTTTGCCAACAAACAAGAACAAAATTCAGCTTGGCACTTTCATTGTTCACTCATCCATGCCATCCTCATTGAGTTTCAAAGTTATGCCCAAACATGCCACAAAACAACAACTGTGTTCCTCTTCTTTCTCTCTTCCTCCAACTTTCATGTGATTCTCTGTGGAGACTCCCTTCCGTCCAATACATCATCTCTCCATTTCTTAAAATATGAATTATTAATTTTTTCTGTAGTTTATTTGATTTGGTCTGACCTCTGTGAGGCATTTTTAACTTACTCTTCAGTCTGATTCAAGGCTTAACTCAAAGCATGGAGCATGTGTGTGTGTGTGTGTGTGTGTGTGAGATAATCCCCTTCATGAGTGTTTGTCCGCACACGGAGCCATCCCTAGTTTAGTGCAGGGGCTGTAGGTGTGAGCTGCATGGTTACATCATCACCAGTGTCTTTTCTTATCCCTCAACATCTCTACCTTCGTCTCTCTCTTCCTCTCCTCTCTCTGCACTCCTGCCATTTCTCCCCCATCTTCCTGTCTGCTTTCGCTCCCTCTACCGTTCTAAACCACCTACTTTTTTTGCCCTGTCTCTTACATAAGACACAGAAATCGCTGCACAGATGATTTCTCTTTACAGATCTGAATGCTTCTTTTTCTACTGCTCCTTTTCTCATTTTGTCTCTGGGTAATGTTCTATTCTCATTCATCTGACAGGCCAACCAGTAAAATTTACAGTGGGAGGCAGAGGGATAAAACAAGAAAGATAAGGAAATTCAATTTGGAAAATAAAAATTAAATTGAGCTGATGGAAGAAATTTCTACTTGTTTGTTGTACTGAGATCAATTTCAATCTAATTAGCTTTCTTTTACGAGCCAGAGCCTTTGTAAGAGCTTCAATTTCTTTCATAAATGAAGGAGGGATATGACAGATAATGACTCCAAGGACTTAAGATTACAAGGAAAGCACAACTGCAGCACAATTTCTTGCAGTAGTGCAGTAAAGACCAAACTAAAATATCAAAAAGACAACAAAACTGCAAAAAAGTGTAAAAGATGAAAAGGAGTAAAGCAGGCAGTACAAAGTTTCTGAACAGTTGACCAGTTGTAGATACTAAGGTTTCTCTTTCTCTTTCAACAAGACTTTTACAATGACTGTCTGTGGCCTTTTACTTCAACATTTAAACATTATCTTTACAGCGTCCCTGCTGTGTTGGACAATGCAATCTTAGACGTGACAAGAATTACAGCAGAAAGGCCACGTGAGATAGTGATCAAGAGTTGTCTAGTAATTATTGTGTTTATGTGTATGTTATCATATAATAATACAGTCTAATCAGGCCACTGTTAAGTTAAATGTTAACTATACCATTCTTTGTACTGTTGGTCCAATGGCAAGGTCGTGTTGCTGGGTAATAGGGGAAATGCCTTTGAGTTTGTTTGTAAGGCAATGGTTGGAATGTACATTAGGACAAAACCAATTCAACGCTCTGTGTACAGTACGTGTGTGTGGGGTGTGTGTCTGGGTGGGGTTCTTCTAGATTCTTGCTAAAAATATTCTGTTGACAGAGGAGGTTTCTGTTCATTAATACTATGTACTGTACAACAATAGCTAGAGGCCATGGGTACAGCTGAATATTAACTCTACTTGCATTCCTACACAAGTTCTGCATGACCAACTGCAGCTAATTAATAATGTTCCTTTTTACAATTTACTTTTATATCACACTTCAGTCTTTCACTTTTTATAGTAGAATTGGTCTGTTTTTCTCTGCAAGTCAACCCAGAAGGAATTTCACCCCTGACCCTGGCAGAGTTAAATACCACGTTCTAACAGAGGGAAAAAAAAAGACCAAGAGGAGAAGACAAAGAGGATCTTGATGAGTTTTGTAATTTGGACTTCTTCACTATTATGTTAGGAATGTTAACAGTTAATTCATTTATTCATAACTGTTTTTTCTAACACTGAGCAGTCTTCCAACCTCCAGCCTTTAACTCTCCATCATACTGTTTCATTGTACTTTTCTTCCACATTTTTATTTTGTCAGTTAATATATTGGCTCAAAGGCATTTAACGCACAAACAGTAGATTCACAGTATGTGGGGGGGGGGGGGGGAGAAGAATAACTACAAAGACTCCTATTGGGTGGATGGAGGGGTGAACAAAAATAGATAAAACACACCACATTGATCCCAAAGGGTAAACTGAACTATTACAGCAGGAGGGAAAAGTGGATGTGTAGGTCAGAGACCAAAAACTAAAAGAAGGACTAAGCTTAAAAAAGGACAACCTCTCTGTGAGAGATGATGAAATGTTTTGCCATGGCATCTTTATAAAATTTACATGTCGGGTTCTATTTGTATTTTACCAGATATACAAACAGATAGTGATTCATAGTATAAGATACAAAGACAGAGTGATTCAGAAAATTTAGAAGCTAGAAACAAAGGAGATGGGCAGTACCTGTTCGTTAATGGAGCTGTAGTCATTGGTAGTGGAGACGTCATCATCCTCCGAGTCAAACAGGCCCTCTTGGTTGTCTAACAGCTCTGCCAGCACTCTGCTGACAGACTCCTGGTCCCGAAGGTCCTCTCCCTCTGTTGACAGACTGCAGATGGAAGGTGAGAGAAGAGTTGTGTTGGCTGTGCAATGCTACCCAGGGGATGTTTACTAATTCCAGTAGCTGAATAAACTCATGTGAAAGTGTCTATGTATGCCTCTGTGTGCATGTTTATGTGTGTGCCCGACATATAACTTGTGTGTATCTTAGTAAAACTGTAAGTAAAAACTTGCCCTTAGATCATAATACCTGACAGTTTAGATTATTTTGCGAGGGTATGGTGACTGTGTTTATCACAATTATTGGTGTCTTACTGGAAGATGTCTGGTCCGAAGACGGCGGCCAGCGCCCCCACGTTCCAGCTCTCCTGCTGAAGTGATGCCACACTGGCCAGAAAGCGGCACAGGAAACGCAGCAAGCCGTAGTTCAGCTGGGGAAGCTGCTGCAGCAGGTACTTCAAGTTTCTACACAGCTCCTCTTCATTGCTGTAATCTGGGGATGTTTAAAAAATAGACTTCTGGTTATGACTAAATGTGACCATTAATATTTTATAACCTTCACTGCAGTCAACACCTCTTAATTATTATTACTGGAATTATTTTTAATGCAATATGATGGTTTCTAATCACCATAAGCACTAGCACACTTTATACATGCTGCACTCAATGTTGCTGCACAGCTCTTTTTCATTACTGTATTTGGAGATACTCTGGAGTGAATTATAGGCTATAAAGTCCTTCACACTCCTTCTCAGTTGACCTTAAAAAATCTTATTTAGAGAAAGTATGTAGACACAGTTAAGACTGTGTTCTATCCTCTGAGAAAGGTGAAATGAAGTGAAACAGGAAACAGAATTAGTAATCCATTATGGTAAAGTAATACCATTATAGAATAGAACAAAAAATGAAGGACATGACATGGAGAGCCCGTAAAAACACCACTACTGCTGTAATCTGCATGAAAGCAACAGGAATAACCATCATCCTGACAAAAGGATTAGAGTAGATTATCTCTGATAAAAACAGATGCAAAAGAGGACAGACAGAAAAGGAAACAGAGCCAATGTGGAAGTGGGAGATTTGTGGAACTGACTAGACACAATCCATTAAAACTTATTTAATTCCACCACTTAATTTGGTGGCTATTTCATCTGGTTTTGGTCAAAACCATTAATAATATTTTCCAGAATACCAGGAATTAACATGATCATCCTTTCCTTGTTTTTACAAAATCTGCAAAACCAACTGGAAGAACGAGCAACAGGGAGACAAAATTTACACAACCTTAGACAGCAAAGGCAGAGTAGATAGACGGTATAAAGAAAAGGAAGGACAATAACTGAACCTCAAAATAGTAGGCATACAAACAAACAGGTTATTCAGGTTTTTGTGATTGGCATTTCAAGCACAAACAGTCATCGATATTCACTGGGAACTATTCGATCATTCTTCGAAGTACATGCACACACACAAAGACAGCGAGAGAGAGAGCAAAAGAGGGAGGGAGGGGGAGAGAGAGAAAGAGAGCCATTTACGCTTTTCACAACTCAAAATTAGAAAGGCTGCTTAGTTAGGGTAGACTGGTATGCTACCTTTACGTGGTAGAGTTTGCACTGCACCTCATTTTCATTTATATTTTTGAAGCAGTTCCACGCAGACCTTCTTCTTCTGTTTGTACAGTAGCATCTAATGTCACAGTGCCACCGGAGCGTGGTAGTACATTCTTCTTCTTTTGTTGTTTAATGGTGGTTGGCAAACAGCTTTCATTGCCACCTTCTGACAGTACTAACGTGTTACCACCAAGGGCAGGTAACGACAACGCAGTAGTTGATTTGATTTTTTGCATTAATTTGAAAATCGTGACCCATCCCTATAATTTGCTTGTTAGGAAAGAGTTTGTTTTAGTCAGTTTTCTGCTTCATTTAGTGATGTGACCACTGTTCTGTGTATTCACTGCTTAGATAACCAACATCTGCCTCTATGGCCACAGTCATAACAGGTTAACAAAATGCAAAATCAACTTGGAAGAAATCCAGAAATGGTGGACAATAGTGTGTGTTTCACAGCCTTTTCGTACTTTGATATTTGCAAACCTCCACACTGGGTTTCAGGAGGAAGCTAACAAAAGTACAAAAACGTAGAAAAAATTTCAATTTCTGCTACAAGTGAATAAAAAAATAAACAACACCGGTCGTTTGTTTTAGAGTGGATTTAAAAAGAAAGAGGGTGGGGTGAGTGAGAAATATACAGAACAGCATTAGAAGTGGATAAGAGGTCCCTGTCACACACCTTGGTGTAGCTGTAGTATGTGTCCCTGTATCGCCGTTGGAATAACAGGCTCAGGAAGCTCCTGCAGGAAGAGTCGCAGCAAACTGACTGCTGATGCCAGGTCGGCCTCCTTCTCTAGCTCCACCTCTTCACCACTGTCGTAGCGCTGACGCAGCCAATCCACACGCTCTGCGTTGCCATTAACCAGAAAGAGCCCCTCCAGGTCCAGATGACCTGATGACACATACAGGAATAATTACTGTTAGTAATTTATTCATATTGGGGCTACTGACCTTAAAGATATACTGCATATTAATACCTGCATTTATGTTTTATTCTCTTAGAAAAAGGTTTGGTTGAAGTTGAGGTTTGGCCTTTATCTCAGCCAATGGTCTGTAAAATTCAGCTGTCTTTTAAAAGTGATATACTGGGTTGGCATCCAAGCTTATTATACAGCTTTCGTAAGAATCTGACTGGTGTACAATCCATCTTTTCTGGTGTGAGGACGAAGAAACTAAAAAATTATAGGCTGTGGGCTTTGCAACATTTCTGTGTGCTTGTACTGGACACATTTGTATGTATGTAAATGCAGTCTTTAGCTTTATCACTACCTGCCAATACACAGACTGGATCCTTTGGATGATGCTGCCTCAGAAAACCCGTTGGCCTGGCTTAACATGAGCTCTCTTCCCAAAAAACCAACTCTAGCTTAACAGAGTCAAAAGACGCTCCTCATCTCTTTGAAATGTTTATTATCAGGGTTTATTGAGGATGTTAAGAACAAATACCTTGTGAATACAGCAGAGTCATTTGATATTTCTCAACTTGAATTTTAATGAAAATCATCTGGACAAAAAAAAACAAATTATTGTCTGATGTGTAAGGGATTATGGGAAACTGGAGGCTGCAGAGGATTGACTAGCTGAGTTCTCCGACTTTGTGCAAAAGACAGGGTGGACTCCACCCTTACCTGTGTGAGAAAAAAAAGCATGACCACACTGACTCCTATCATGCCCCAGTGTGACAACATCAGTGAGTGTTTGTGATGAAAAAGATGAACCAATAACATCAGTCTTGTCAGGTCTGGGACGAGTTTTATGACATTTTTTTCTAAATTATCATGCCTTTCCTCCTTTGCATAACAAGTTATCTGTTCATCTTGCATAATGTTACGTTTGTATTATGTGCTGTGTAGTCATATGAATCTCTTGCACATTTTTTTGTTTTCTGCGGCTCTGACTGCTGGTAGCTACTTTAAGAACTACTGGTCAGATTTGCACAAATTCAAATAAATCAAAATTTTCATGAAGATGATGTGGGGAAGTTTGCATCATGTATTTACATATATATGAAGTATGTAAAAAATAATTCCACTATTCTACTGTTCTTTTTAGATTATAACAACACAATTGTCTATATGTAATATATATTTTTATTCCTGCAAATGTTTCAAGTGACTACTGCCCATTAGGGGGTTTATACCCCCTAATGAACCTGGGGGGTATAAACACAGGGCAATGCTTGTGTAGGTGGTAATGTTGTGGCTTGCTGAGATTCCTCCTGATTTTTGTTGCTCCCTGATTACTCATCTGTTAACACAGCAGATAATGCAATGTTTTTGTTGAAATGTTCCACAGAGGACCTGTGAGACACAAAATAGCCTACATGCAGAACAGCAGATAGTGACAACAGGACTTGTGAGAATAACGAAAAAAATTGCAATCACAACCAGTTAAAAATAAAATACCTTTAGAAATCACAATGTCATGGAACACATGGTCAGTGATGTCCATAATCAATGCTGATTAATGATTTGATTAAAACTTTGCTTAGGTCTATGGAATGCAACAAAATATATGCGAAAGCCCACACAGTCCCTGCTCAAATAGTGTAAGGAATTTAATCAGTCATAGATGCCACGGCTTTGGTCCGACACACATTCATGTGCTTCTTATTTTCCCATCTCTGTTTTACATCAAATTATCTTTTTACCTCATATTTTCAACACCCTCCTTCTACTAAAACCTCAAGCATCACACACAAATTAAATATGAGAGATTAAGGCCTTTTCACTGGCTGAATAACTTCTGGACTGGCAGCACCGCTCTAGTTAATGTGCCAGCAGAGCCCAGGAGGATTAAAGACTTATTACATAACCTCATATGGTTGAGCAGCCGCAGGGTCAAACAAACCACCAGCCTGCTGGTTTGTTTCACTGGTCACTTGAGGGGACTCGAGCTGAAGCTTCCCTCCAATAGTAAAACCTCTAGTGACTCGACAGGTTTTACAAGAAAATGTCTTTGTTGTGTGACTGACAGTGCTCACAGCACAATGGAACATTCAGAAAGGAAATCAGAAAAGGAAGCTTTTTCTATTGTTTAACTTGTCACTCTAGATATGTGCTCCAGGTCTGCTCTTGTTGTACTGAGCCAATGGAAACACCATTACAACACACCTGAATTACTTTCTATAATATGTAGATATGTTGAGTAAGTCCATGGCTGTGCTTTAAATCTGAACATTAATTACATATTGATCTTCAGGATGCTTCCCTTTATTTAGTAATTACTGCAAATCATTTATTGATTTTTTTTATGTTTTTCCTGCATTTTATGGGAAGCATTTTTATGGATATTGCCTCTACCGTGAGACACAGAGTAAATCAATTCTACAAGTAATTTGGCACAGACCAGAGATAAAGAGATTTAGCTAAACAACTTCAACTAATCTAAATGACACAATTTCTCCATTTCTCCAGGGTTAATACCAACAATGCATCCTTAGCACAAAGAGGATTGACTGGTTAGGTGTCTGGCTAAGAGCTATATACGCCATGTGTCTGAAACGGCTAACCTGCACTTATAAAGAAAATGACATAAGACTGATGTTCCTGCTCTGTGAGGCTTGAAGAGAAATATTCCAGGGGGGCCATGGGAAAGTCCTAGAGCCAGCCCATTGGTAGGTTCCTCTCTCCAATGTTAGGCTCTGCTGTTTTCACAAGTGGATCTGCAGCTGACAGAACGGTTATATAATGGAGGAGGAAGCGGGCCATGGAGATGTCTGCCAGTGCATTCAGAGTTCATCTTATCACATAAACTGATCTCCACTCATGACATATTTCTGTTTATCATGATGCAAGAGCAGTCACGGCAGGTCAACAGCAGCAGCGCGTGTTCGTGAGACTGAAACATCATAGAAAGCGATCAGATGTAACTGAGAACGCACTTATAAGTGATGAGTGGGCCACAAATTGTAAAATTCAAAATATAAATGCACAAAAGGTGCAACAGCAGGTGGCTGAAATCTGTAGCAGCACTTCTATCCCTGTTTTCTCATTTCAGTTTCAAGTCTTGTTAAATGCTGCTATGGCTGTGTGCTTGGTCAAATAAAAACTAAAAGTCTTCAATTACACAGCAATGTGTAGTTAAAGTCACTTAACACTTAGATAACGTTACTTAATAGTTGTATCCAGCTCTGTGAGGCTATAGATTGAAAGAATTTGAATAGCATGTCGATTCATTTTATTGCCTTTATATTCAACTCTGCTTTCATTCAAAAGAACAGAAGCAACAACACATAATGCTTACTGATCTGTACAGAGACAAACATCAGTGAAACACAACCCATGGAAATATTATCCAATAAGTGAAACTAAGGTTAAATACAATACACTGTTAGCCACTTCAATCATCTTAAGGATAAATGTGAACAAATGAGTCAAAATAAAATGGTGTGTCATTCAGCATGAATTAGTGTATATTCTCTGCTACAGTAAGATGAGACATTCAGTTACAATTTTCCATTAAAACATGACAATGCCTTTATCACTGGTTCATGAGTTATATTTAAAAGGCAGAAAGAGGACAAAGGTTATAACACTGCATTGACTCAAATGCATTTAGTTAAATTCCTGCAAAACAAATACATCACCATAAACACGTGGGTGTGTATGAGTCATATGAATATCAAGACATTAGTTTTATTGGTTTATTAAACATTTAAATTTACTGAAATTGTTGCACTGGCCTCATCAAAGTTTACCGACACTGAGATATTTTAAATCTGTGAATTCTGATTTTATGGCAGAGACTCCAATATGACTAATGTACTGGATATTTAACCATTTAAAACACAGATCTTTTGCAGAAATTGGGAAAAAAACAGCTCAACTTCAATGAATGCATGTTTATATTTTGTACTGTGTGTATATAGTATATATGTGTGTGTGTGTGTGTCCACCACTCACCGTGCTCCTCAATGTAGTCGACAATGTGTTTCACCAGTGCAGGAACCTCATGGCCACTGATTGTGTGTGTGCGTGACACCTCCTCCAAAGGAACGCCAAAAACCCGCGTGGTGCTGGCTGAGCTCCTGCCCTCACTGCCTGGCAACAGAGACACGCTCTTCCTCATGGCCTCCTCCTCCTCCTCACCACAAACCCGCCAAGACCTCACGTCTTGGAAAAGAAAAAGAAAAGCAGAGGGACAGAGATCAGGCAAAGATGTGAGATGGAAGGATTTACAAAATAAGAGCCTTGGTGAAGGATGCAGTCTAGCATAAAACATCACTCTTCATCCTCACTCACACTCACGCTGCGATCTAAAGAGTGGAGTGAATACAATCATGAAGATGGACACAGAGATCCAAGGAGATAACAAAAGGAAAGATTAAAGGACACAAGCTATCTCTCTGCCTCTGCTGTTCACAAATAAATGAGCACACCACCCTCAAACATATAGGAGTGGTTAGTTTTGCTCATTGTTGCATGTGTATTGATGTCATTGATGTATGTGAACCTCCCTTCCCATCATCTAGGACAAAGAGAAGTTGGAGGAGTGGGAGGGTAAAGGGGAGAACACACAGCAGTAATTTGATAATGACCTGCAAATGTATTCGCTCCTGGTTCCTTTAGGAGAAAGAAGAAAAGTTGGAGGAGTAAGAGAGGAAGAGTAGGCAATGCCAAAAATCATGCAGATACACTTCAGGAAATTCAGTTAATGTTCACATCAAACATCAGACTGAGGAAAATATGTGATCTCAATGACTTTAACTGAGGCATGATTGTTGGTGACAGATGAGCTGGTTTAAGTGTTTCTGAAACTGCTGATCTCCTTGGATTTTCACGCACAACGGTCTCCAGAGTTTGACTCAGGATTGCTCAAAAAACAAGAAACATCAAGTGGGTGGCAGTTTCGTGGATGGAACCGCCTTGTTGATGAGCTAGGTCAGAGGAAAATGGCCAGACTGGTTCTAGCTGTCAAACCTTGAGGCGTATGGGCCACAACAGCAGAAGACCACGATGGGTTTCACTCCTGTCAACCAAGAGCAGAAATCAGAGGCAGCAGTGGGCACAAGCTCACCAAAACTGGACAGGTGAAGACTTGAAAAATGTAGCCTATTCTGATAAATGTAGATTTTTGCTGAGGGGGAGAAAAGGCTTTCTGGTATCAAAAACTTAAAACTATTTATTCCCACAGAGGATGTTTTAAATTACGTAAACATGATTCAGTGTGGGTGGAAGTCTATTTTTTTTTTTTTACACTTGTCTGTTGTCTGTTACATAATCATCATTTAAAGGTCATTATGATTAAATTTAATTCCCATCCCTTCAGCATGCCTTACGTCATCACTCCTTAGTTCCCATGCAAAGGAGAAGCTGTGAATGGAATGAAAATCTAATATGCAAAACAGGAAAAGAACAGCAAGAAACTGCAACAATCATTTCAATTCTAAGTTTGACTTTGATGATGGTCGACTGGTGAGTAATCTGAAGGCAACAGTGGCAGATGACATCCAGACTACTCATCGGGGGAGGACGAACATCAACTAATGTTTATCAGAAAATTTCCAATCCCAATTAAATTTACCTTACCGTATATTTCATAAGATACTGATCTTAAAGATATAACTACCATTAACGACAACAACAACAGGCATGCATTACAGGCACACTAACCTGTAGACATTTTAAACGTTTTTTCTATACTGTGTCAAATTCAAAACATTTAGATTTTGTTCAAAAGTTGCAGTAAATCAGAATGACAGACACAAACACACAGACAGACACAGACAGGGTAATATGGGGCGGTTGGACTGGATTTTGTTTTGTTAAGAACAATGCTTTACTTGTTTGAAATGGTCAGATGTTCACCCCTCTCACTCTCTTGATAACCAGTTTAAAACCAGTTTGTGGTTGTATTTATGGTCAGCCTGCTTTATAACATGTCGTGCCAAAGCATGTCAGCTAGTAAGGAATTTTGTTAAGTGTTGTCTCTCATTAGGTTTTAGTAATGTTTTATTCTTCCATCGCATTCAGTGTGGAGATATTTCTATGTTTAGTTGTTCAGCTTGTGTTTTTTACAACTTGCACTTATAGGGCAACTAATGTGCGAAAAACGGAGATTAGAGTTGAAAGGGCTTGAATATATTCAATGCAATGTGAAACTATTTATAATTTTTAGATTTTTATAAAAACATATTAACTTAATAATGTTTTATATAAAAATAAAAACGTTAATAAAACAAGAGTTTCAATGTTAATTAAAAAAAGTTTCAGTTTCAAGAGTGGTGATTTTTAATTAATGGTAGATGATTCTCCCTGTTATTTTTTAAGAAGTTACATTTTCAGTCACTGACTCTTGATTTGGAGGGCTGAAGTTGTAGCATAACACATTTGTTTAAAATTGCCTGTATTAGAGTGTACGTGTTGCTCAGTATTACAAAGAGTAAGTGTGAACTCTAACCATGAAGACAGAGGAAGTTACGTGGGGTTGTGGCTGTTAAACAGGTCACAAATGAAAACTCTGTACAGCTGTTGTCTTGGTGTAATTTCTGTGAGACTATCAATCTGTGAATTTGATGTTAGCTAAAGCAGTTAAATTGTAGCACCACACATAACTAGTCAAGCCACAAAAAAGTGAATACTGAGGAGCAAAAAAGGTGTACCTGTCTGTCTCACCATTTATGACAGACATGTATATACAGTATGTGTGTATAATATTATCCCACATGCACTAAAAGAGTGATGTTTATGTGTTGGCTCACCATGAGGCAGCAAAATAATCGGCGTTGTGAAATGTGTCAGAAAATAAATTAAGCCAGAGTAAATTACCAGCAGCATGTGAATCTGTGCATGTGTGTGTGTACTCACCGTGTAGCAGTGAAAGTGTGTCCTATCCTCTCCTCCCCTGGCCAGTGAACCACTGAACCATCTATGGCTGCTTCAGGTTGTGGCAGAAGATGAGCCGGTAGTTCCTCATTGACAGACCGCTAATCCCTCGAGCAGGATTCCCTTGTAGCTACACTGAGGAGAGACAGAGGAAAGGAAGAGGAGGGAGGAACAATGAAAAGGAGATGATGGCAGAAGAAAAAGTCAGAGATAAGAAGGGATGAGGGTGGAGACAGAGTTGAGGAGAGAGGAAAAGGTGGAATGTGTTAAGTAACAATCCCTGGTATGTTTATAAACAACTAGGTACTTTCTATTGTAATATAATCCAAAAAGGTCTAAAAGCTGCACAGTGTTTATAGCTTTTACATTAACTATTCTAAACACCAGTTTTAAAAAGTTCACTCAGACAAATGTTATGGTGCACAAGAAGAGATGTTATGTACATGTTATATATTACATAGATATTATTCTGATTCTGATGGTCAAATTCTCTTACAGATTCTCCATATTGTTTTAGGATGAAAAAAAGAAAAAGACTCAAAGCAAAAACCAATTTTCCATATTGTCCAAGAGTCAACTGAAGGACTGAACACAACAATTAAACTGAAATAGCACAGGGTAGAAAACTGTGCCAGTCTGTGTGTGTGTGTGTGTCCTGCATGTCTGGGCAAAACTGTCACTTTGAATCTGACTATGTTAGTTAGGCGTGTGCCTGTTAATTGCTGCCACTTTAGTGCATGAGTGTGTGTGCATACATGTCTTAAGGTTTCCATACATGTGAATGTGTATGCATGTGCTTAATGAGGCTGTCAAGGGTGAAAACGATGCTCTTGCTCCAAGCAGACCAGTCATCTGGGATGAAAACAGCTCCACTATCCAGCACGTGAGCTCAGGTTTTCTTGTGAATATGAATGTGTGTGTTAAGAGTGCATGTGAGATGAAAGGGGTGAATTTGTGTTACTTTGTGTGTCCAAGTGTGCGTGAAGAGTGAAACTGTCTTTTGAGGCTGCCCCTGTCGACTTAGGTGCTCTATATGGGAATACGGTCGTGTGTTAAAATATGTACAACACAGCTCTACCTTTGAGTGTCATGGAGTCAGAAAGACAATAAAAAATACAAGAGATGGAAAACGCAAGAGGAACTGAGGGGGACAGAGGAAACAGGAAAAATAAATTTGCTAGAGATATAACATCAGTTTAGTGTAATTCCTAAATATCAAGTGAACTATGATATTATTATTTAAAAGTGTGGAAAACTAAAATAGCGCCAATCAATAAATTCATTCATAATTACACACACTCACTGAGTGTTGTACCTTAACAAAGCAGTTTGATTATTTTGTGCATTCATCATATTTTTGTGCCATATCACTGCCAAATCCAATTTCCTTTGATTCTTTTTAATCTAAAAACTAAAGATCTGTACAGATCTATGCAAATCGGAGTACACTGATTGGTCTAATTTACTGTTTCAATTAGAAAATGTCCATTTCATCCAGATTTAGCAATATTGACATGTTTTTAGCCTTGTTGCCCATTTCTGCCACAATATTATGCAGCACTGAGCTGGAAAGGAACCAATGTCTTTAATATGCACACATTCACCTGGTTGGGTCTAAATGAGTTTTGTATTCCTTCTCTGTCCAGAACAACTCTCTCATTCTTGCTTTTCTGCTAGAACAGACTCTGTCCTGTTTCTCCCCCTTTTACTTTTTCTTTTACCCTCTCATGTCCCTTTCATTCTTTCATTCATCCTTATGCTGAATGTTACACAAGCCGTCCGACCTACTTAGGCGATCTGCATCACCTCTACGTCAAGCGGAGGAGAGGAGTTATGAAATATATTGAGCTAAGAAACTGTCTGCTCCTTAACTTTCCCTGCTCGGTCATTTCAAAGGACAACGGCTTTGCTCTAACCTGTCAGAGGCATCTGTCTTTCCATAAAGAGTTAGATTACTAAATCACAGCAGTATCAAAAGCTCCTAAACAATGTTCGATTAGCTAATATGGCCAAGTAGCAGATCAGATACAATTCTAGCCAATAACAAGCACTTTTTTAAAGAGCTTTGGCAACTACCACGTGGAAATAAAACCCTGTGCCATGGTATGAAAGCTATAAACTCTGAAAACTGCAGTCTATGCAATGCTTCAAGCATTTCAGATACAAGGAAAAAGCTATTACAACTATTTTAGGTACAAAGGAAAAGCAAAGGAGCTAAATGTTTTACCACTGGTTTTGTCAAACATTTTTATTTGGTACAGAAAAGAATGAAAATAAAATCCACAAGCACAACAGATGGACCCACTAAGCTCTTACACTAAAATTAATTTTTGATTTTTAACATTTTTTTTTGTTTCGTTTTTTTTTTTTTTTTGTTAACATAAAACCTAAATCCTTGCCATGACCTTTTAAGTACACTAAATGTCATTGCCAGTTTTGTGGAAGAAAGGAAATATTATAATGGACAACTAAAAAAAGACCAAAACCCCACTGGTGTTAGAGCAAGGCTGTAGCCAGAGCTATGTAGAACAAGAACAAAAAACAAAAAAAAAAACAAAAAACATTTAGGAAGTCTTTTAATCTTTCACAGACATAGTCGAGGTGACTGATGAGCTGCCCTCATGATTTTACGGTCAAATCAAGTACAAGTCAGAGTAAGCTTCCCTTTGCTTACACCTGAAAGCTGCATGCTTTGTAAGGTTTTCTTGTAATACAGATTTGTTCAAATGTAACCTATAAAATAAATTTGAATGACTCACTGGTACACAAACAATATGAAAGGAGTAGGCTGGAGAGACCCTGCACTGCCAACATGGAGGAAGCTTTCACTTAAGCCGAGTCACAGCATCACAGTATTAAATCGGTACTGTAACGAGCAGAGCTTTTTTTACAAATGAATCACATTCAACAGGGTAAGAAAATAATGAAAGGCACTGCTACCTCCACTATTCAGTTCACTAGCACTACCTGGGTGCACACTGCTTGGCCTGGTGAGTCAAGGTCATTAATCTACAACCATGTCCTTCTAGGGATTAAAGCACAAAGGAACTCATCTGAACGTGAGCAGAATTTTGAACTGCACCTCCCACTGATGGGGTGATTTTCTTTTACCCTCTCCACCTCCCAAATTATTTTTTTCATTGGCCATACTGCCCTTTTAGGGAATAACATGGTAACTCCTTTAAGTGAATGCCTTTTTGGGACAGTATTAGTATCCTTTTCTGTAAGACCATGGCTGTCATGTCCAGATCCTCCACAGAAGTTTTACATGCTGTAGATATCAAAACCTTTTTTATCTGATATCTGTTTGTCCAATTAATTTTTACAATCAAAATATTGTTCTTTTGCTCATACTGAAATCTTGACGGCAAAATTAAAGAAAGAATATTAAACTCCAGTGCTTTGTATTTGTTTTTGGCTGAAGAATCCAACTTTATTTTCAGGGTTTTCCTTTACTTAGTCTTAGTGAATCTAGGATTCAGGAGTGTTGTGTTTGCTCTCATAGACTGCTGAGTGCTCTAAAAGGCATTCTTCAGCCTTTATTCTTTCCAAAACCAACTGAGCTGGCGCTGCTATGGTGTAAGCCTCTTTGAAAGCTAGAGAAAATCCTGCCATTGGAGCTGAAATTCTTGTACTGGTCAAGGCCCTCAGTATTGAAAACAAAAAAGTAGAACAAACCAGATAGTTTTGTTCTTAGCAAACTCAGTCGATAAGAAAAATTACAGCATTCTGTAGAAAATTGTATAATGATTATTCCAGTACCACAGTAAAATAGCGCATACACCTTTAAAGCAAACGTGGCCCTGCTCCTGGCAGGCTCAACCTGAGCTCTGAGCTTCATCAGACAGATGAGGACAATGACACCCAGAGATTTGTGAACTCAGTGTTCCTGTAACCAGTGCCTCATCTGCCATGAAAACTGACCCTAAAAGGCCTCTGTAGTGAGATTTAGTCAGTAATGGAACGGCTCGAATGGCGGTGTCTGTGTTTCTTTCTGTCTGTCTGTGCGTCTTAATCCCAGATATCATGCTTGAAAACCTCCTGCTCAACAATGAGGGACATTGTTAGGAGGGAAACAGAGAAAGTTAAGACGCTGTTCGGAGAGAGAGCGAGAAAGGATACGTGAATGAGAACTTGAGGACCAGAAGGCAAAGGAGACAGCAGAGAATGTGAAAGCAACACAGAGTACAGAAGTATAAGGGGAGGCACAAATAAAGAACACGACAGCCTTAAGCCATGTTCAGACTAATGTCAATGAGAAGGCACTTTGTTGGCCAACGCAGTCCATTTCACTTTTTTTTTTTTAAACAAAGTGCTGTGCAGTCTGAATGTCCAGTAAGACTTTACCTATACTCCAACTGATGCTGTTGAACTTCTGATTTTCTACTCCTAACAAGTGTTAAAGACACCAGTGCTGTTTAATCCTGTTGTAGTTGACTACAACAAAGGGAAAGATTAAATTAATACTTTACTATGAGAAAATCGTTTCTTTGAGCTTTAAGAAAAACATGGCCTAAAAACACAAAGAAAGAAAGAGAACACAATGAATGTTACAGAGACCAACCTACTTGGAAATATGTACCTATCTTGATTCACGGTAAGTTTTTAATAATGGCTCTAGCACAGTGGTAGCAGCAGTAAATTTAAATAAGGCTGCATATCAGATTTCAGTTTGTTTCTAAAAGTGGAACCTGCACACATCCAGAGATGAAGCCCGGACAGTGAGCTGCAGGGTGCCAGCAGTTAAAGGAAATGTCCTTTACCAGAAAGGCCACAGGTTTAATACCTGCAATACTGTTTGACCTTATGATGTATGCTTCAAGGAGACGTTTAACCTGAATACTGGTTCAGTCATTTTGAGTAAGTGAGTGAAATTAACTAAATACTAAAACAGCAACAGAATAAACGGATGAAACCAAGCAGGAAATATTTAGGGAAGACAAGATGACTCAACTCTCCCACGAAAACTTGTACAACAATATCAACAAAAACCACAAGAACCCTGATGTCCTGAACAATCCAAATTCAACTGAAAGATCTCCTTTCTGATATATTAAATATTAATCATTGAAATGACCATTGCAAATGTAGGCAAAAACCAGGTGCATCAACAAATGGAAGAGTATGTTCATATTTCATAAAGACAATAATACATGCAATGCATATAAGAACAAAAACCCTGTTATGATTAATCCATGATCAGCCAAAAGCCTCAGTTCCATCAATGAGTTCCATGCATGACCAGAGAGAAGATAAAATATTCACAAGAGGTTATAAATAAATCAGCAAATTTCCTCCAACTTGCATCATGTTGTGAAAACCCCCAAAAAAGAGATGAAAGCAGTTAAAACTCTGGACAGACTATCATCACTGGTCAAACTGTCATGGTCAGCCAAAATCAGTGAAGCAGAAAGTGAGACTGAAAGGTCGGACAGCAGGAACCCTCTTCAGAAGTTAAAATTGATCAGATTCCTGCGCCAAAGCCTACAAACCCCAGGGGGTGAAAAAAAAATAATTAAACAGAATGAATGCAGTTTGATTCTATCAAAGAATCACAAGTTAAAACACAAAACAGAAAGGACAATATTCTCTGGTCACAAAAGAAACCCTGGCCTCTGGGCTAGTGAGTCTGTTTACTTAAAATCTTAAAAGGTAAAACAAGCAGAAAAATACCTCTGGGCGACAGCGGAACCCGATGAACTCTGCCCTATTGTCTAAATCTCTATAAAAGCATCAGTGAGAGAATGAATGCCTGATATATTTATGAGTTATCAGGTCCTGTGTTTTTCAGACACAAATCCCGTGATCCTGACACAACGCGCAGCTTCCTTGTACTCTGCAGTCTGAGCATGACTTGTCACATTCAAATATGCACACACCCAAAAAAAAAAACACACAGACATAAAGACAAACAAGTTACGTATAGGTGTTGATTGTATCTGCACGAGCACAGAGACTAACAGATATAAATCTCTTCTATCAATCACTGAACACATGACCTAAATCCTTATCAGCTGTGTCACAAATGGAATGAAAATGACATGTCACATATGTGTCCCTTTTAACACAGCAGTTCCTGTCATGGGTTTTAGAGACATACTGTCAGCTACACACATTTCATGGCTCAACTGGTTAAACAATCAACGAACATGAACAAATATAAACCCACCAAGAGAAACAAGTATTTGATTATAACTGCAACTAACAATTATTCTCATTAGTGATTAATTGTTTAGCTCATAAATACTGGGAAAAAAAAGCTCTTGCAGCAAGTGCTGCATTATGGGTTACTGCTGTTAGGCTAGGGAGTGCCATTTTATTGTGTCTTTTGAAATTAATCATCCCTAAAAATTTGTTGGCCCACTTCTACCTGCAGGAGTTCTGAAAACTCATGTAACGAGTTTTGCTGCCAGGAGGAAATAAATTCATGACGAGCCTCTCCCAACACCTTTACTGCAGAAACGAACCGTGGACTGTATCATCTCCTCTGTCAAAGAGCCAAGAATTACCAGTGTCACTGGTGATGAGGAGCTCAGAAAGACAAAAATACATACTTAAAAATACTAACTACCGGAGAAAATAATTCTTATGGCTTCCAAGAGTCTGACAGGAGAGAGTGAGTGCTTTAGTTTAAGTATTTCATGTTCCATTTTTATAAGAAAAATCCTTGGATTAATACTACCTCAGAGAAACACTGCCAACAGGACTAGTGTGAAAGTGCGCTGCATCTTCAAAAAGTCTTTTCCTAATTAAAAAAGTTTTGATAATGGGGGGGGACACAATTTAGACTTTTAATGTGAAACCTGTTCATTCACTGATACGTTCCACTCACAATGAGTCAGCTGATGGAAACTGTTAATTTTCTACTAACATTGGGCCTGTTAACCATCCATGGTGTTTAACTGTTTAGCAAGAACCTGTCTAACAGGAAGTCTATGAATAACCTTTTTGATATGAAGCTAGTGTTTTATGTTAATCTGGGAGGCTTGAGTGTTTATAGCAACACACCTACATTATACACAGCTGTATCACTCATTCTGTTGTACATAAAACACTGATAGATGCAGGTAGGGGATCAAAGAAGGAAATGTCTGCAAATGGAAGCCTGTGGTCGACAGCGTACCATTACACAGGAAGCAAATGTACCTCCTACTAAAACCCACACACACACACAGTTAACAAACCCTGAGGTAAGGTGTTGTAAATGCTGGCCTAAAACCTGCTTGTGCACATTTTAAGCAGTCTGCCATTAACAATGAGTCCTAAAGGCTGACGTATGGAAGTAAGCCAGAGGTGAGGACTGATCATCCTGAGGCCAACAGTAAATTAAAAATGCTGATGTCTTAGCTTTTGAATTAACCTATTTTTACATCTCTATATCTACCACTGTCTCCTTTTTTACTGTCCTTTTTTACTTGTCTAACTTTACTGTCTAACAGTCTGAATTTGACTGTCTCTTTCTATATTTCACTGTGGCTCTTAATCACAGCTTAGACACGCATGCATTACGGGAATTAATCTGCAAAAATGTGCAGGTCAGCATTCAGACGGCAGCCCTATCCATCCACTTAAGCATGTGCTGGACACTTTTCCCCAGCATCTTTGGGATTCTGACATGCTGTGGAGATAACACGTAGATGTAAAGCGGCCAGCAACCAGTGTTTTTGATCAGGATTATGGTCTATGCAACTCACGTACCGATTTAAAAAGGGTTGTTTAAATGGAAACAAAGATTCTAACTGAGACATATAACATGGCGTGCCAAAGCTAAATCTTAACCAGTCTGCCTCTATGTCTATCTGGCTGTCAACCCTTACCTGCCTGTCTACCTATTCATCCATTTATATGTCAGTTTACTTTTTGACCTATAAGTCTTTGTTATGCAAAAATCTATGTGAACAGGAAACTGGCTGAATGTATATATATATAAAAAAAAAATTAAAGCTCCCCTTAGTAACAGGACATCACATGATACAAAATATCACTTATATTAATATGCTATGTACAGCAAAGACACAAAATGTCCTGAAGACAGGATGGTAGTCCATGAACATACAACCTTTTTTCAGCTGTACAAAACAGTGGTTGAATGTGCACATTATCCACCTTCTTTGTTTACTTAGCTTGGCATTCTGGCATCTGCTTTCCATGTAATCTGTCCATTTGCCTGTCTATCTGTATGATTCCCAAATGATGTAATCTCATCAGTGCTGTCTCATTTGCTTGTAGCAAGCTGCAATTACTATCTAACAAACTCACTTAACGCACACCTAACGTTAGGCAAACAGATAGAAAAGGATTAGTGAGCTGGGCAGGAATCTGGAATAAAAACTGTAACAAATCATATGCTAACATGTATGTTTTGTCTGCATGAATTAATCATTTGATTCATCACTTTATTCACTTTGTAACTTTAACCTTAACCTTTTTCCTTAAAATACATAATTCAAGGGAAAATTATGAGACCAAGCCATTGCCAAAGATAACACAATGTTGTGTTCAACAGACTAAATTTGAAATATATCCACATTATATCCAATACAGCAGCACAACTATGAGAAGCAGACTGTAATGCAATGACACAACAGTCCAACTGAGAAAAAACACAGCGATTTGAGAAAAATACTGTGAAATATAGATGCTGTCCTTACACAACACTCAGATACTACAGTTACTTATGAATCAAACTAAGAACTGGAGTTCAATAAATTATTAATATAAGGTTACAAAGTACTGATTTGAGAGCACAAATTATCCAAAGCTTTTGATACCTGCCGGGCTTTGTGAGTCAGCATTTGTTTTGAAACAAAGGTTCTGCTTCATAGAGGCAGACATCGACAGGTCAAGTTAGGCTGGGAGGCAAGGATGCAGATAGACAGAGGAATAAAGGAGGAGATGCAGCATTACAGAGAATAAAAGAGCATCAGAAAGAGAATGGCAGAGGAGGATTATAAGAGAAAAAGCAGCGAGGAGAAAGGAAAGGACAGGAAAGAAAGAGCAAGTGAGGTAAAGAGAGGCAGATCAGGCAAAAAAAAAAAAGAGGCAGTGAAGTGAAGCCAGTGCTTGCCCTTGAATCAGTAACAGCAGCTCACTGTCCTAGCCTAGTTTAGCTGCTCCTCCCAGTCAAGCCCTGTCGGTGATAAATTAATAAGCACATGTCTTCGGGGGACATGGACTTTTTCAGGCCTCGTTATCTCCTAGTCTGACCAAACTAGCAGAATCTTCTCTTTATTTATGTTGAAGGTGTAGGGTCTTGAAACTCAGACCAGTCCAGACTACCACATTTGTTGCAGAGCTGAAGAACAATTAGTCGGTCTGCAAAAAACTGATGGCAATCATTTTTCTAAAATTAATCAACTGTGTATTTTTCATGGAAAGTTCAATTTCTTCATTCAGAGGACGGGATTTGTTGCTTTTACTTTTTTTTTTATAATAGTAAATTGAAACTGTGATTATCAATGTAGAGCTGCAACAGTCAACCGATCGATAATCTGACTGAAAGAAAATAAGCAACTATTCTGATAACCAATTAATCATTTTTGGTCATTTTTAAGAGTAAAAATTCAAAATTTTCTGGTTACAGCTTCTCAAATGTTAATACTTTCTAGTTTCTTGAGTCTTCTATGATAGTAAACTGAACATATTTGGGTTTTCGACTGTTGGTCAGAAAAAAACAAGACATTGGAAGACATGGGTTTAAGGGTTTCAGAAATTCTGATGGACATTTTTCACAATTTTCTGACATGTATACAGTTCCACCACAGTACAACGAAAGCCTTCTGCAGCTAATGGTTAACCACCACTACACACTTCCACCACCAGGTGCCCAACTAAACAGCATCTTCCTGAACTGGTGATCATGCAGCATTGAGCCTGCTTCACTATACTCTAGGTCATCATAGTTTGATTCCATCCTTCCACGTCACTCTCGACTACATTTAATATAAATTCTGACATGACATTCAAGTGATGTTGAGGGAAAACAGAACAAAAAGATCCATTCTTTGCCAGCCTGAGGGGTTGTGACACTGCAAAAAGCCTGAACGCCTACAGTGGAAACACAAGTGCCGCTCTGTGTTGGCAACTGTGGGAGTGGAGGCAAAGCAGCATTTTGTTTGGTACATTTGCATAAAGTTTGCTTGGTTGCCATCTGGGTGAACAGTCATACAGGTTCTTCTTTCTGTGGAGTTTTTTTTTATCAGCCTATTGACTCTTCAAACAACCAAACCCAAGTTTTTCTGAAAAGTAAAGAAAATCTCTTGATCACAAAAACTCACATAAAATCACACATGAAAATTCTGGCTCTATACTTTATTTGCATGTGGGCTTCACACTTTTTAATAATGTTTGGCCTTTAACTAATCAAATCTTAAATACCACTTCAATAGCAAGGCTGATGTGCAAGATGAAGGGAATTTTAAGCATGTATTATGAATGCCCTCAGCATTAGTCTAATGCACCCTGACATGCCACTGGAAATGACAATGAGAAATGGCTACCAAATTGTTTAATGATATTCAGTTATGGAAATTTCAATCTGTTTATTAATATGTAGTGATGTAACATTACAAACAGCTGAGCACTTGGTTTGGTTGGTTGATTTATAAAACAGGGCTAACAGTACTTTCAGCAAGGTTTGATCGTGACCATAAAGCTCTTTTTGGGCAAAAATGTGCAGCAAGTATTTCCACTGTCATACTGTGATTCACATGACACAGAACTACAATTCACAGCAGCATCAGTGCATCATGGATGAAGTGTGATCCCAACCTTAGCAGAGCCTCGTCTGAGACAATGACATTGAGCTTTATTGATTTAGTATTGATCTGTATCACCTCTCCCTCCTGCTCTGTCTCATACTGATGGAAATTTCCAGACCACTGCACACTAAAATACCAGCCAGAATGCTTCTGCCTTTGCTGCATTAAAAAAAATCCGCTCCATCTGTTGTCTTCATATTCCGTACAATGTATGCCTGACAGCTCTATGAAAGCAGTGGTGGTGCAATGAGGAAGTGAGACTACAGTGAATGAATGAGGAAACCCCAAGCCTGTTGTTAAATATCATCAAATAAACAGTCTTTGCTCTATTATATGAGGACTGAATGAGACTCAATTAACACAGAACAAATAGCTTACACAGGATAGAACAAGTCTTGTCATTTCCATCTGTGTGTGTGAGCCTGTGTGTAAACAATAGATCAAAACACCAGCTGTGAGAGTACGCAGACAAACGATCAGACAGGAGAGCATGCAAACAGTGACCAAGCAAACTGACAGTGCAGTTTGAAGGATCATCTCACTGAGCATACAGGAAGTGGCAGGTTCTTAAAGCTTTCTGTTGCCTTCCTTTATTTACATTGCCCCTTTTAATATTTCTCTAAAGCATTTTTAAATGTAGAAATGTATGTGATTATTATTAATGGTAAGTCTTTCGGCCATACAGTTCATGAACGTGTTTTAAGCCAATGAATCTAAGCACTTAAGCGTTCACTCAAAACAGAGGCAGACAAATGAGCTGAGATCAATGCGGATTTGCTGCTAAATTGCTGCCCTGGCCAAGAGTCAAATGCCTCTTTTCCACATTCACCTTAAACTGTAGAAGCCCTGGCAAATATATGAGTCAGTGCCATGTGAGGATCATGCACCGGAGTAGATTTTCTGTTTAAGATGCCCTTGTTAAATTTCCTTCTCTCTTTAACCAAGGCTCAACAAAAGCAGCCAACTATGTCACAAATCTCACAGAAAATGTACAACTTGCCGCCACTTATGAGAGAAAAATATACATAACTTATCTGAAGCGGTCATGTAACATGTTTTCTTTGTAACTGAGAGATCTTTGTGAGGACATATAAATCCAATATTTTTTTATACAACTGAACCCACACATGTTGAAGTTACACTTCAGAGGAGTCATGCTATTAGAAACCCAACTACACCCAACCCTTTGTTTTGATTTTACTGGCCCGTACTCATCTTGCTCTGCTATAAAGCTCATTGTTATCTCATTTTCCATTAAAAAAAAAAAAAAAAAACAATTCTGAAACAAAAGATGTAAAGTATGCTGAAGAAAACCATGATTTAATTATATTGATGTAAGCTGTGACATACACCCTAGATTATCTGCCCCAAATGTGTCAATATGAGGAGAAATTAAAATGCCCTAGTATCACATTAAAACTCTGTTTTATCCAAAAACCAGAGATGACCAATTGAGAGTAGCTCCAGAAAGGCACTAGTTCATTGTAATTCATCTAGGTAAGCAATGACTCTGTCTAACGTGACCTAAATGGCTCCAGAGCAGTGTTGGCTGGCTTTGATCACTGGGTCTGCTGCCAGAAAACAGACTTTATTACTTTACTTTCCAATCCAAGCCAAGCCGCACTACTGCCAAGCTCAAGCCAGGAAAGCTCAACTCTGAGTCAAGGTCAAATAAATCTATTAGCTGATGTACTTGCACATCATCAGTCTACCTAACGCCAGGTGAGAAAGAATCAGTGGATATTGAGGCTGTGATCCCTGCCAGACCAATAGACTGACTGACCTGAATGTGGCCTCTGAACTATAAAACAGAGCGTAAACATTGCTGAATCCAAAAAGAGATTTTTGGTTTCAGCCGACAATTTTGATAATAAATTATTTTTTTTATTATTAAGTATTGAGGATATGCAGAAAACATGTATTTGCTTAGAGGTGCTCAAACGTAAGAATTTCTTTTTTTTTATTTCCACATATCATACTCCTGCTCTTCGGGTTTAAAGATCACACTCAGTTTTAAAATATCTTCAAAAAGAAAACCACAGACTTAATGTAAGGCAAAGGTCATCTGACAAGTGTAAAAGCTGTGCAATGTGTTATAGATGCAGCCCATGACACTTTGCCATTCTGTATTTGCAGTCATGTGACTATGATCACTATAACAATCTCTCTAGTGGTTTGATACTTCAGCAGATACTGTATAGTCAGAGCACTTGCTTTCAAGCAACTGCTCAACACAGGATTTCTCCATCTTCCTGTGTGTATACTCATCTACAATAAAACTAAGAGCATACCTCACCAAATACCTGGCCAATAACTAGTGACACATTACAGAAATGTGCCCAGAATGTTGTTTATCTACTACACACACCACAGATAAGAAATGGAAATAATCAAACATTCAAACAAGTAATGTGAATATGTCAGTTTGGAGGGAGGTACTGATTAAATTTTCCATCACTCCGCTTCTCAATTGCTGTAAATCACTGTAAATTTAGATTGTATTAGATATATATAATGTGATATTGTAGAAATTCGATTTGGAAACTGTTTATAGATAAAACTGCCTCAAGGCAATGTCTGTTCTGGGGTAATACAGTGGATTAAATTCATGAAGAAGACTGATTTCTTGTCTGGAATGGAATAATGACATCTTTTTATATATAATCACATTGACTTGATCTGGGTTAACCACAAAAATACAACTGAGCAAAATGCAGCCAAGACACAGAGCTCTCATCATGACAAACTGCTGAACAGATTTTAAAAAATGAGTCCGTATTTTGTACTTAGTAAACCCAGTTTTTTGGTATACGCATTACTTTCGGTAATAATACTGAAATCGGTGAAAATTTCCTTTCACTTCTGCAAGTTCTGGTTTCAAATAAAAGGTCTTTCAGATGAGGCAACCATTTGTGAAACAAATGGTCAACTGACAGAAATGTAATCAGCAACTATTTTAATAAATGATTAATGGTTTAAGTCTTTGTCTTATGTGATAACAAACTGACTGTTTTGGTTTTAGACTGTTAGACAAAACAAGGAGTTTATTTACATCACCTTGGGTTTTCAAAAATTGTACAAGGCATTTATCACTATTCTCTGACACATATTAGACCAAACAATCAATCGAGAAAATCAATTCCAGATTATGTCAGACAATGAAAATGGTCAAAAACTGCAGCCCTACTCATTTTTTTTTAAAGCAATTGAAATCCAAGGAAAAGATATGATTTATGAACTTTTTCTTTTACATGTGTATTACATAGTAAACAACTGACATCTATTAGTGTTCAAACTCATATTCAACTTAGACATTTTTTAATGAATATGCATCCCAATATTGGATTGCAATGTTTTTTCGTATAAATTTAACACCAGAATGTGAAGGAAAACTGCTCTTTCATTCTTTTTCCCTGATATTCTTTGGAAAAAAAAAACTTAAAAACACATGAATACAGGATGATTTTTTTCCCCCTGTAAAAGCCTTTCTTATTTCAGCCACCTAATGGATCATCTCTGTTTACACAATCTTTGGGCCAGGTCAGTGCCACACTGTGAGAAACTGCCTTCAGCCCTTTTTGGCTTAATTTACACCATGAGACAATGCTTCTTATTCGACACAAAGATATCTATTACACAGCTGTGATTACGTCTTGAAATCGTTGCAGGTTATAAATGCCCCTCTTCTGATTTTTGGGATTATCCCAAGACTGACTGATTAAAAAAGAGGAGGTTATGGAACATATTTTTCATACAGGTGTGAGCAGACTGGGATTAGTCACATTAAATCTGGTGAATTCTGGCAGTGTGGGTCCAGCTTTAGAGAGATTTGGACCACGTTTGGTTTAGCTTGGCGCCCGTCCACAGTGTTGAAAAAAAAAAAAAAAAAAACAACCATTCACTGACCTGACAACAACAATCCCACACTGCAGGCAGCTGTGTGGTTATGACACTGCTGTGACTGCTGTGTGCGAGTGTTTTCCTTCCATATAAAAACTATGGGTCGTCTTACGCACACAGTCTTATCTCACACTGCAGGAGGCTGGAGAGTTTTGATATTCTTGGTATGTGCATACGTGAGACCCTTCACATAAAGGGCTACAGGTTCAGCTTGGGTGCACTTAATAAGATTGACGCCAAACGCGGCACTAACTATACATGTTAATTTTATTAATGCTGTCATTATCTCAACAGTCACAATCTGATCTTTTTAGGAAACATAATAATTTATTATAAAGGTTATGTTTCACTATTTTCTGACATTTGGTAGGTAAATGATGTTCAGTTTTTGTTGAAATTGTTTTAGAAAGGCGATTATTCATCTTTTTATGGTAACTTTGTACGATGTAGTTTGTGGTGGCATTGTCTACCCCCTTTTATATCAATGAAGGTGGACAAAAATACTAGAGATGCCTGTCAGTAGTATAAAACACAGATCAACACACACCACCACAAAGTGCAGTTTCCAGAATGACCGTGAAGTTCAATCAACACCTCTCTAAAACTGTTTCAACAAAAACTGAACATCATAACCTTCATGAAGGTATGACTTATCACAGAGTTGTTGTATCAAACTGCAATCGTTTCACAGCAAAGTCCACCAATACTAACAACTGAGTGCAAAATTGACAGTATCAATCAAAAGTGTATTTTTGCAGCTGACTCAACAACAATTTTACTAACATTTTTCCAACATCAGCACCACTGCAAAGTTGACCTTTACACCACCCTGTCTATGCACATATCTGCTGTCTGTTACACAATAACTCAGCTGTTTTGCTAACAGGTTAACCTTTACTGAGCTGTAAGACACATTTCGAACAAGCCCCTCAGATAAGACCATAGATCGTGTGCATTCTGTAAAGTAGCTGCAGATTAAATTTAACTTGTTTGTGTTGCTATTATTGTTGTTGCTGAGACACTGAGGTCAGGAAGCTAAAAACACATACAGAGCAAAAGATACCTTCTTCACAATGAGCGGTTCACGTTTGAATCTTAAGTATATTTACTATTACAAGCAGTATTAATGTATGTATGTACTATGTTATATAGCTAAAGAATTTTGGAATTTTGCATTTACATCTCTGTATATATAACACATTGCTGTATTTCACAAACTCAAAACCACAGACACACTTCATCAAATCAGCATGTAGTACAGAAGCAACAGAGCTTTCTGTAGCACCAAGTAACTAGGCAGGACAGTTTTGTGTAGATGCATTAAATAAATAACTTCCTTTAGGGCAGCCTTCAACACACCAACCTCAGGGTTGCACCTACATAAGCTCAGACACAACACTGGTTTTGTTTTCCTTTCAATTTTTTTTATTTCTAGCCCCTGATATAGGTTTTTAATACTATTTCTGTCATATGTGTGTGTAAATCTGATTTGAACAGAGCTGCAACGAATTCACTATTTTCATTAGTTTTATCTACCACCTAATTTCTCAATTAATCGATTAATTGTTAAGTCTATTAAGTGTCAAAAATTACTGGCTATAAAAAAATTCTCTCTAACTCAGTGTTTATGTGTGAATCAAAGTGTATGTGTGTATGTGCACAGCAATGTCCTACAGTGTACATTTGTAATGCATGGGGGTTCCTTCACTTATGCCTATAGCACACCATATGGAGAAACCAATCCGTTCTAATTCAGGGCAATAGCCGGATACGATTATGCAATATGCAAAGGATTTTAGAGAGCCAAAACGAAAGAGAGCCTTCACATCCTCTAAACGCCGTTGCTAAATCAATTAATACACATTAAAATCTATTTATCAGCCAAAGGGCTGGCAAAACAGTTTAATGGCTGTAATCGCTGTGCCACAAAACACCAGAACATTCCAGCACAGACACTTCTCTATAACCGAGCAGAGAGCATCACTGTAAACGGTGAAGCTTTCTAGCAACAGTCATTTCAGAAAACGAAACTAAGGCTACAGCTCAAAACAAAAGAAACTCCAGAAACCCAAAACACAGGGTGTATGTTTCTGAACACTGCTGTGGACAATTACCGTAAAATCCAGGTAATTCTGAATTGTCCGCTGCATCTCACATTCTTCATGCAGAAGCAAGAAGACACAACCATACGAACTAAAAGCAACTATGGTATCAAATGTTTGCAAAACTGAAAACAAGACGCATTTTTCAATTTTACTTTTCGCGTTAAAAAACCAAAAACAAATACATCCCATATATTGAATAATTTATGGCAGTTTTTCTATTTCGGTCTCCGAGTTAGCTTACTGTGCCTGCGGAGGAGCTACAGATGTGATGGAACTAACCGTTAGCCGTTAGCTACCAATGAACACAAATAAAGCCACGAACGGGCTTTAACATCCACTGTGCACTTAAATATTATCTTCTAAGTAAAGATACAAACGCACCGCATAAACTCACGAACCACTTGTAAGCATAACATTGATTAAACAGACAACACAAAGCGTCTGGCACAGTTAGCTTAGCTGGCTAGCATTAGCTACTAAGATGCTGAGTGAACCAGAGGAAGCGCTGTTAGCAGGGGAAGCTAATCAGTCGCTCGGGGTAGCAGTTACCTTACCAGGTCAAAACAAACAGGAGCGCGGAGCAAGATGCATTAATTTCTTGTTTGGGTTTTGTAGCCGACGTCGGGAGAGACGGCAACTTCGATGAGATCAGAGCAGGCAGTGTAGAAATATCGTCGTGAACATTGCAAAGACACTCGAAAATAATGTGGTTCCTGTTTTTTTTTTCTCTTTTGCTCGGACTGGCTCGGATGCCCGTTTGCAGGTCGTTGCTTAGCGAGTCTAACGCACCCCGCACGCGCGCACACACACACACACCCTCCAGGGACGGACCTGCCAGATACTGACCCCGCCTCTCTCACTCACAGCACAGCGGGAGACAGCTGCCAAATACTGACCCCGCCTTGCAGACAGCCGACGCGCAGAGACAGGAAACTTAAGACATAGGAAGACAGATGAGTGTTGATTTATTTGATGTCTGCCGATACCGCTTTAACCTGCTAAGTGTCGAGTGCATTTGCTTACAGTGCAGCTTACCACCTCACATTTAGTTTTGTCTAAATTAAAGACATACTGTCTGATTGTCTTATGTGAAGCAGAATTTGGCCAAAAGTCAAATATCTGTGTGTGCACACTTTTACAATTAGGTAGGTTTACCGGTCTGTCTCCACTGAGAGAAAAGACTTTGATTGCAATATAGTTTATGTGAGACTTCTCATTATGTGATGGTTTAAGGGCTAAGCCATTTCGTAAAGACACCCTTAATTTCTGATGATTTTTTCTTAATTAATGATTATAAGAAACTTGTTTTTTGTTGTCTCTGTAAAATACTGTTGTGTTTTTATGGTTTTATCCAGATATTCCATGCTTTCAAAAAATGTACTTATATCCTCTTATTCATGCCTGTGGTTTTAATTGTATCTACATTACCTCAATATATGTGTGAATTAAAATGTTTGTATGCTCATTACATTACTGTCACCTGCAGTTAGCCTGATTAAAAGTCAGTTGGTATGTACTGCCACCTTGTGGACTGCCTGCCTCAAAGCACTTTAGTTTGATGGAGCTCTCTTTGTCCTCTCTCCCATTTACACATCTGCTACAATACTGTTTTCCTTTGTTTCAGTTGTGATAACAGTCATTAATTCAGTGAATCCAATGCAAACATAAGCTGCTCTATTGACAGTTTATTGCTCTGTTTATTGTTTTATATTCAGTGGAATGTCTAACTGTGTGTTTGGTGGGCCAGTCCAAACACTAGCCATCCAAATATCTGTTACCAAACCAAGATTTAAATAAACAAAAGCAAAACAACTATAATGCAGTAATTCAATATACATGACACTATAAAGTCTTAAGGTGAATTCATTCTCACTAACACATAGGCTATACTGGTCCATTTACAAAATGCGTTTATATATATATATATTTATATATAAGATATAAAACATGAGTAATGCACATTCTTCAAAAGGTAAAGAAAGTGTGGTGTTTTTGTATATGTGCAGATAAATTTGTGTGTGAATTCTGTTTGGTGGCAACAAAACAACACCCAACAGTCATTATTACAAAGTGTATCCACAGCATACAAAATAATAACACAACTTATAGTATTGTTCAAGAGATTTACAGGAGGAGAGATCATTAAACGAGCAGAGTATTGTAATTCATGTAGGGTTGTAAGAGACAGAGAAATGATCATTAGCAGTACAAATGAACAGTCTGTAATATATTCAGATGAATGCTGTGGTGTAATTAACGTGGTCTGTTTTATATGTGAACAGTATGATTTGAGTTGTAAGCCAAATTGACCTGTTTAAGAGATAGAAGAGGTACATTTTGGAACTCTGTGCACTGGTCCAATTTTAAGAACACAATATATAGTCTGTTTTAAAGAGTATGTTTGATAATACTCTGTATTTTTTTATTGTCAACAAATCCTGTGAAAAAAACAAAAACAACACTGAATAGATCCTAGTAAATATTGTCTGTCTACCCAAAGCCTGATCTAGTTTATTCCTCTGTACCTCCTCTGTGCCTCCACTGTTGTACAAAATGTACTATTCTAAAAACACATCAGTGAGATACACTGCTGCAGTGGCTGATAAGGTTCTTTATTTACCATAAAATGGGCACTGTAGTTGATTTGGAGTAATCACTGTACTGCTGTAAACAATCAGTAAAGAATCAAACGTGTATAAATCCATGGCTGAAAATAGTTATCAACAAATTCTCACTTAACGCTTGTTAGCCTTTTTTTTTTTAATATAAAAATGTTTATTTCTATTGTGTTTTAAATATTTACGTCTTCAGTAGGAATGAATGGAACTGGGCCTGAGTACCAAAGGGAATTTGAGAAGTACTGGGAGACAGAGTAAAGCATTGCTGAGTTGGCTATTTTCATGGGATATTGATTCACATTAACAAAAAAATTAAATATCACCAGCGTTACCCTTAAGTATGCGATCATAACTCAATACAGTGGTTATGCAGGGAGATTGTATGAGATATTTCTTCATTGCACATTTGTTTCAGCGAGTGGAACTAAAAAAATCTTTCGACCAGTGAAAAACAGATCTTCTTTTGTTGATGTAAACTGCAGACAGTCTTACTCTCTTAGTGTTTTTTAATAATCAACTCCAATCCACAGACTGTAATTTATGTAGCAATGGCACATATGAACTATTTGTATTCTTTAATATCTATTGTAAATACACTCTGCAGGTTTAGTGTGTGCTGCAGAGTGGTGTGTTTGTTTGACACATATGACTAGCATGGACCTGATAAACACACACACACACACAGTGGTAGATCTCCTCTATCTGACTGAACAATAGAAACTTCTGTATTATATGTAATCACTGCCTCTCCTCTACATTTACAGAGAATCAGATTCATTGAGAACCTTTTGCGCTGCATTTCTACTACAACCTCTTAAACACAGGTAACCAGATCCTAAAGGTTGGCAATGTACAAATATTATACCTGTCACGTTGAATACAGAGAAGTGAAAATCTTAACAATAGAAACACCTACACTGTATCTGTCAAAGGATGGTTTGCTTGTTTCTTAAGAATGACACATTCTTCACTTTGAAAGAAACCCAAAACCCAAAGCAAAAGAGAAGTCCCTTTAAATCAAACCTACAACTGTTTGAACACAGACAGGTGGTGTCTTGTCCACTATTTGACAAGTATAACTACGGCTGTAAAGACTGGACTGGTGAGTGACTGTAAATACATGATGGCTGACTAAAATGAGCCCACCAGCTTATACACGAGCTAAAGATATCTCTTAATGCGTTTGACAGATCTCAGGCAGAAGAGGGAGAAGTACAGTTTGACTGTAGGTTACACCTTGTACTTCATAAAAACAGTCCTGGTGATGGTGTCATCTATTCTTGTCTCACTTGATCCACATATGCTGGGCAGCCGAAGTTTTAAGCTTCGTACACCCTGAGGGAGAAACAAAAATAAGAGTTAATTTTGCAGTGATTCCTAACATTTGTTTTGGTTGTGGCTAACTTCACATTAGACTTTTCTGCCAGGATCATCTACGGCTTCCACCCAGGGTTTTTAGTCTATGGACAAATAAAGGATCAAATGTTTCTTTAGCTGAATTTGTTGGCTTTGCAGATGAAAGCGGAAGGGCATAGATCTAATCAGTCGGTAACCCACAGAGAGAAATATGGCTGTGTACTGAGCACATTCTGCATCACTACCTTCTCCACAGGGCTTTTGTCTGTGGCTGAACTTGACCCCTGACCTCCCCATCATAGAGAGAAGGTGAGAGGATGAGTTTTGACCAAACAAATCGATAAAGCATCATAGAAAAGCCACTGGACATGATATACAAGTCAGAGTCACTGGTAACAGAGGTTGGTACATGTGGGTGTGTGTTTGTGTCAAGTGAGCAATAAGTTTGTGTATTACTACAATGGCAAAATATCATTTTTACTTTTTGTTTTTGTTTTTTTTTTTCCCAACAGATTTATATTGATAATATACTGATTAATAGTAACAAGATTGTTACCTGTGCTTGTCCTTCCAGATGCGGAACCATTTGACCAGATTCTTGGTGCTCTGAAGTTTGGGATGAAGACAGTACTCCTGCCCTTTGAACCGAGACACGTTCTCCATTGTCACACTGAGGGGAGGAGCAGAGAAGAGACAACAAAAAAGAGAGATTTTATTAAACCCAAAAAGCCTCACGTTATTACCAAAATAATTTGCCTTCATCACCCTGAAGAAGACAAAAAAAATCAGTGAATAAAGCATAGTGTACTGGAGAAGAGTTGTGCGTGTGAATAATTCAACCAAATGTTAAAGTGTTAGTCAATTTGCACCTCCATGTGAGTTTAATTTAAGATTGTAGGGCCACCAACAATTCATAACACTAGCCTCTGTAGCTTCATGTCAGCCTGTGCTCAAATTAGTTTCACAGCCCCAAAAATGTGCATCTACGGTAATTCCTCCCAAACAACAGACTAAATCAAATACTCCACAATCAACAGAATCTGTTTATTACTGTATCATGACTCTTGGTGCAGTGGTTCCTAAAGAAAATGTAGAAATTGTGCAATAAACATTTGACTTTTGAATTTGTGCTGCAAACACATGGCAACATAGCGACAAGTGTAGAATTAGCCACGTTGACTTCCATAGTTTGAGAGATGGCTGGGATCAACTAAGAGTCGAGAGCTGAATAGAGTAAAAACACAGATTTAAAATATTTCAAACCATCTGAAAGCCAGTGTGAGTCATTTGAGCAGAGAGGGGACAAGTTGTGTCACGGTTGACATGTTTTTGCCCCAAATTTTAGCTGCTATTCTTTGCTGCTCTCAATAACATTTCCACAGTTAAATGCCTTCACAATTCAAAAAAATCAGCTTGCACTGGGCGGCCAGTTTCTTGGCAATGAAGCAATACTACGGAGGTGCCACTTAAAAATGTGACATCTAAGCTCATTGAATCAGTTGGTCTGTCTGTAACCCTCTGCTTAAGGCAACAGTAGAGACAGTCTGCCTGCATGTGGCATATTCAGGCCACATAAGAGAAATGTGGGAAAAAACTCTCACCATGCCATGGGGCCTCTCCATCCAGTGACACACTCAAAGGCACACCAAACCATGAATGTCCAATGAGTTGACTAGTAGAGAAAAGACTTGACTCTCGATAAAAATGTTGCATTCAGTAGTTATAAGGATTAAAGTGTTTTGCATCTATTTTACTGCCCATTCAGTTGTCACTTTGCTTGGCCATTGAGGTTTAGTTGGGCAGCTCTGCATGCTTTGTTATGGAAGAACTGAGCTTTGACAGTGCGCTTGATAGATAGAACATGAAAGTGCCTTTGTATGCATGCCAATGATCTCATATCTGCGCGGCTGTAATAAACATACCCTTAATGTTCATTCACGGCTGCTTAGCAGGGGTGAAATTTTATCTAATTACTGTGTTAATCTGAGCTTTAGTTTCTCCTCATTAACATTCACCTGGGCAGCTGAGGTGCAGCCACTGGCTCTAAAAGCTCATATGGTTAGCAAAATGTTTCATAGGCACTGGGGGAGAATGCACACTGTGAGAGAGCTAAAAGCAGAACAAAAAAGCAAAAGGACAAAAGAAAAAGACAAGAAATGATGGTAGTCAAGCGTACTTTAACTTATATCAGTATTTCCACTTTTTGCTACTGTTGTTGCTCCACTACATTTAAAGGGGAAATACTGTACCTTAAACTTAACAACATATATTTTGGCAGCTACTAATTGCTTTGCAGATTTAGATTTAACATCCAAAATATGCTCATCTTATCAAACAGCCAAAAAGAGTAGAAACATTAAAATGCTTCTTACATGTTAACGAATAAGTAATGTAAGCATGACAATAATATAACACTCTACAATGAGGTATTCTCCATAATCAGCATATTTCAAAGTACAGGTTAGACTTGTGTTCTGTAAGGACATTTACCTCTAAGGGAGTGTTTTTATAGTATTGTATTACTATTTTTAATTAAGTAAGTAAAGGGTCTGAATGTATCCTGAGCTGACAAAGGCATAACACAGGGTAGAAGCAGAGAGTTAGTGAGAAAAAGACAAGAGAAACAAGTGATAAAGACAACGAGCATCAACAAGAAACATAATGAGTGATAAGACAAAAAAGAGGGTGAAAATATAAAAGAAGAAGAATAAGACAAAGTGGAAAAAAGACTGAATTTAAAAGCAAAACTAAGAGGAAAGGAGAAAGGACATAAGGAGAAAACAGGGACATTTCGGGCTCTCAGCTTGTGTGTGTTTGAGGTTAGGAGTGGTCGCCCAGAATGCCAAACTGAGCGCCGTCAGCCAAACGGCCACAACAAAGGCCAGAGGGGGGACTCTCTCACTCATTTCTCTCCTGCTCGCTTTCTTTCTGTGCCTTTCCGGAGCCTGCTGAGGCTCATTTTTCACTGGGCACCAGCGGCTGGTGGCCCCCATCTCATGCTAATAGAGCAGCCTTAAATAATAGTTATGAGGCAGTTTACACACACCACAGACCTGTGGGTCGACAAAGACCAAATCAAATCTAGTCTCAAACCTATTTTGGTTTTTTTTGGTGACAGACAAAATCATGTATTTACTTGGTTTCAGCATTGAACAACAAAGAAATATATGGGATCTATGTTATCTGATTAATCAGTTGCAGGTGGATCATATTTCTGTGATAATCTGTACACGCCACACTTTGTCAGTTGCAGCAAAAAAATAAAAACAATTTGAATGGTGTCACTGTTACATTTCACCCTTACATCCAGACATACATGTAACAGGAAAAATCCAAATCCAATCATCCATCATCATTTTTATCATCATATGTTCCTGTGTAATAATTAAACATTATAATTCTCATCTCAATGTGCTTAATTACTCATTACTAATTACTCACGAGTATTATACAAGTATACACACACACACACATCTTTTAACTAAGAGATAATCTAAACTCTACTCTTCTATGGCGGGGACACTTTTGTCCCTGAAAGGGACTGTGACTGTGTGAACAGTGTTTATTCCTGTCACATCCACACAATCTGTTTTCTTAGTCAGCTGCTGCTGTTCTGTCATACTGTTATTTGCCAGCAGGCGGCAGCAGAGTTTGTGCCTTAAACATGAAACCGACTCCAGGGAGGCTGCCATAACATCCCCATCTGTTGTCCATTCATGTAGCTTTGATATGAAACATCAAATAAATTCCACTGAGAACTTACACCTCACATTTTTACTTCATCCCCCAACACTGAACTCATACACAGAATATATAGTACATAACGTACACATAATGGGTGACTTTATATATTTAGGATTGGAATGTCTGTCTGACTGCCACAGGTTACATCAAGTCTGTTTGGATCTCTTAAGTAGAAGAGGCCTGGCTATTATCAAACTGAAGCTGTCTAGTTGCTCGGGCTGTGATTTAATGGGTCAAAGGTCAGATGGCAAAGAGACAGAGTGGGAGGATCAAACAGACATATATAAGTCATAAACCAAACTAAAACTATATATATATGGATCTTAGATGTATGATAATACAGAAATAATGCTTTAATGCTTTACCGTCCATCTGATTGTCATGTAGAGAGTCCTCAAAAGTTCTGTAAAGCTGTGTTTCTTTTCTCCCCACCTTTTGAACTAATGAATCATCTTTAACTCCAGGCTGTGGAGTGTAAAGAAATCATCACTTTATCGTTACACTGTAAATCCACCTAAGTGCTTTAAGCACAGACGCCAGGATGTTTTGAAAATGCCTGTCAAGCTGCCAAATGTTTTTATGGTACGTTGGAGTACAGTCATGGCACAGTTACAGTTGTATATCTGAGTATAAATCAGGTACTTGTTTGTAGTGCACACATGGAGATGGAAGACAATGAAGAGGAAGAAAAAGAAAGGCAGGAATGTGAGAAGATAAAAAAAACAGAGAGACAAAATGGTTATGAAAATGACTGACTGAGGAAGAAGAAGGTACAAAGAATGAGAGGGATAAGGAGAAAAGAAGAAGAAGACAAGTCTCACTCACAATATCATCTTCTCTTGGCAGTACGGGTGTTTAGGTTTGATCTCCAGCTTCTGTACATCCTTGTATCGGATCTTTGGTCCTTTTCTGGTGCACCTGCACTTGTAGGCTGTTGAGAAATCAAACACATGGGTACAATCAAATCATCTTTAGTCGCTGTATTTTCACATAACAGTGACACAATGTAGTTGTAATTCTGGAGACGTACAGTGATATAACGGAAACTGAACTGTGCGACAGATTATTACAGTAAGTTTCAAAATGACTTCAGGCAAACTGATAGACAAGCTCATTCTTTGTGATTTGACAGCAAATTGGCTCTCAACCATTATTAAATCCCCAGTTTATTTTTAAATTGCACACTGATGAGGAGGATTACTAGTGCCAGTACTTAAGTCTGGTATCTTACTGCTAAAGCTTCACGTTTAACAAACAGTGTCCCTTCAGTTTAACCGCTTGATTCATTCACATGTACAACACAGTAAAGGTTTTAAATAAAGTCACATCTAAACATGTTTAAAAAAAGTAATAAAACTGAAAACTGGCATTCAGTCGGTACCCTGCAAAAGTAACCGGCTATTTCTGTCACTGCCACTGTTCACTGCACAGCCACAAAATGAACTGATTTGGTTCAAGAGATTCGAGTTACGCAAGGAGAACCTGTGGCTTCAGCTGCCTTGCTTTCAAGTAAGATTTTGTTGTTTAATAAATTCCTGCATCATAAGCACAGCGAAGGAAACAAACAGGTGTTCCACTGTGGTTACCTGCAATCTCCCTTCTTAACTATCTCCACATTTACTCATTTCAGTCAAACATCTTCTCCAGGTTCAATTTTCTGGCTGTTTTTATTTTATGCTGGTGAATAGAGGCAGAGGAAATGAGTTTTGCTGGGTTGTATATCTGCGATGGGAGGTGATGACCTGGGTAGTCCAAGGTTTCCTCCATCCATCACCTGCTATCTGTCCGGACCGCCTGCCTTTAAATCTGTCACAAGCCCCACAGTGGTGGCCACACTTAGCACAGACACACTGTACAACAAAGGCCAATAAAACCAGGGAGACATTGAGGGTAGTATATCTACGTGTGCTATCAGCACTGCGTAATGGGGAAAAACAGCTCCAACACTTTGCACAGTTAGATAGAAGAAGATAGAATCTACTTTCCAAATCAAAGTACTTCTTCACTCCTATTTTCAGCCATCTATGTGATGGTATTGGTCATTTTATAAACCAATACGTGAATGAATACATGGTGAAAAAGACAACTCTCCAGCCAATCTGTCAACAACATTTAATGAATGCAAGTATCAGTGAATCCAGTGCAAAATGCAATATAAGTTGATGAGTACTGGCTTCTCCTCATTCTGCACAAAATATATGCACATAGCAAAGCCCTACCAAATAATAATAATGCTCCTTATTAATTTAGACATACAGAAACAATTCTTCCACCAAATTATTTATACATTAAATCTGTTGTTTTCAATAGAAAAATGACATTTGCTTCCATCAGTTTTCGTCCAGTCCCCCACCCCCTTCCACAAGGCTCCATGAATATTGGCTTAAATTATTTCAGCTGCATATGGTGAGCTTCACTTGTCTTGCCAGACACAGTGAAGTCCCAGAGTGGTGTTCAGAGTGCAAAAAGGCTTGAGAACGCCAACTCCAGTCTCATGACGAGATCAGATTTTCACACTTTCGCCACAGTTGCATTCATCGTTGCAATCTAGTTTGAAGAAGCTCTCTGTGTTTACAAATAAAACTAGGTTATGAACAAAGTGCTGGATTGGTTTTCTGATCAGATTAAAACACACGCAACAGGGGGCATATCGATAATATCAACATAAAGTCACTTTGTGAGCATCATCATGCAAAGGCATCAGTGAAACTTTAAGGTTAAGTTGCTGTTTTCGTAACCAGCGCAGGACATTCGGGGACCTCTGACAGCAGCTTGACGCGCGATTCAAACAAACTTTGGACTGGAAGAGAGATTTGCATTTATTTCTCTTATCCTTCCTTTCTTGCACACATAACAAACCAAAACGTACAGCCTGCGTCTCCACCTATTGTTTGTTATTCAGTCACATCTTCTCCTGAGAGCGTCCATAGCTTCGGTGTAAAACAGCGCATTTTCACAAATGACTAACTTAAACTAAAGACGAACAAACGAAAAGTAATTTACCTTCTGCACTCAGGAAGTACAAAGCCACCACTAACAACAGTAGCACAGCTGTGCACCGATGCATGTCTTCACAAATAAAAAAAAGATGGATTTTCTTTTTCAATCAGGCTCCTCAAAATCCGTGCTCTCCAAACAGTCTCTACGAGTAAACGCACAAATATATCAAGAAAGAAAAAGTCTTTCGAAGTGCAAATGATATCCACTTGCAGTGAGAGTTGGATGGCAGAACTGAAGGAGCGCTGCGGGTTTTCTGCTTTTTTGGAGTCCCTTTGGAGCGCTGGTTGTGCAACTCCGTCTGTGCGTCCTGAGCGCTTACATGAATCGCCAATCACTCGTTTAGGTCTCTCTCCCTCTCCCTTTCTCTCTCTCGCTAGCTGTGGAGAAGCAGGCAGCAGCTCTTTTAAAAAGCAGCCCGCTGCCCCCCTCTCATTAATATGCACGGCCAGACAGCGAATCAAACACTTGTGGCCTGCGAGGGAAAAGTGGAGAACGTGGAAAGGGAGGGAAGGAAGGGAAAAGACCAAATACACATATTGTCCATTAAAATGAGGGTGGAAAGACGTCTGCTTTGGTGGACTGTGTTGACCACTTGATATTAGGATCCTGACCTGATCATAACTGACGGTGAACTTAGAGGGATGTGAGAGAAACATGAGAGGAAAGGCAACGTCTGCGCTCAGCGCTTGAACGTTACATCATCTGGATTTAACCTGTATCTCTATGAGATTGTGTGTAGTGGTTTTTGTATGCGCGCAGTTTCCGGGGTTATCACTGGCTCACAGGGCAGTTAAAATGATTGCTGATGATAACTGACAACGTAGTTTTCGTAGTTTTATAAACTTTGTTGCTGAATATATCTGCCCTAATTTTACTTTGGAAAAATGTGCTGTTTGGATTCAGTGATCCCGGCAGAAATCTCAGCTCTCAGTTTTACATGATTAATAAGTATTGTTTATTTTGACCAAATATTCTGAATGCTTTACAAAAAAAAAACTGTTAAAACGGTTAAGCTTGACCAAGTGTTTGAGTGGTTTTTAAATATGTTATTTATTTATTTATTTATCTATCCATCCATCCATCCATCCATCCCCTGGTGTATTTAGACAATGCGATGATGATGTTCACTTGATGCACACTTGTTCAATGAAGTTTTTAAACACCTAAAAAAGTTTGGTTTCCAAAGCTATGAATAAATTTGTCTCATTGGCTGGAAGTAGTCATCAAGTGCACAACAAGCTTAGACAAGCTTAGATTTATTTAGTTCCCAGTGCACGCTAGAATGGACTCACGTGCTCACACCTCAAATATAGTTCAGGTCAACAGTGTGACCTGCTCTGTGCACAGGTATCTACTTACAGTTAAGCCATTCTCACTGGTGAAACAGCCTTGTTGCCATGGGTTAAACTGACTGCAGCAAACCTAAGATGATGATAACGTGAACACTGGTTCATGTTATCATCTGACTAGCTTTTAAGCTGAAATCTGCTGCCTGCTATGGCCAAATATGACACTATGAGAGCGCTGAGAAGGAACCAAAACCCTAAAGTTTGGGACCGGACAGCAAAAACAATGGGCTGGAACGAGAGTTGAGCAGCAGATTTGGGTCATTATTCTCTATAGGTTCATCACTGTGGGTGACCCCTTTTGATTAAAGCTGGTACTTAACTGAAGGATATAAACTCCTTTTAGAAAAAATAAAATTGCCACATAATCCAACATTTTTGTTTTGCATTTTCTGTTAATTCAGTTCAGTTCATTTACTTAAGCCATGGTTTTGGTGAACTGTTTCTGTGACAATCATTCTTTTGTACATCAATTCATTTCAAATCATTTAAATTACGACATGACGTTATTTCTGTGAGTGCACTGATTTAAACTTCTCTCTCCTATCCTCTGCATATGAATAAATGCAGCCATTGTGTCTGGGGATGCCATCAGGCTGAACCTTTGGCCTGTAAGAGATAGCCCTGAGAAGAAGGTCTGACCCCTCCCACCTGGGACATTCTGACCACAGGATTAAATAGCATTCATCACCATCCAGCATCATGAGGGATTTGTTTGTGTGTGTGTGTTCACTCCACTCTCTCACTGTGTGTTTGTGTTCACCTTTCTGCCCTGAACACTGATGCAATCAACTCCTGTCATCAGTCAAACCAGCGGCCATGAAACGTCTGTCTATCTGTGTGTGTGTGTGCGTGCAGTTTGCTCACACATGCATGTTCATATTTGTGTGCTTGTATCTACATGAGTAAAAGCATGTACGCCTGTAAGATGCTGTCTAATGTGTAACTTCACAGTTTTTATGTATGTGCTGCCTGAACAGTGAGCAAACCAGCTATAGATCCATCTTAAGGTCACTTCAGGGCAGACTATGTAACAGACAGTGTTGAAGTGAGTGGTTGGCTTTAAACAGCATTGAGAGATCTGAGATTTAGCCCCATGATGCCACAAATGTTGGTTTCTGCCTGAACATGGAAAACCCTGGAGTCTGGGCCACATACAGAAAGAAATCTAAATCGTGTACCAATCCCTCCTTTGGTCCCTGTAGTCATGAACAAGAGTAAAACGTGATGCCAGGTATCATTTACAGCGAACTGTGACAGATTAAGATGTACGTGACCCCTGCAGGACACTGATGCTGTGTGAATCCATCTCAAGTCTTTCTGATCTCAGGATAAAAGACGTGGGTGAGCTGCCTGTTCCAGTCTTCCGCTGAGGTGACTGATAATCAGTCGGACATCTGTTGTCTTCATCCATTAGATCACTTTAGCTTCAGTGAATACCAAAGGAAAGAAAGAAATTGAAGGCAGTAATAGGAGTTTAAAAATCTATGATTTAAGCCAAAAGGGATCTGACATGAAATGATGAAAATAACATAATATGTCAGTCTTTATCAGTCAGTTATTTATTTTATGATCACTAACCAGAACCAAACTGAGGATACTGAGAATATCACAGTGGTTTTATTTATTCATTTGTTTATTCCTATATACATAAAAGTATATACATTTGCAGCTCTAATAAAACACAGATAAAAGTAGTAGACAATATAATTCACTGAGTTGTTTTGTGAAAGCAGCTGTCAGAACACTTTGGCTACACTGCCAGGCCTTCTGGACACCTCTCCAATTCTTTTAACCTGACTTCATCATAAAGAGAAGGACCACGTCTAGTTACACAAACCTGGACTGCTTGCTGGACTGTAAACTCCATTTGTCCCGATGAGCTAACCCACACTGTGTCTAATTGCTTTTAGTGGACTTGGCAACAGTACAAGTGCAGACTTAATTCACAGGGAAATTGTACAGTTTACACCAGAGTCAAACACGGCAGAGGGTGTGTTTGGGATGATGTGTGGTAAAAGTGTGAGAAAAGACTAAGAGGAAAGGCGAGAGCAGCAAAGGGACAGAGGACAAGTTTGTGAATGATGCGTGTTGGGAGCCAGACTGAGTGTCTCAATATTTAAATACAGGCTGCAGTCTGTAACTAAAACACATAAAAACATTTCAGGTTGATTATATCCATCAGTGGATAAACCCTCACTGCCTGCAATTACAACTGCTCAAAACACCAGAAATGTATTTGAAATTATGTGTGATACAACATATTTTTATAGTTACGGTGAATATATAAGATTATAGCTGAAGTAACAGGCAGCTTGCAAATGATGTCAGTGTACTGTTATGGACGTTGTCAAAGGTTTACTGCAGATGATAAGCATGTTGGAGGGGATTTCTCTGTTACTGACAGATACTTGAAAGCCACGACCTCTTCCACCACAGGAAGAACAGAACAGCAGCTGCTCTCTGTTCTGTGCCAAAAAGCAGTCCAACATTTTTATTTTGACTTTTAAAAATCTGACTCGGTGGCAAACAGTGTTCTAAAATGTACTCCACACAGAAAAGCCAGAGTCCACGGTTACACTATGTAAGTCGTTAATCAAAGGTAGTATATATTCATAACATTTTCAATATTTCAAAATATATATTTTTAGACCAATTATCTTCAGCTGGGTCCCTTATATCTTATGGAGATTCTACTTTGCATCCGTCTTATTTGCATACTCTCCCTGTGTTTGTCTTGTTTCCTGTTTCTTGTTGTGAGAGAAACACAACATGGAGATTTGCATGCATACAGGTCAGCCGGAAGACAGACAGACAGACATGTAGACAGACAGGTAGGCCAGTGCTGAAGGTTACTGCAGTAAATAATCATAGTGTCTATGTGTAGGATTATGCAGGCATGCTGGGACACTGCATACAGAATGCCAGACAGGTTTGCAGATTCTGGGAGGTAACAACTGGTAATGGGAGGCTATGCATTGACTATGTTTTGTTGTTTTCCTGCAACAGATTATTCCTGAAGCCATAAATAAACCAATGAACAGACAAGTGCATGTACAACTTACCACCATTAATTCTGCTGACATAAAAACGTGGCTAAAGTTCTATGAGAGTTTGATTCTGAGCCTCTTAGCAGCCAGCAGACAGACAGCAAAATGGACAGCCAGACAGAAAGGTATGCAAAAAAGGTGGATACAGGTAAAGAAGCAGGCAGGTGTGTGAGGGTAATTCCTCTCAGGTGTCCGGGGTGGGGTGCAGGGTGAGACTAACTGCCATGGGCAAAGATGTAATTGCTGTTAAACCTGTCATGTTCACATCACACTGTTTTCATTAATTCACAGCCAGGAGGCTAAATAGTAGCAGGATAGGTTTGTAGTGAGACGATGACTGGAGGTTGGATTTTTTTTCTCCAGGGTGTAACATCCCTTCCTCTTGTTGTCATTTCACATAAACCATTTGACTCACGATTACTCTGAAAACTTGTTCCATTTGAGAGGGGATGTTTTTGTTTTAGCCCCAGCGTTTATTTGACAGTTCACACTTGGACTGATCTCAGAACTTAGAGAGTCCAGTTCTTTTTGTTATTTTCATGCTGTTCCTCAAAGGTTGAACCATTTTCAACTTGTGCATTTGCACTTTCAGCTAAATTTGCCCCTACTAGGTTGAAGTCACATCTGTCACTGGCTCTATTATTCACTTTGCATACAGTTTGAGCACACTACTACGTAACCAAAATATTGTGGGTCTGCAGAGATTTAAAAGACTATACTTTCAAATAAAAAAAGATTGCTCTTCAAAATAATGTGGAAATCATACTAAATCCACATCAATCCTCTGTGAGGCCTGGATTATTTATTTTACAAACAGATATCTCATACCATAGATATTTTCAAAATAAAATTCTTCTGCTAAATTAATGCTCATGTACACTCCAAACTGAAAGAGACTATCCTTCCTTATACAGGCCTGAGTCTGAGTGAATAATATACACAGATTACTCTTGTGCAGTGACATAAAAATGACCTAAGAACAGACAAGACAAACACACCATCAGTTGTAGCTTGTTTGGATGTGCATGGCTTCAGAAAGAGAGAGAGTTTGTGTGTGTGGATGTGTGTGTGCATGTGTGTGTGTGTAGAGATTCCTACTTGAAATCCCTTATATCCATGTCAGTTAGCACATAAACAGACATGCCATTAGTGCTCAGCAGAGAGATGCAGTGTCGATCTGTTTTGACATGCATCTCTGTAGAAAAGTATGTGACTGCACATAATGTCCACAGAACAGAGTGTACGTGAGAGCTCGCCATGGTGAGACCACAGACCACAGAGCATTTTGAAAATACATGTGTAGAAAGACATTAAAACATCGGGGCCAGGTCAGCAGAAAGGAAAAGTGCTTATGCCAACGGGATTTAAAGCCCAGTGATACTCAGCAGAGCTTAAACACCAAAAATGTGTAAAACTGGTTAATTATATTCTGTGAGGAGTAAAACTGGATGAAAGAAAATGAAAGAATGAATAGTAATAAGAATAAAGTGCAGAAATTTTAAATTAATTGAGTGAGTACTCAATTACTAACTACAGCCTGCAGCCAGTTAGTTTAGCTTGGTGTAAAGACTGAGAAAAGGGGGAAACAGCAAGCCTGGCTCTGTCTATAACAAAATCCTCCTAAAACACGGCTGATTACAGCACACCTTGTTTATTCAGTGCTTACAGAAACTGTCATCCTTTCAGAAAGGGAGCAAAAAGGTGTATTTTGCAAAATGTTAAATTATTCCTGTAGATGATGGTAAATCTTGTTATGCAACGATTCAGATCTCAAAGACACATTTACATGCTCATTTCTGTGCAAATGTGCAGGTGTGGAAATGTGTGTAGAGGTCCCTGCTGACGGGGATGTCAGGTCGGCAGGAAAAACCAAACAAACCATCATGCTCTGGCTCTAACTGCAATCAAATTCACCATGAAAGCAGCATATGTTCAGTCCCAGAACACGTCCTATTTTGAGGTATTTCATGACACTGATCCTGGCTTGTGTTGATGTTATGTAAATTTTTTTTTTTACACCATATTAAGGCCGATTCTAAAAACTGACAGCTCATTCCACTTACATCTAGGTTACGTGGGACACAGCTGACTGGACACTGAAATTTGTATGATAAAACAAGAACAGAACAAAATTAAATTGGAAGGAGGGAGAAAAAACAGTACAGTGGCAACAGGACTAAATAAGAAGATTATTTTAAAAAAAGCATTTGCATGGTATTATTAGTAAAATGATTTGTAAAGATTTTGTTTTTTATTAACTTCGATTTGTATACCAAATTGCAAAACAACAGTATAATGTGCTTGCTGGAGTAATGAAGAGGCTGCAATGTTTTTCCAACCCATGTGAGAAAAAAATATTGATTTTTACCATGTGTAGATCTTTGCCAGACTTTTACTTTATCAATTCAGCCCGACACTGAGTTCATGTTATTTGATTCTGTTTGGGACCGGGGGGTTATTTTATTTGGTTTGCCCTCGTCCCTGCTCAAGTAATTTTCAATTAACACAGAAGCACCGGTGGAGGTTACTTGAAACAGTTACGACAGGAATTGGAGACATTTTCTGATTTAATAGTTATTTCTGTAAATCAACTTATAAAAGCACAGTTGAGTCAATCTCCAATCCACATATGCTGCCATTTCTGTCACTATTTTTCACTTATGTGGCTATTTTACCTGCTCTGGCACAGGAAGCGGACATCCTGAAAATCCTACCTACACAGTTCTGATTGAAAGGGTTTGGTTTCACCATCCACTTGCAACATTTGTCATTGTGCACAATACCAAAGCCATTTGATCTGTTGAACAAATCTCAGATGTGGGCCATGACTCAAAAGTCTGCCTAATCTGGATGTTTGGCAAGCATCTCCTTTGTAGTGGCACAAGAGAAGAGGTCAGGGACTCTCATTGGGATCAATCCTCTGGGGACCATGAATATCTACAGCAAATTTCATGGGAATCCAGCAATTAGACTTTAACATTGCTTTTGCAAGGACCAAATTGCTGGTCTTCTGTTTTCACTTCATAGTAAGACTACATTAAAAGTCAGGGGATCTCCATGTCATGGCAGTGCAGCCAGGACTTAACATTTTGACCAACAGACCAACAAAATCCTGAGGCACTGTCACTAATGACAAGAGAGGACAATAAATATGTAATTATTTTTCGATCTGATCCATAATCTGCCTAAATGTTTCAAAGCAAACTGTAATTCTATGTAACTCTCAAAGTCGAGAGCTTTTTCAAAGTTGGTTCATTGTTTTGTTGCTTTTTCAAAACATGAGGCTGGTGGGGATGGATGATGGGAGCTGATGACAGGTGAAATAACCCCGATAAATTCACTTGGGTTGTTTCCTCAGACTTGAGAAACCTCGTTCAGAGCCACAGATTATACAGCTGTTTTCACAAGCTCAGTAAAACTCCCAGTGATTACTGCTCCTGTCAGTTTTACACACCGACTCCAATGTGTAAAATCAGTGCACTTCCCCTTTAACTCTAAGCCTTAGTCAAAGTTTATCTCAGTGCAACCGGCACTGGTATTATAATGTGATATAAACTTCAAAGTCTTATCTGAGAGAGAAAAACAAGTTCATGCAAAGTGTAAACACACACGGCTTTACTGATATGATATGATATGAAATACAGTATGAATGTGATCGGATAGCAGCCAAGAGTGGGAACATGGTCTGTGTTTGTGAGAAAGTACAGCCCACGAGAACTGTCATGACTCGCCCAGAAGCTTGATATAATGCTCAGCCTTGAACATGACTGCTGCCTGTTTTTATTTATGCTGCCTTTTACGTAAGAGTTGTAAAAGATGACCCTTTCTGCCTCTAATGAAAAGAGAATACAAAGTTTACAGCATCAGGTTTCCTGACCTAGCACCTGCCGTCATTGTTTCTGTCGACAATGCCGCCTCACCGTCTAGTTTCCTGCTTTGAGAAACAACAATTTTTGGTGTTTGAAGAGATAAAAGTAAGAGTGTTGAAAACAGCTACAGCAACTCTGCTGTCCTCGTGGCTCAGCTGACAAGATCAAAAGCAAAACAAAAGCTGCAAAGACACTGTGTGATCATACTGATCTTGTACATTGTGTGAATGTGTTTTTTCTGCACGGACAGAACCTACGATTTCTCTGCTCAGGCTGAATGAAAATATAAAGCCCCTGTTTGGATTTGACCAGTGACAATTCCAATGTAGTTTATTCAAAGAAGACGGATGTGTCCTCAGTGCTGACCAAAGGAGAGACAGGCAGCATCGCTTTGTGCAATTGTGTAGTAAATGGAAAGTAGGAAGAAAAAAAGAATAACATGGAGCGAGCATTGTATGTCTGTTCTTCACAGAAGTTCAGTCTTATATCACAGCAGCCTCAAGAGTTTTAGCCACAACATGTAAAATACCACTCCTGTAACATTAAAACAAGCTCTGTACAGTACAACAGATCTTTTGACAGCAGCCATGTGGGAAACTGGACTGTGGAACTGCTCAAACCACAAAACAGCCCACCAAAATTTCTGACGTGTCAGAAACCACCTGATCATCCGGGGGCCTGATCGTTGATCATTTAGGTGATTAATCAGATTCCATCAGAAGGGGGAATAGAGAAATTATGTTTTGAATGATTAGTAAGCTAGGGGAATTGATGTTTGATTGTCAGCCTGAAGGTAACCACACAGTTGAAGGCATGAATACTACACAAATGAAAGAGATAAAGTTCCCAGTCTATAAACATCTTTGCATAAAAATGCACCTGAAAACTTAGTATATATCTATTTATGTCTTTTTATAGTATCTGCACACACTTTTTTCTTTACCTCTTATTTCTTCTGTCTACCTTTGTGTTCTCCCTCCTTGTCTCTCACTCCTCTGGATCCTTTCTGCTGTTGCCAAGTCAGATGGAAGATTTCAGTGAGCAGATGCAGACGTAGGAGAGATGTTATCCATTTGTTCCCTGCACAATACAAAAGCTCAGAGTTAGATTCAGAACCCTGCGCTGTCTAAACATGAACCTTGTTGTGCAACAAAACATATGGACAAGACATATCATGTTAAAAATGTGTTTTGTGTATAAAGTATTACTTGTTAACATATGTTGAAATGTGTTTTGATTGTAGGTTTTGAGAGATTGTAGTCTGTGATATCTCTAAAATCCTATTAACTTCAGGAAACTGTGGAGTTTTTTGGTCCTGAATCAAAACCTAACTGAACTAGACATCTTTTTTCCAGCCACAAATGTACTGAATACTCCTGTATTTATACACATAAAATGAGCTGGATTTCCAGAATAAAACAATACACCAATCAGATATTTAGAAATAACTTTGTTTTGCGGAAATTCTAGATGTGAATTGTGGTTCTGAGATCTGTTGAGTATTGTAAGGCACTGCAATACTCAATGCCTTACAGGGTGTTTTCTCTATGGAAACTACTTTACAGGGTTGAAAATGATATCAATCTTCTCATCTGGCTTTGGCTAACAAGGGAAAAAAGCATCTTTTTGCTGGACTATAAAAATGGGTTTTTGTTCTTCACTAAGCTGAGGAATGGATAAACACAGTGAAAGAGGGAAGAGGAGAGATCTACACGGAGGTAAACGATCAAAGATTCAGATAAGAATCAGAGGCAGACAGAAGATGGCTAAAGATTTAAAAGGCTGAAACAGCAGTAATCCAGACTGCATGTGTCAGGAGATTAATACTGCTCATTCAAGGAGATGAAACACACTCAGATCTGAGGGTGTCTGCTTCTGTCCAGAACACTATGCTGTCCAGCTCCTCTCTAAATAAACAGCAGCTGATGGTGATGAAGCTACAGAGCTGCCATACCGGTGATGTTCCCCTGAATGTGGAGAACAGAACCCCACAACTTTCCAGCTCCTTTTTTTTTTTAATCTACCTGGTTTGGTTCCTCATATAAGAACGTTCTAAAGGGGAAGCAAGTGATTGATGGATTTTATTAACCTCTACTGGTGTCCAGTAGGTATTACAGCAGCATAAAGTGGACATACCTCCTTCTTATCCAGCGCCACTGGCCTGTAAAAACAAAACCAATGCTATCCAATTTTCACAATAAAGGTGAAAAAACAAAAGTCAATGGAAAGATTTTTAGAAGAGGTACAATCATAACATTCAAAAAACGTTATTGTCTTTTTCCATTGATGAGCTGTTAATCAGCCAAAGAGTTTGTGTCCATGTGTGTCTGCATGTGTCCTTCACAGAACAGATGTGCATTTAACAAAGAGAGTCACTGTCCTTTTGCTTGTTTTGAAATTCTTTGATTTAACACTGATCTTAATCAGATAACTGCAGCAAAAACTATGACCTCAATTCAACTGGCTAAAAATATGATAACTCTGAAACTTGTACATCATTATCAAAAACCTTTTTTATGTTACTTTTATGTTTTAACAAACCAACGTGTACGCACAAGCCAGTGGATAACGACTGTGTCACGTAAGGATATACATATAGATGGAAAACTGAAGCCTGATTTGTGTTTTATTATATTGCACTAGCCTCTCTTCTGTTAACGTCTGTCTTCTCCTCTTAGTGAATAAAAAAAGTTTTATAACTGATAATAAAACAGTATCACAGCTTCCTTTCTCTCTTTCTACAGAATACTCTCAACTTCTAAATTCTCCTTCAGTCTCAACAGGGCAGATGTTTCAGGTGTCTGTTTGACTCAGGCTGAACGCTGTCAGCTATAACTCATAACATTTAACTGCCCTCATCACCACAGCTCATCATTACCTTCTCATTTTCCAATCATCTAAATTACTTCAGTTAATAGTCTTGTGGCCAGTTCAAACATACTTCGATCTTTTCATTCTCATATTTTCTTCCTTTCCAATAACAACCACATGCACCTGTTAGTATCCAGCTTTGGCCAAACCGTGCGCTCTGATTCACCAAAACACAGCAATTATTGCTGATTAGAAAAGCAATTTTCACGAGGCAATTCCAACTTTATAAAATCAAACAAAATTATTTTGTCTTCTCTCTGTGAGTCACGGAGTAATGACCAGGAGGTTCTTGTCACAGAGTGAAATGTCAGAAGAGCAGCTGTGTCAGCTTCCCTCATGATAGTTAATAAAAAGTTCAAGTATCATCCCTGAGCACTTGGATGCTTGTGTCAGTAGTTCTGAGTAAAACCACTGATCAGTCACTGTCAACACTTTGTGATGTATTTCGTCTTGATGAAATGATGATGTGATGAAATACTTTGTATGAACACCTTTTAAAATACATTTTTAAATGACCCTGATTGTATTTTTGAACTCTAATGAATAAATTTAAATATCTCTCAGTTAGCCTTCATTGTCACACCAAATCATTTTGTCGGGATTTTATGAGGGTTGTTTGGGATTAAAATGATCTGGTAGTACGACAGGGAAAGTGACCTTTTTCATGTTTTTACCTAAAGGGATCAGAGTGTCTTGTTGCCTTTGTTAACAGGGCTTGAATGTCGAGAATGTCGAGGCAGCTAGCCTGTCTCTGTCTGAAGGTAACAAAATGCACCTCTTTACAATTCTTATCCAACACACAGCAAGAAAGCAAATAAGTGCTTTTGCAAAAAAAAAAAAAACATAAGAAAACTGCTTAATGAGTATGTGTGACATGTCTTGTAAACAACCTCGTTCAACAGAAAGGCAGATTATGTTTCAAACAAGTTTGACTTCTCAAAGAAAACAGGCCAATCAGACGGTTGTCCTTTGACAGGCTGCATGTGCACAGTAATTATGGAGCTTGTTGGTGCATCAGCCGCTGTCATTCATCGACTTATCCTGAAACCTTCAGCATTCCTGACTGATTTTACCTGCACACAACTCACGAGAGCGTGAAGCTCAAAGTTAAGCTGAAAAGACGGGAAATTTTATTTCCTTTTGATGCTTTCCTGACTCTAATGAAGCGAACAAAGGTGCTCTGAGATGCCTGTCATTCAGTTTTTTTGTTCACAGTTTCCTTCAGTGAAAACCATTTTCATCATGAAAGGCAACCAAGAGGCCTCAGATACAGTGGAAAAACACGCAGCAGTTATGCACGTTACAACGTGATAATGAGAGACAAATATATCATCTGATCCAACATATTCTCGTTTGTTTTAGGTGAACAGCAGTGACATGTTTATTTTCAGTCTAGGCTGTACATGTAAACATAAAGGCTGAGAACATGATAGGCTATAGGCCACCACGCTAATGCTGGCACGAGACGAGGAGCACGCCCATGGAAACGTGACCAGATTCCTGAATAATTCACGTGTCATGTAAAGGGATAGCGCTGAGATCATGTGCACGGAAAGGCCACTCGCTCTGGAGCTCGAGGATATACGTGGCGTTGGCGCAGATAAGTACAAAGAATCAGAACAGATAGAGTGAGTTTTCCCGTTCTATAAGTGAGTCATTTACTGCAGAAGCAGATATCTGATGTCCTGGCATACGTTGATGAAATGATGAAAGAAAACATACACATTGTGTTTTCATCAGGTAAAATGGCCGCTAAGTTGATCAACTTGAATTACAGGTTTGATTCGGATAAATTAAAACAACAACTATAAGATTTTAGTGGAGCATGAGAGTTCAGTCTTTACCCTGGAAATGTTTTGAAGTTTGATAGAAAAATTTAGTCTGGATCTGATCTCATTAGCATTTCATGGACTTACCCATGTACAACCATCTCTAATCTCATGATTGACAATAGGCAGGCAAACTCTACTTGTCATCGTGTGTGGTTTAAAAGCTGATTGCCAAGTCAACCTTGTCATAAGATTTTTTTTGGCCCAGATTTTAGTCATTTGGGTTTTGGGTAAATTAATTTTAAGGGCCATCACAGCAAATAGGTCGATAAAAAACCTTTGTTTAATCAGGTAATCTCACTGAGATCAAGATCTCATTTGCAAGAAAGACCTGAGTACAGCAAAGAGAAAGTAAAACAAACATAAAATGATGATAATTAACATGATGTCTGTCTTATTATACAGGACCCGAGCGCCTGTTCTAAATGTTGGAGTTCTGTGTCCAAGGGGGACATCCGGCAGCTTTGCATTGTGCTCATTAGGCATTGATGAGGCTGGTTAATTATTTACCGGCTCGTGCTCATTAACTCTGACCACAGTGACCTTAAGGTATATGAGTCACACTTCAGAATGATGTCACGAGTAACACACACATAAGGATCATACACAGAAGAGTATACAAACGTGTACAAGCACACAGGTAGGCAGACTCGCTCATGGAAAGATGTAAGAACACGCACTGACACCTGAGACTTCCTGTTATTGTGAGAGGCCAAAGACAGCTTCTCCGCTCTCATGGAAACAAGTGATTAACCCCGTCATCCAGCTCCTCAAAACTTCAGCTCTGAAATCCATGCGACGGAGCGTCAAAGCCTACAAATGAAAATGATGCTGCTGAGCTGCAGCTACAGCCTTGCGCTGACAGGTAAGAGACGCAGCTACAGTATCTGTTTACACCAACACATGAGCGAACAGTCCTTCACCTGCTTCAGCACATACAAACACACACCAGCATGAATGAACTGGTTCACACAGGCCCAGGAAACCAGGACACATGAAGGAGGAGGTAATGCTGACTGGACTAATTTCTCTCTATAAGGAGTCTCTTCCAGTAACGTCACCCTGTCAATGAGGGTTATTATTTTATTTAAATAATTTTGATTAATTAGTATTTTTAGTGTTTTTATCATTTATTTCTTAATGTTTAAACACGGGCTAAGAGAGTAACTGTACCCAGTCAAATAATACCGTTTCACTGTTCATTAGAGGTGAAGATGCAGACTCACTGACAGATGTAGAGATGCAATGAGTGCTCAATTAATCATTAGTTGATCTGTATAAATCACCTTGGGCTTTGGTAAATTATAGTGGGAACCTTTCACTGTTCTTACATTTAATAGACAAACTGAATGTTCAAGTAACAGAGAAAATAATCTGCAGACAAATTGATAGTTAAAAGAAACTAATCATTAGTTTCAGTCCTAGACACACACATGTAGTTGTAATTTTATTTCCACCCTTTACACTGTAGTATATCAGGGTATAGATAATTCTTAGATGATTCACTACATTTGAAAAATCTGGGTCCATTGGACAAAAACTGATATAAATTGATGATCCATAAGATATTGCTAAAATTTGTACATTAATATTTTTTTAACATGAAACTTAAGTTGTGCGTAGTTTTAAGTAAATTTAAACTTAAGGTTTGGTCGATCGGTGCAGAGCTGCAGGAGCTGAAGAATGTTATCACACAAGAGACAAAACTCACAAACTCACCTCCCACTGACCCAGAGCAAGGAGCTGAATATCTTACTCTCTCTCTCTCTCTCTCTCTCTCGCTCTCACACACACACACACACACACACACGCACGCACACGCGCACGCACGCACAACACAGACACAACAAATATACAGACAGATGCTTGGTCGCAGCTGTACTTTCGCAACAAGCCCAGTACCACTTGCAGTGCTTAAACTTTGGCATAAAAACAGCCACAACCTTCAGCCTAGACTATGTGTGTGTGTGTGTGTGTGTGTGTGTGTGTGTGAGAGAGAGAGAGAGAGAGAGAGAGAGAGAGAGAGAGAGAGAGAGAGAGAGAGAGAGAGAGAGTGTGTGTGAGAGCACAAACTCCACCAGAATCCAAGCAACTGCTATTGACCTGCGGTGGAAACAATTTGTGAATGAGACACGGGGTCGTATGACACACACATATGTGCACCCAGGAGGAATATATGCACAAGCACACAGATGGACTAATATGAAGTTAGACACCCACACACACAGACACACACACACACAGACACACACACACAGACACACACACACACACAGACACACACACGCTTATATAAACACCTAAACTGAAACATGTTTGCATGGGGTGTACTTCACACACAGCATCCAAATGACGGGTTTGTGACAACATTATGTTTTAAGTGGCACACACACACACACACAGACCCTTGTCCTCACTCAGCCCTCTCAGTGTGGAATGGGACAATTTTGTTCTGTCCATAAAGGCTGCTTTGTGGCCTGACAATCTGCTAAACACACACACACACACAAACACACCTAATGACTGCTTTGTGTCCACATTTAAAGGCAAGGACACACTCACACATCCACACAGAGACCAGCTGCTTTGCACCCTCATTATGTAGCTGTTAGGCTCAGGCTACTTGGGATTGCAAACACGGGCCAGGCAGATGTCCACTGGCCTAATGGTGCTGATGGCAGCCACACACACATGCACGCAGAGGGATGTGTGTACAGACACACACTACTCTCTCTCCTACACACTCTGTAAACTGAGCATTTGACTTTGTTGTTGTAATCTGGTGTCAGGTAGGCTTTTCCCAGGAAATACATATATCCTCTGGTTCACAGGAAGTGAAGCATTGATTGTACACTTCCAGCAAGAAGTGAGACTTTTTTTTTTTTGTCTGAAACAGAAAAAGGAAGAACTGGGCAGCGGCAATAATATCCACCACAAAATCCAATATGTGGAATTACTGTCTGCACTGTTTCATTAGACAGACAAACCAGTGTCGGGCAAAGTTTAATTTTGGCCCAGAGTTTAATGATGCTAGATGGAAAGTCAGGGGATAAAGAAATCATTTACCCCACATATAACGCTGCTCTGTGCAAAGGATTTCATTTTATTTCATTTTTCAGTCTATGTTGACAAAACAAACATAGCTATAGCTTGCAAGTATCTATGCACCAAATGTTTTTACTGTTGTTTTACCTTCAGACAGCTGTTCGAACGTACTTCATGTCACATCTGACTGAAGCTTAAAACTGAGAAATTAGATTTTCTTTCAACGTGATAAGAATTTTTTTTTCACCTTCAAAGTGTCTTATCTGTCCTTGTTTCATTTTTTTCCTCCAACACGTCCCATGAATTAAATACAAGTCTGACGTGCTAATAAAATGACGTGATGTGTTGTGTGATGTGATCACTCCTTTGCTGAACTCTGTAGGTTCACTCTCCGTATGGACCATATGAGTCACACAGAATATAGAGGAATGTGGGCAGCACTGTAGGTAGCAAGACCGAGACTGCGACACAGCTTTGCGCATTAGATGCACAACAATGCTACACTTTCGTCCACCGCTTACATTCTCAATCGTGCTTTTTCATGAGTCATGAGAGGACAAAGAAGAGCACAAAGGGTCTGAAGAATGGGAAGGAAGCACAAAAGATTCAGCTTCTGCATTGAGTCAGTGCTCTGTTGTTTTTTATTCAGCTATGATGACTGAATGTGAATCTATTAAATCTGAGTCACTCTGATGCTTTTATGTGGCTTCTGGCTGGATGGGAGACAATCTGAAGTTGAACAAAGCGTCCTTTTCTTTGCCCCGCGACAACTGTGTAAAGCGATTGACGTACTTCAGAATCAGACCACGCCCACTCGGCACGCATAGTTTTTCATGACACACTTTTAGCTGCTCACTGACTCTGAGTGGGATTCGTGGCAGTGGAGCCATTCACCATCTAATCTTTATTATCATCTTTGCAACATACTTTACATGCAGACAGTCAATGAATTGACTGAAAGAAGGAAGTCGAGGGAAGTCAACCCACATGAGCATGTGGTTTTGAAAAACTCTGCAGAGAATTCTTGTATTTGAGAAATCTGCGGCAGGGTGGGCTGTGAAATACCACATATGGGCCAGCTTTGGCCCCCTCAAAATCTAAGTGTCGTAATGAGATGTTGATGTAAACAGCTGACTGCTTCCACACTTCTCAACACATCTTGGGCTCAGTTGCAACCAGTGCCAAAGGTTTGATGCCTGTGAAGGTCAGAGAAGGTGGACTTTTCTATCTCATAGTAAAGGAAGGAAATTCACATTAAGCAGCTGAGAAAGACTCAGAGTAAGTTTTAGGATCTGATGCCTGACATCCAGCCATACATCACACATTCCTCCTCTTTATTAGCACATCACAGAGGTCAGCGGTGCCGCTATTGCTCTGTGCAATCGCAGTGTGTAGCGTTTCGCCTGCCTTACGTGATGGGTTTGACCACAGCACCATGAATCCTAACAGAAGGTGCACTAGATGCATCACTACCTAATTTCAACGACACCTCAACTGCCTCTGGGGTAAAACAAGGTGAACGGAGACGGGAGGTAGCGAGGAGACAACTCGATCCATCCCGGGCTGCTGTCCCATGAAAGGGCACCACGGGCGGCTGCTGGAGCCAGACGGGACCTGATGTGCTTTTGCGAGTGGCCTCAGGGAGCTGCAGCATGGACGGACTCAGTGATGAGGAGAGGACTACTACGCTGTTTATTTCACAATGTCACAGACATTTTTCTATGTGACTGTTTAGTTGTTTGTGGTACTTCATAAAAAAATGTATTTAATGTATTAATTCAAAGTTTATATATGAATAGTGTGATTCTACCTTGTGTTTACCTTATTATCTTACAGAACCAATTAGGTAGTTAATGAATGTAATTCTAATTGTTCTTTAAAAGAAATTCTTGTTAAAGCTACTGCAAATGATGAAATACATTTTTAATAGAAAAACAAAACACTACTTACAGTGATAATAGTCATATTAATTGATACACACCCAATTATACATTTTGTGTAATGTAATGTAATAAAATTCTAACAGAAGGTTTAAATGGACAAGGCCTGGGTAATTTCCCAAAATATCTTACTTTACTGTAGTTTTAAGCAAATGAAGGTGCTTGTGCTCAGTTTAGTCGAGTCACAATTTATGATCTGCAGAACAATATGGTTTATATGCAGCATTTAAATGCTTTAAGCCGTCTCATTCACTCCACATGTGTTTTTCGTTTCAGTGTTTATAAGAAAAAGATTGAAGGAAATTCACATCCCAAAGTCATCCTGTGCCCTGAGAGGATGAATGACAGAGGGATTTACGAGCATACGGTGTATTCCCCAGCAGTGATTCCCAGATATCAGAGTCTTCTCCCAAGTAATCCTCTTAGTGATGAGATCTGAGCCTTCATTTCCTAAGAGTCTCAGGGAAAAAAAAAGGGTTCACCATCACATATACTGTATACCTGTCAGTCTGCGCTCTGTGTCTGAAGTACATAGGACTCTTCTTATTTGATAAAGTATTTCACTTTTGAAATTAGTGGAAATAAAGGCACATTTTTATGAACATTTCACTGAGGAACTGTCAAAGGCCTGGAGTATAATACCCTGTCCATAGAGACTACAGCATTCAGTCTTTTTAGACTGAACCACAATCTTTCTCTAACCTTAACCAAAGTCTCAGGATCTAAACACTGGTCTCTGATGTCAGTCCTGCACTGCCCACCATCCACCCTGACCACCACCCTGTGAGTCTAGTGTGATAGAGAATTGTAGCACTTTATTTACTCAAAAACTGTTTCCTCTGAGACTTGATGTTGGGAGGGTCAGACTAAGTGCAGAGCCTCAGAGAGAGAAGCTGTCGCACATTTTGCAAAAAGCAAAAAACAGAAACCGAGACACTTGTTTTGATGCTTGTTTCGCAATGGAAAATATTCACCTAGCAGTCAGGGTGTCTGTGAGGAAATGTGACTTTATGACGTTAATGATAGTGATTAACGTGATTTTCACTTTGCAAAAATGCACTGTTTGTCTTTTCGTAGGCGGAGAACATTTGAGAGGGACAGTGAAAACTAAAAATAAAAAAACAGGATGGAACCTATATATGACTAAATGTGCTGTGGAGTGTAACATGCCATTAAAGACTTTGTGCAAACATGCATCTGTGTGTTATGTGCTATACTCCATTTCTGTTTGTCTACACAGGAAATATATATATATATCTAGATGAGAATGAAAGTCACAAAATATACTGTATATATGTTATTTATAAATTTCAAGCCAATGTTATACATTAGCCTGTGTAAGATCTTGAGAGCACATTCACAGTGTTAGTGTATGCACAACAAGACAAGACTACAATCACCAGTCCCAACAAACAATTAAATTGTCAGGAAAAAAAAACAAATACAAGCTAAAAGCTTATTTCAATCGTGGCTCATCTGAAACAGTTCAGAAGCTAAATCTGACTAAATCAGCTGCGCTGGGTTTTCAAATGGCAAAGGATGACTTTGAACTGACAGCTGCTCAAGAAACTTGCCCTGCGTGCTCATGTTTGTGTGCCAGGGGATATTTGCAAGATTCCAAACGAAAAACACACGTTTGAGGAGATAATTATCTGCTGTGCTATTTCCTAGGGCAGTTTTCCTGAAAAGACTAAGGAGTCTTACACACGTCTCTGACGCACACACTCATACCACTGATTGAAGAGTAAACTGTCTCCACCTCCTCATTGACTGTAATATCACTTGGCATGAAACAAAACACTAAATATCTTTTGTGAGTAGTTGTTGTTTATGTTGTGTTTTGTTGTTTGTTGAGAAATATAAAGAATGTAAAAATGCAATGACTAAATAATAATTCCACCTTGTTTCTGACAAGCACTTATGAATGTAATTCATTCTGAAATTCAGTCTGTATAACTGTTGAAATGCTGAGTCAACTTGAATTTGCCACATGATGGACTCCAATCAGGTTTTACAGACATCTAAAGGACAATAAAAGCAAACAGGATGCACCTGAGCTGAATGTGGAGTCCCATATCAAAGGGTCTGATGTGAAAGAGGTTTTTGCCTTGCCATTATGAATCATTGTTTATAAACTGAAGGCCACCAAAGTAAACTTGTTCCCTAACAAGAAAATGCAAAAAGTGAAGGAACACACGCACATGAATCCATGTGCCTTCAGTATATTATACATAAATCTTTGCAGCATGGTGAGTTTCCCACTACCTTTCAGCATGAAGACGAGCAGGACTTTCATTTCCTCTCTTGTCCTCTCTCCAGCTTTTCTTTTCTTTTTCTGTTTTCTTATACACACTCACACACGAAGTCCACCTCACGTGCATCCGCATTCATCAGCTCCTCGTCTGTCCCAGGAGGACTCAGCTTTGCGCGTACGAACATCACATGCTCACGAGGGTCCTCTTGCCTGCCTGCCTGCACACACAGCTTATAGATTATTACTTGCAAACGTGTTCATCATCTCTAAGCGCACCCCACGCGGCCTCACGTGCACTCTGCTGAGCCTGTCCTCTCCAGAACCCCATATCCCCCTCCATCTCCCTCAGAGAATCTTGGCATCATCACAGTATTCCTCTAACACTTCATACTGCTGTCATTTTCTTCTCAGTGAGACCAGTGAGTTTCTACTCGTGTCCTTCAGGGTAATGAATGCCACATGCCAGACTCACTTTCCACTCACATTAACAGAAATAGGATGTTTAATAGCTTTCAAAGGTAATGACATGTCAAGAGCCATGTTTGATGTCTGTCATGTGGACAAATCCACCTTAAAAATGATGCAAGGTTTTCCTTTATTGCTGTGATCATTTGTATACATCAGTGTGTTAAGAGACTGAACTAATTCTAAGAGAACAAAGAAAATCATTTGGGCCTGTCATGTTTAGTTTGGGTGAGTAATGGAAGCACTGAAGCCAGTGGCTTTCATGCCTTTTAGAGCAGATGGAGGTGATATCTGAATCGAAGAAACTCTTCAGCGGTAGTTCGGGTTTTCTAAGAAGCCACGGAAAGTCTTTGAACAAGTTATCCAAGAATCTGACCGAATCTGTCCTCCTTCAAAGCATCTGGACCTCAGTGACTTACGAGCCTGGCACAGCTCACCATCTCAGGTCTGTTAAGATCTTATTGGAAACAGCTTCAGCTTATATTCCCGCGGGCTCGTGTGGAGCATCTGCCTCTCTAGATTGTCTCAGTCTACCCTGTCGCTCAGCCAGTAAAGAACCTGTGATGTTTCGTAGAAGATTTTTCTCCATCTTAGTATGCAGAAGCTCCTGTACTGTTAACAAGGACAAAATTATTTTCAGTCTCCTAAATTCACCTTTGATTCACAGCTGTAAGCTTAAATTAAACACCTCCTCTCACCACCTCCTGCCCACCCTGCTGCTGTACATGTAGCCCTTCAATCATTAAAAAAACAAAAACAAAACACACCGTCCAGCCACGAATACACTGTCATCGCAATGTTAACGAGAAAACAATTTAATTAGATCATTTCTCGTAGACGGGGCTGCAAAAGGGCATAAACGGTTGAACTAGAAACTCAGTAAATAAACTGAACTGACCTGAACTGACACAGGGAAATAAACCATCAGCTCCAGAAAAAAAAAAAACCTGTCAGGATAAACAGACACAGAGACAGATGGCGGGAAAAGGAGTGAGAGTGAAAATAAAGACGGGGAAGAGATGGATGCATGGTAGTTGTGCAACATAGCGTGTGAGCAAACCATCACTAGACAGTCATGTCAAAATGGATTTATTTGGGAAACAAGTTTAGAAAACAGGTGTGTCATAAACATAAGTAACACACATAAACACACAGAAACAAGAGAGAATACAAACTCCAGTGAAGCCAGAGGTCAGTCTGAATGTATCCTTGTTGCCAAACTCTACCATTACTGGCCTGAGCTGAAACAGTAATTACCTGAAGATTAAAATAAAGTTAAAACCACAAAGCTGCAGTGTCACTGGATCTTTTTCTTCCTCTGAAGAAAATATTTTGTACCTGGTAAACTAGATATTTTAACATTGTGCATGTATCATTTTAATTATGTGTGTGTGTATAAACGGGAAAGTATGATCTTGAGAGCAGACGTTCGCTGTGTACTGAGCTTGGGATCAGTATGTGAAAAAAGAAAAAAAGAAACTTCAAACTTGCCAAACAGGCTGTAATTATCAGAGGTTGTGCAGATAAGAGGATGAAATTCCTGTGAGATTAAAATACATGTTTTTCTCTCTAAGAGGATGTTTTAGCTGGGGCCTACTCAATCACCGTGTCAGTAATCAGGAACGAGATATTTCTCCTTGTAAATAACTGCTCAAAAACAGCTTCTGAGCATATTTCTCCTGTTCTGTCACAGCTTCTACAAAATAACCCCAAACTGTGGTGAAATGAATGAGAGCAGCTCTGATAAGGATGAGGAAGAAGGAGGAGAAGGTTGTGTGATGGGGGCAGAGAGAAGATCTGAAATTCATCATTCTTTATTGAGGGCGTTGGCATGTTCACATAAACTGCCAGTGTTTACCTTTTTCCCAGTGGGTGGTTTGTTGAAAATTACAGTGAAACTCTGGCATTTTGAAATATCAGCCTTTTTTTCTTTTCCCAGGCTCTTGGAAACACACTGTGTGGCCAAACTGTTCGACTGACAGAACGTCCGGAGGGAACACATGTAAATAGACTGCACATGCAAAATAATCTAGAAAAAATATTGCAAATGAAGGTGGAGGTGGATTTGTCAGCTTTTAAGACTGTAATGAATGGAAACCTCTCAGCAGAGCCTTGACAGCAGCTCTGCAATCCATCAGCCAACTTCAAAGCTAGTCCTCTAGTTACAAAAACTCGCTCCTTTTACCTTTTCCTCTACAGGACATGAGCTGCAAGCCTGACCTTTTCCCAAAGTAAATGAAAACAGCCTGGAGTAGGCAGACAGAGGCCAAAACAGGAGCTCAGTAACACTTTTGCATTTCTTGGTTTTCCCGGCTCCTCATTTGCTTCTCCAAATTTTTGTAGATTTGGTGTCACTGACGACAAGATGCAAAAACATACGCGAGACAAAAGATAAAAGCAAACAGACATAGCAATAAACATGTAGTAATACTCTGTTAGATGCAGTGCAGTGTCATCTTTTTGCTATAAATCCTCCTCCAGATAGTGACACCAGCTCAACTGTTAATGGGATAAAAAATACTTATAAGAGCCAGAGCAGTAGTTATGTAATTTATCATCTAACTTCAAAGGTGGTGGTTTGATGTGACACTAACCGCTTCCCCTGCTGAGTAAATGTTACAAGACTAAACTTCTTTAGATTTTATAGAAAACTAAACTTGCTGGAACTGTTGTTGCTCTTCAAGTCTGTCAAGAGTAAACATTCAATAAATGGGTTATACGTTATACTCCAACCTAAACAACAGGTCATTTGTCCCTACCCTTGGATACAACCCATAGGATCTTGCCAGTGGCAGGTGTACCAGATCTTTGTTGTCATAGTAACAATAATAAACATGCAGTAAAAGTTGTGGTGGTTAAAGTTACAGGATGATCGAGGTTAAACAAAACAACGTTGACTGTTGGTTGCAGCAACTCATCCATCCGCCCTGACCTCCTCCCTGTGTGGACTTTGCTCCCATCACGATTACTACAGCCACTAGAAGGCTCTGTCAGCCGAATGTAAACATGTTGTTTTGAGGCATCCTCGATGAAACAGCTTTCCTCAACAAAACCAACACTGTGTTTTGTTCTTACACCTGAATTATACTGGAGAGCCATTTAATCCTGGTCTAAATCAAAGGTCTTAAAGTTTATCCAACCTCTCCGCTCGGAATATAGCCAACTGGGCAGTAACACACACACACACACACACACACACACACACACACACACACACACACACACACACACACACACACACACACACACACACACACACACACACACACAACATGGCCCTCCATCACTGCCGGGAACCAAGCAAAATAATGTGCTCTTGTTTCACAATCCAGATCCACGCTCAAATACACACACACACACGTGCTACAATAGCTCTTGCCTGGGCCGTAGCCACACAACTCCGTAATTAGGTCTGTTTTGTGCTGATAGAGAATCAGTAATGTGATACACACACGCTTCTGTGATTAAAGACAAAGCCGAAGGCATAAAGAGAGGACAGACTAGAAGAGGAGAAGAAGGGAAGAGGGAAGCAAAAAAAAAAAAAAAAAACTGCACTCGATGCTGTATCTGATGTACGGCGTTTGGGAGGAAAAAAAGAAAAAACTAAGCTGAAGAATATTTGATACTGTCTGGTTACATAAAAGAGTAAAACCTACACTCCTGTTTTGGTAATGAATCTAACCTCAGGCAGCAAAAATATACTGGCACCTCTGACAAGTTAGAGAAGATGGTTTTAGTTCATAAAATATTATATGGGCACATAAATGCAAGAATCAGCATACATTCATTGGCAGGGCCAGATGGCAGTGCCCTGGGGTTAGGGAGTGTGTGTGTGTGTGTGTGTGAGAGAGAGAGAGAGAGAGAGAGAGAGAGAGAGAGAGAGAGAGAGAAAGAGAGAGAGAGAGAGAGAGAGAGAGAGAGAGAGCTGTCATTTCATTTCACGCTTTTAACCTCTATTATCACTCCTCAGATCTGCTTCTCTTCATATTGCCTCAAGTTATTGTGTAACTGATACCAGACAAATAGGCACAAAGAATTTGATATTTTAAAAGTCTTAAAATAACGAGAAAAGAAGCACACTTAGGTCTAATGCAAGTGCATTACCCACCACTGTTGTGTGACCTCTCTTAGTCACATTTTCTTTCAACTGAGACAAGTCTTCAAACACTAACACTTACAGAAAATGAATGAAAGACTGAATATCAGTTTCTGCTGTTGTATTTCTTTATGTCCTTAATCTAGACACTAAAAAAATACCGTCAAGAAGCACAGACTAGTCTGATATTATATTGCTTATACTGCTTACATTGCTTACACTTCAATAAAAAAAAGTCTGAATAAATCTGACTCTGACTCATCAAAGCCCTGGCTGGGTTGGAACTGCACAGTGTGAACCTCCGATGTTAAAAACTGTGGTGTGGTCCAAACTGGCCAATGTAAAAAAAAAACTCTAAATGTGAGCCACCCTGTTCACAGGCTTTAATAATTCTAAACAATAATCAGTGTCTGGTTTAACCAGCTTGCAGAGGCAGTTGGGTGGGGTTAAAGTGTTTTGGACAATTTGGTTTAGTGGAAAACAAAGATTGAAAACAAAAGTTCAGACTAAAAGCGTGGCAGTGCTGCCCCTTCTGGAACATGTTGTGCAACTATGATGATACACACAAATGAATGCACCTCTCCTCACAAAGCAATAACCAGACAACAATGATGCCTGAATATAAACTCAGAGTTGTTTGGCACTTGAAGGTTATATTTTTTTACTCTAAGGTTTATGGTGGTCTGACAAGCATCTCCTCTCACTGCAATGGGAGCTCAACAGCCAAGTGACCAATGTGAGCTGCTAAGAACCACATACATCTGACTGATGTGTGAGTATGTCTGTGTACATGTGTGTATTTGTATGTGTGTGTGTGTGTCTGTGACCGTTTGCCATGCCTCAAAATCCAGGTTACCAGTTTTCCAAGTGATCATAATCACACAGGCGTGTCAACATCAGCATCAGTACATACACACGCACCCTTAACAACAGCTATGGTTTGTTGTGGTGTTGGCCACCTCGTGATTTGTGTTTTCCTCGTATTCAGGCCCCAGAATCTCCAGCTCAAAGTGCAGTCAGTAGACCCTCAGTCACTTATTCAGACTACATGCAGATACTGGACAGCTCACTTCAGTTTAAGACTCAGTTTTTTGTTGAGAGACAGCACTCGTGACCTCTGAACAAATATACTGGGGACTGGTGATGTGTTGCTCCAATAATCAGCCATGTTTTCCAACTTTAGGAGAAACAAATATTTGAAATCTCAGAGTGAGGCATCATCTTGACTTTCCCCTGGAAAGCAAACAGGAAGTCCACCTGGTCTCAGTGAGATGAATCAGGGCAGACAATTGGCTGTGGTGTCATGGTTGCCCCAAGTAACCGAGGGGACAGTTGACAGATGACAGCAGCTAATTGGAAAACTAATGAGGTCCAGAAACCCAGCTTGGACTCTGCTGTGTGTGTGTGTTTGTTTTTGTGTGTAGACAGAGAGTAATGAGGTCCAGAAAGAAGGACAGAGCAAGAAGTCAGCCTTGTCAAGAGCAGATGCTGATAAAACAAACACCCTGTCATAGAAAAACTTCTACTTGACCTGGCTCATCATGATACAGTTCATCAATTCTTAGAAGGCTGTTATAACCTAGCGATAAAGTCCTACCATTAAAAAGGACCCCATAGGTTGGTCATAGATGACCAAAGATTCTTCGAGACGATTCATATCATCTCTCATCACCATCACAGTCAAATCTGAACAAGGAGAACCGGAGACATGCGGTACGGTAGACTGATGCACCTGGCTGATTAAATAACCAATTCAATGCTGTCATACTTCTTGTCCCTGCCAACCAGTGTGCGTGTCTGTATGTGCGCGTGATTTAAAGGCTTATCTGCTGGACAGCTCCATAAACAACTGTGACACTACTGAGAAATGTCAATTTCGACTGTCCAGGAGAGGAATTTATTTTTATACTTGCTGACTAAGACTGTTTCTCATTTACTGGGAGACAGGAGGCACAGATCACGCAGCTCACCTGATGGATCAAATGTTTTAAATGGCCACAAACATGCATACAGGACAGCACCAGACAGGTCAGCAAGTTTACAACTTTGGTTGTTACTAGTGGATCTTTTGGACCTTGTAGGCCAAAGTTGAGAAATCCTGTTTACTTATGAGACAATATAAGGAATGCTGTACGTGGACAAAAGAAAAAAGAGGAAGAAAAAATCTGACGGACCTTGACACTGACATTGAAAACTGACAAACGGTATTTTAGTTTTATTATTGGAAGCAGCACTGCAACATGGAGCCGAAGGAGTAATAATAAACCGAGCATCTCCTGTGCAAAACTGCAGACGCAGACACACCAACACAAACTTACAGTGTCATTCACACACAAAGGGAGTTATCCGAGGGCCATCAAAAGGCCTACAGCCACTTGCTTCTTAAAAGTGGAGATTAAAGAACCACAGAAAGAGGATTATGGAAAACACAAAGAGCAATCTTCAAAGAGATAGTGAGAGGTGGAAAAGACAAGATGGAGAGAAACTGAAATGAAAGAGAAGGGGAGATGGTGGCACAGAAATAGAGAAAGAGGAAAAGATATGGGATGGAGGAAGAAAGGACACTGGGAGAGATGAAAGAGGGGTGGAGAGGAAAAGCCATCACATGCACCAGAGAGACAGAGGGAAGGGAGAATAACATGAAGGGCAGAGAGGATTTATATGATAGGAATCATTATTATGTTCATTACAATGGTGATGGAGGGAGGGTGTAAGGAAACAAGGAGACAATGAATTAAGGGATCCATCAAAGAAAAAGAGTTTTAAACGCTGCATGAAGGATATTGTCACCGTCATAATTCAAACCCTCAGACTCACATGCAGGGTTTCATTTCAACACGCGATACATAACCTCTGAAACATATTGGTTTCTTTCTCTTACACGCTGTAATTTTTCTGCTTCAATCTTCTGTATGAATTTTAAAGAACAAATTTGAAAGTAGTGACTGATGAGTTATTTTAGAAGTTAACAGCCCTCTAACTGCTAAGTCTTATCAGGCAATTCTAGTGTGATATTTTTCTTTTAAAGCTTCCATCTCTTGTGACCAGTGACTCCCACTGTGAATGAGAGAAATAAACCTACATTTTAATCAAAGTACCAACACTGCCAATCTCTTACCTGCCAAAATTTATCCTCACTGCAGTTTTCACCAAATAGTCTGCTAAAATAAAAAATCCCCAAAGAAAATAAATATAACATAAGTCGATTTCTATATATAAAAAATATACAATTTATGTTATGGAAGTAATGGTGAGCTTTTATTGTGGTATAGACTGAAACTGAAATTGCATCTAAACACCAAAACCAAACTGCAAACTTGTACTTTTTGTAACCTGTTTCAGTCATTATGAATGCATGCAACATGAGACTAAATAATAAAATGCTACTTTCAGCTTATGAAAAGCATAGTTTCTATGTGTTGAGGACAGTAAATGGTTGACATGAGGTTTAATCCTTGGAGTTATGGTGAGTGTTGAATGGTAAATTTTGCTGCTAATGTGTTTGCCTACTGGATAGCATGATTATCAACAGCCAGCTGAGGCTGTGGTTCCCAGTCCAGTCTTCTTTTTAGCCTCGCTCTCACTTTTTCTTTCCTTGTCTCACTTGTTCACTGTATCTGACGACTGTCTATCTTCGCAAATATGAACAATTCTAATCACTAATAACTCAACTTCAATAAGCTATATTCAACAGAATATAACTGAACAGCTTGAACATTTTGTATCTTATTATTTTTAACATTCAACAACTGGTGCACAGCCCCACTGGATGCTGGTCCTGGTAACAGAGTGCAGTCCAGACTCACAGACATGATCCGCCTTGTAAAATCCATCATCCTGTGACAGCTGGTTTGATGGGACACTGTATAGAAATCAGAGATTAAGGCTTTAAAGATATAATATCTACTTAATTCACCTCTGTACATATCATAAGACACATTAAACCGGCAATTAAATGAGACTCATTAATTTTTCTCTATTGGGAATTTGCCCTACGTAATATCCTGCTTCAAGGTCAGGTGTATTTTTCCCTTTGGTACAAGGTTAATCTTCTCTCCTCCAGCATCTGCTCTCTTTGTGTTTCTGCATCATTCTTCTTGGAAACTGAACCAAACCTTGAGAAAACAGCTTCGTTTTCGCTGTTCTCCCAGTGTTTTACTCTGCTTACCCCTAACTGGGACTGGCTTTGTTGTGTCTGCAGCAAATAAACTTCTACTGAACCTGACACTCATGAAACTGTTCATTCTGGTTGGTGTAAAAAGGCTCCTGTCTACTCCTACGTACAACTCCTAAAAGTCTTTCCCTCAGCTTGGACACATATTCAATAATTAGCAGTGTTTGTAGGTGGGAATTGGCTTGTTATTATTCCAGGGACTTGTACTGGTCAGATAGCTGTTCACATTAGCCAGTAGGTCTAAATCAGTCAGAGACATCAGTTAGGCAATTACATCTAAAACACTGCTAAAAAATCTAATTCAGTTGATTCAGATAATTAAAAAAGAATTTGTGTTTGTTTCTGGTGTTAACAAACCACTAACACAACAAAGTGCTCAGTGGAACCGCAAGGCTACCAAACAAAACTTGCATTTTGCAGTAGTCATTCACTAAATAGCAACCAATCTGTGGCAACAGTTTCCCACTGTGAGCCATAAGTCCACATGCACCTTGCATGACATTTTACATCAGATTTTTCGACAGGAATTTCTGTGGTTTTACAAAGAACAAACATTATTCTGGTCAGACTTTTCATTCCTTTCTCTCCTCTGTCTCTTAATCCTGCTTCGACACATAACAACACTGTTAATGGTCCAATTTAAAACCCATGTATGAAGGAGCAAATATCAAGATGAAAACCACAGAAAACAACTTTATTGTGAAGGAGTCACAGCATTAAATCCCTTTTTACTTCAATGGTTTTTGATGTGTGGGAGTCCGCCCAACTAATCAATCACGTGTGTCACAGACACTTCTGCAGCCTTTTGTCGTTGGCAACATGAGTTGCCATGAATACAAAAAAACACACTTCAAAACACTCTGTTAGCCAATGAAGCTCAATGTGCTGCTGGCAGTAAGTGTGTGATTGAGCTTGTGTGTGTATTACTTTGCTGGTAAGAGGGTATAAGTGTGTGTGTGTGTGTTAAGTCCAGGGTTCATTCTGAGTATCATACAGAGCGTGGGACTCTCTTCTATATGACAATAACATCAAAAACACTCAGGCTTGCTCTTTGATTTTGCACACGCACGCACACGCACACACACACACACACACACACACACACACAAACTCTTTCCGCTCTTTTTTAGAGGAGTTGACTACATGTGTGGCTGTCAAAGCCGTCCTCTGTGCTGAAATCTGCCACAGCGACTTATTCGTTAAATGGTGAATGACGCTCGACCCCCTTTTTGTTGTCTGCATTATGTTCAAAAAACCCAAAATAGGGCACTGAGAACCTGTTTTACGTAATGATATATTGCCTCCTGCGCCTCTAACTAGCTGACTTATATGTACTCATATGACTCATATGTATTATTAAAATTAGGTGTTGTTGTTCACGCCAATTACAGGACGCCATAGTTAAAGAGAGACAGAGTTGGCGGCGTGCATGTTGCAGGGTTGTGTGCATGAAAGGTTCTGTCACTGTTCTTGCAATGTTTACCCAAAGAAGTAAATAAAGGTCATGTATTCCTCCTGTAACCAGAGTTGGGTGTTGCCAGGGATCACGGTCATTGTGAAGGACAAACAGAAGACTTTAAATGGAGTAACCTAGTTCTCTAAACAATACTTGATCATTACATTTGTATTGTTCTGACAACAATATCTAAAGGACCCCAGGCAGGTGTGACCTGAAAACACTGAAAACGATCCAAAGCTAAACAGCTTGCGCCAGAGTTTAATAAATAAATGTGAGAAACAAAATTCTACTTGTAAACATCACGCAGACGGCAGAAGGGCTGAAAAGTCTGTGGGAAAATCAGATCAAACATGGTATCAGCCACAAAACAAAAGGGGAAAACAAATTCCTAGAAAGGGAAGTCAGTCGGTAAATAGTTGTACAGGTTTGGTACAGTACCTTTAAACCCTTAGTACCTAACTGCTGCACTTTGTGTCAATATTCATACTCATAACTCATGATTGACACATTTCTTAATTCAGCATGGCTTATTCTTTGCGAGGGTCATCATAGTTAATTCTACAATTACTTTATATATTAATTTAAAACATGTTAAACATATCACTTCTACATTAATTATCATAGCATTTAACCTGTCATGGTATAATGTGCACAAACAGAATTATCTTGCATTTGAAAACAATTTCCAATACAGCTGAAAATATTTAACAGTGAAGGGTGGATGCCTTCGAAGTGCTGCAAACATTATTTGACACACAATATCTATCTTTGTAAAAGCAGATCCCATCATTTGAAATTCACCATCTGAAACTGTTGAAAGATGCTCAGGGATGTTTTCCATTTTTCTGCAGAGCGACTGAGTGGTGAGTTTATTAGTGCAGTGCCAGTGATTATGACCTCTCAGTGTGTTGGCCTGTACATGGTTGGGGTGTGTGTGTGTGCGTGTGTGAGAGAGAGAGAGAGAGAGAGAGAGAGAGAGAGAGAGAGAGAGAGAGAAAAGGAGAAAGAATCATTGATGGTGTCCCAGGCCTGAGGGGCTGCCAAGACAGCTTGACTGGTGAGAACAGATGGCAGCCCACTGAGTGGATGTGTGTGTGTGTGTGTGACAGAGAAAGTCTCTGTTTGCAAGTGTGAGAGAGTGAATATGTGTAAAACTGAAAGTGGGTATTCTGCACATATGTGCTGTGTGTGTGTATGTGTGTGTACATGTATGAGAGTACTAGTAAACACTCGCACTCATCACTTCGACTTCACACACACACACACACACGCACACACACACACACACACACACACACACACACGCACACACACACACACACACACACACACACGCACACACACAGACACATCTGAGAACACACCACATGATGCCACCCACACTGGGACCAGCTTCACACTCATCAAAGCCTGAAATTACAAACTCCACCTTTCCATGATTCCGTGTCCTCTGTGCTTTGATGCACACACACACACACACACACACACACACACACACACACACACACACACACACACACACACACACACACAGGTATCCTGGGATATGTCAAGGTGGTAAAAACTGTAGATTTACTCTAAGAAGACAAAATAAGAGGGCTGTTTAAATCATCATTATTCTACAGTGGTGGGTCATTCACACTACATGTTCATTTCAGTCCCAGGCTAAAAACCGGATTTTTTCCTCTCTCCAGTTATGTCCCTCTCAAAGCCTCTTATTAGTGTTAAATATTGGTGTGTGGCAAAGTTTCTTTTTCAGAATAAGGACTTTTTGGAACTAAAGATGATGAAGATTTAGTCTGAGAAAAAATGCTGTCAAAAGTGATAGCTCATTATAGAACAGTAACAGCTAATCAGTGTGATCTGTGAGGGTTTTTTTTTTGGGTGAAATTAAAAATAGCTCTGAGCTTCAATCTCACAACCAATAAATAACACAGGTGAAAACTGATTAAGGGCAACAACAACAATTTATTCTAACTTATTTTTAACTTTTACTCACGTTTCACTCAAACCAAAACTTGGCACTAAGCTTTCTAACTATATGGTCATGGTTCAACTCCTAAAATGTCAAAGGTCCACTCTGTACAGCCTCACTTCCCTTTAGAAAGAATGGGACATAATCAAAAGTGATGCTCAGATGTTGCTTTAGTCACTATAACAACACACAAGAAGAGATTACGACAAAATGTGATTGCTAATTTTGTTTATAAGATAGGGTTAATTTACAGTAGTTCTGAACTTCATATACTGTACAGTGTGTCTGTACCGCTCTCTGTCCTTCACACAGCTGCTGTTTAACCTACAGTATGTTATATTTGATAGTGTCGTAGCCACAAAATTATTTTGCATTTTTCTGAGAAATCACATTTTAGAGAGCTGAGGGGCAGATTTCATTTAAAGGAGACAAATATTTGTAATTATGACAGAGATGCTTCAGAGTTCAAAGGTCTTTTCCTATGTGTGAATGTGCATCCACACACGTCATACTGTATATGATGTACATGTTATAACCATCGTTTTCTCTCTCACCTTGTTTCCTGCCGTCAAATAAAAGTAAAAATGACAAAATAAAATCTTAAATAAATAAAAGAAATAATCCTAATTTAGTTCACATTAAGTTACTGTAATTCCATTCTGTCCTGATGTCTTAACAAAGACTGTTTTTACATGCAGTCCTTCAGGGAGGTCAAAGGTCAACCACATGACAGCATCCTTGGAGCTGGTAGGGAGTAAAGGAAGTCTGTGTTTTTAAACTAGAGGACACACTGTTTCCAGAGAACAGAGACATGAACAGTGTAACAAAGTGAAAATACTACAGTAACTTGCCCCCAGCAAACAAAAATAAGGCTTAAAATGTGACAGTACTTTTATTATTCTTATGTACTAAACCTTGCATCACCTTCTTTTCAATCTACACGTGATTCCATAAAAGCAGCTTTTGCGTGTGTCATGTCCATTTTCTGTTCCTCTCGCTGTGTGCCTCTCTTGTTTCTCTTTTCCTCCGTGTGTCTGTTATTCCACAGTCTGACCTTGTACATTGGGCCAAATCAATTGCCACACTTCTGGAGCCAAAGCCCTGAGGCTCAGCTGTGGCTCTGTACTCTCTCACACATCAAAAGCACAGACACAGAATTATGCAATGGTCTTACAGGCAGCAGTTTAGAGTTACCAATATACATAGTTTACCAGGACTCTTTCCTAATAAAGCCTGAATTTTCTACGGCGCAAAGATAAACAAAGACGCACACATTTGAAGTGGCTGAGAGATACTACATTGAGGGGAAAACAGAGGCAACCTTACCAGACTAATGAGTCAAATCTATGCTTTCTTCACTGTCTACAGAATCTGTAACGCTCTGTTTATGATGGTAGCATTAAGCAACATACTGGGGAAAAGTATTCTTTATATATTTATATATTATAGATCTGTGAAGGCTGGTAAAATAGTCTTACAATTACACAGATTTACAGAATAAAAATGGCATTTTCAAGATGTTTTGCTTCCCATCCTGATGATGTAAACTGTATGAATATGATTCTTCCGGTCTCTAAGTCAACATAACTTTACAAAGAGAAAACTTTTATGAGAGAACTACCTGTGAGCTTTAAAGGGTAAGGCAGGCAATATTCTGTATTTTCCTTAATGTCAACAAAGCCCATAATGAGAAAAAAAATGCACAATGCATTAGACCATCTCTCAATGGTTTCCAGTGTCCCCAGCCTGTCTGGCTGTTAGCACCAAGCCAATTTGTTTCTACTCAAGACATAAATCTTCAGACATAGGTCACAGATATATACTTATATACTTAAAAAAAATTCTAAAGCAGGTGGGCACTTTATTTTAAGCTAAAGAATATCAGGCTAACTGTTTGAAAGGTCAAGTGCTTGTTTGTTGTAGAGCTGCAACTAACAATGTTCATTAATGTGTGCGTGTGTGTGTGTGTATGTGCCTGTTGCTCTAGGGAACCACACCTTTAACTGTAGGTGCCAAACAAAAATTAATGGACAAGGGCCAAATTGTTTTCTTTGGAGTTTGAAATCATGTTCACTCTTGTTTGGCATTTCATGTTTGAACTCATCATCTGCCAAAGTACACTAACAGAGAGCACAACATTCAGTATCACAGAAAAACATTAGTGGAAAATCACATCTTTACAAAGTCCTTACCATGAACTCCATGTTGTCATGTGTGCGTGTGGGTGTGTGTGAGGGTTGTCTAGGCACCAAATGGGGTACCATCTGCCCCTGTCGGTTCTCATGGCAACCATCACCAGCTGTGTGTGTGGGGAAATATTCACTGCCTGCCATGATTTCCCATACACACACACACACACACACACACACACACACACACACACACACACACACACACACACACACACACACACACACACACACACACACACACACATCTGTTCTCTCACTTTCTCTTTCACACACCCCCCCGGACCAGTTATCCCATGATTTGTACCAAATCACTTCAAGGCTCATTAGTGTAGTTTCCTAATTGATCATTCGGGCCAGTTTGAGATTAACCTCTGCCGAAACTTCCAAGGTTGAGTACTTTATAGTCCTATAGCTACAGGACATATTGTGTGTGTGTGTAGTTGTTTGTGTTGTTTAGTCTTTGTCACCACTGCAACAGCTGTGGAAAACATACCTGATTTCTCTCGTTGTTAGCTGGAGCAGACTGATTTAACTAAGCCACATGGTGGCTTGTTTACTATGAGTAGCCTGCTAAAAAGTATCTTCAGCATTCTGTATTTGTATATCAACATATAAATCAGGCAATTCAAGCTCAGAAACAACACAAGAAGGTAGCACTATTTTATGGATCCATAAATTCCAAATAAGATTAATAAGAGATTTTTCTGGAAAGAAACATTAATCTGGCACAGAACATGGTGGAAATAGACTCACAAAGCTATGCTTATCTTCCCCTCTGGTCTGTGCACAGCAGGTCACCTGAACATGCAAATCTGACATAAATAAGGCACACATCAACAAATATGAAAAATAAAGTTTCCACAAGTAAATCAATGATAAATTAATATTAACTTGGGTTTAAATGGTGCAGTTTCAATAAAAATCTAAATGACATGACTGAAACATCTCTCCTAGAACTTCGTCTGCATTTTCCCTGCAATTTATAAATAACAGAAGTTACAAGTACTTTCCAGGAAACATTTAAGAAATGATTAGGAAATAAAGGAAACATAAAATAAAACATTGCCCACAAGAATAGCCCATGTCTATTTAACACTGCTGAAATGACTAAACTGTTTGTGAAGGCCATTGTTATGTAATCTAGGGTGATTGGACTTGGTTTTAGATACCTAGAGACGTTCCATCTCTTGTCCAAGAGGCTTCCTCAGTTCTAAACTGTATGTGAAGCCAAGCTGAGAAACTGTGGAACTACAAAACAACCACCAGAGGGGGCAATACTTCACCTGACAGCCCATTCATTAGTGTAAAATGCTCAAATGCATATTTCTTCTCTTATTATCAGCAGCAGTAGAAACATGGTCTTTGTCTCTGCACACACACATACATACACATGCACAGTCTGTCTCTGTCTGTCATTTTGTCCCCATAAGTCCTATGACAGGAGTTACAGAGGTATGGCCTACTGTATATTCCATTTTAGCACAAATATTAACTCCTCCTTCTTTGTCATGTAAAAAAGTGGCTTCTCATATGTGTTAAAACTTATCAGTAATTTGTATGTCAATGGTGACCCCTGTAGGTAGCAGTTTGCACATGCACTGCATGAAAACAAGCAGAAGGCAGATTCACATGTTGCCCACACACAACATGCTGCACATAAAATCACTGTTCATATGTCTGTGTGTTACAGAATCGGGTGAAACTTCAGGCTATCTTACAGTTAGGCTTGTCCTCTTCAACTGACTTCCTCAGTATATATATATTTTTTAATTTTGTGTCCTAAACTTTGGTTAACGGGGTACAGATAACATACATTAGCAACAGCAACATCAAAAGGTTATTCCAAGCTGTGGGAGTCAGAACACACTGTAAATACCAATCACACTGGTGCCACATATCAGTCAGCCTCCAAAAATGTTCCCGAAAGCAAATGAAAGTCATCCAGGTAAGAAGGAAAGGGCCTGAAAATAACATCCAGGCAAAAACCATTACATGCTGTATAAGACATGAATAAAAAAGCACCAGGATATTCTCAGGAAGTCTGAATTAAAGTTCCAGTAGAATCTGAAAAAAAGTGAAAGAAAATGGCAGAGGGGTTATAGTAAAAGAAAGATTTAGTGCAGCCTTTATGGTTGCAATTATTCATCCATGAATACTGCTCTGGAGAGAAAAACACTGATTCTCTTACAGAAGAATATGAAACCATCTTTCTACAGCTGAAGTTGAGGCGTAAATGGGCCACGTGGAAAGAAAATGATCTGAAACACAAACTGAACTTCCGTCTTGCTGCAGAAGAGGAAGAAATTTTAAGTTTTTAAATTGCCTTGTCAAAGCCTGGACCTAAACCACACTGAAATGCGGCAGGTTTCTGAAACAAGAATTTCATGCCCGCTGAGTTGCAGCAGTTCTGTCTGAACAGTCAGGTCAAAATTATTCCAATGTGGTATTGCTGCTTATTGAGTCTTTTTTCTTCTTATACTTGATGTGAAAGGAAACAGACATTCTTTGCAAATGTGGAAATTTGTTGACTACACCTTCTGTTCGGCAGAGAGAGCTTGCAACACTAATGATGTAAAATGTTATGTAGCACCTTTTTTTCCTCCTCATTTATGCAGCTGACATCATGTCAAATGCTGATGTGATGTAAAATGTGTTGCTCGTAGTGATGAAATTGTAAACCTATTCTGCAACTCCCCTCAGAGAACAGTTTTGGTCTTTAGATGCACAATACTGTTTTGGTTCACCCTTAACACTCTCATCATCATCATCATTAATCACATAACATAATTTCTCAAAAATTATCTGTCCATTAATAAGATGCAACTTGATTTTTTTTGCTTGTCTTTGTTTTATATAATCATAATTGTAATCATAATATAATGGTAAAGTGATAAGGTGATTATAATTCAGTGCTGCAAAACGTTTGCAGCTTATTACACTGCCCCAGTATGGTGCAAAAATCAATCAATACAGATTTACTTTCTGATATTACAGAGCAGTTATCAGGACAATGCTCATCAGCACTGTTTTGATAAAAAAAAAATGACATAGGTTCATTGTTTCAGATTGGATCTCTTCTTTTTTGCCCTATTTTTGTCCACAGGACACAAAATACTTCCAGTCACTGTTAAAGTAGAAGAAAGCCTTTCTCATTCACTGTCCTCATCCACTCTGAGCTGAAACATCAAGCCTCTAGTTCTTAACACTACCCAATCTCCTTATGGCTATATGAAGCTCAAGGGATAACTCAAATGATCTTAGATTAAAGGAAATGAAGTTCATAGCGCAGATAAAAAAAAAATCTGGAGGCAGCAGAAGTGTTTAATACCATTACTGTATGTCTGCCGGGTTCCAATTTTGCTGGAAATAACACCCAAATCACACTCGAAGAGGCCTCTACCTTCTGTTGTGCTGCTGCACAACTGAGACTCTCAGATCTCTTAGCACATCATGCACTGTCCTAAATACATGTGACTGCAGCTATTAAAGCTAATGTGCTGGTTGTGCTTTTTCTTCATCTACATGACTAGAGGCTTAATTTAAGTTGGCATGTATATGGTATTTAATGTTGCTGTTGAAAGCCATCTCGTGTCGTCTTTATAGGCACTCTCTACTTGAGGCTGCTGCAGAAACAAAGAGATGAGGAGAAAATAGAAAATTCTAAAACCGTCAAATAAGATTAACTTTTAGTACATATGCAAATTCAATTGAGTTAATGAATTAAAGGAAAACAAATAATTAAATTAATGTATAAATCACAGTGAATGATTAATCAGAATATAGTCGTGGGCATCATCATTTATGATTCAGCGAATGAACTTCATGAACTATATAGTCTCCAAGACAAGACATTTCATTATTTTTCACACACAGACAGAGAGACCCGTAACTCATGAGGACAATTCCACACAATATCTGGAAACAAATTATGGATGTTATGTGAGTAAAGTGGAATACTGAATATCAATTTGCTCTGAAAACTTACTCAGGTGCAAAGGGTCAGTTTTATTAGCTCTGGATTTGTGATTTATTTAACACTGATGAAGAGATATCGTAAGTCAGTATTTTATCATTACTGGGTAATTTTTTAAAATCGTGAATAATTCTTTTAAATCTTGTATTCTGGCATTTCCATCCATACCTTTCTCTGAACATTTGCTGTGCTGAGTGAATAGTTTCCTATTCCTCTGTACATTTTGCAAAAACATCAAACAAGTCTTGTACTGAAAGAGTAAAAGTCACACAGGAACATTTTGAATTTTGAGCTTTTAAAACTGACTGAACTCATCACTGAGGATTCTGCACATATCTCTCTTTGTGTTACAGGGTAAAGTGAGGAAAATTTGTCAGTGCAGCGTCGCTCTCTGTTTGTCATAATTATTAAATTTGTGAGTTTTGTCACTTAGGTTTTCCTCTTCCCAACTGATGGCTTTGAACTTGTCACAGGAAGCTTTGTGCATAATCTTCCTCACTGTGCTGCTGTCATCACCTGTCACTTCTGTCTAGGGACCGTGGCAATCAGAGTGGATACTGTTCATATTTACCTGTGTGGGAAATGTCAAGGTGGTAGTAGAGGGGAGGGGCTTTGAGAGCAGACCGAGTCTGAGCGCTGCGACACAGCTCAGAGAGGAGCAGCAGAAGTCACGCAGAGGATTGTTCATCTGTCAGCTTGTCTGTGTAAAACAGACGAGGGAAGCTGCTGTGAGATGTACACTTGGAGCTAAGTGGTCTGCAGTGACAGTGTACATTTATTAACCTTGACATGTACAACAAAGTCATGCTGTGCATTTCATTTTACAGAAGGATCACACTGTTTACACATTACAGTGAACATTACACTGGAGCTTCAGTAATACAGATTCTGTTCCATATCATCTAAAAGCACTAACACTTCAATGACTAATACTGTCGTCGTTTGACACATTTTCATACTTAAATTAATGAATATATCAGAGACAACGTGACATTAGGACCGTGAGACATTTAGACGTCAGTTGTATCATCGAATTACGCATGAATGCTTTGAGTAATTAATATATTAGTCATTTTTTTTAATGTGTTAAATGATTTGTGATTCTTCTTGCAGAATTTTCGCCCGAGGACAACTATGAGTTGTTTTTGTATCCCTGACTGAACTTTCAAACTGCCATCAAGAGAGGGAGGGAGGGAGAGAGAGAGAGAAAGAGAGAGAGAGAGAGAGAAAGAGAGAGAGAAAGAGAGAGAGAGAGCAGCAGATTACAGATCATCACACAGCAACTGCAGATCTTTCCAGCATATTATGATTGTATCTTGGAGTGATTTGCTCGAACAGAAAACATCGGCTGTAATTGTGATCTAGCTCTCCAAGCTTTGTTTGAAAATTAAAAAAAAAAAAAAAAAAAAAAAAAACAAGTGTGAGGGGGGTCTTGAAAAACTGATAAATAATCATTCATATCTCTAATGCTAAATTCGTCAAACTCATAAGGTCTAATTAAACTCCAAAGTCTCATTTAGTAAAAGTAAAATTGTAAATGTACTAAGCTCTGCTGTGGTCAGTGCACCTGTAATAATACCTGTAACATGATGGATCAAGACATGTGCAAGATGTTCTTATTTATCATGGCCTATGGGCGGCTTTCATCTGTGGTGTTGTGCAGTAGATTTGATGCCAAATCAGCGATTCTCAATGACCAGCTACTGAAGCACACCTCCTGACAGAGCATTCAGTTCAGCGCCCTCTCGCACATTAATTCTGTCGTGCATTAAAGCTGAGTATTTTGTCAGTCAGCATGCAGTAAAGAGTTTACTGCTTGTGTGCCCCAGGATAAAGAAGCAGCTTTTTGCTTTCTTTTAAAAACACGGTTGTCTGCAGTAACATTACTTTAACAGTACGACATAACACTGTAACATTATTAGAACAACAAATCAAATCACCGGTTAGCTTGACAAAGTGAGCTATATATGCATATATATACACAAATTTCTGTATGTATCTATAGACAAGACATGCAGCTCGTGTAAGATTATATACTGATTGAAATCATTGTGTATTTTCTTAATGTTAAATGATTTGATGTGTTGAAAGTAGCTGAATCAATATTACGAAGAAAGACTATGGAAACAAGTGAAAAAGAGCAGTATATAAAGGCAAGCGCTTCAATCAAAGGATAAACTACTAGAGGCAGTGAAGAGACTACTGCAGCAGAAACACTGTGGAAAAACTGATATTACATTATAAGTGAGGTGCTAACAGCAAAGAGGAAACAGGAATGAATAGAAGAAAAAGATAGACTAACCAAAAACAATCTCAATAAAGGAAAAGTCCAAAATGAGAATGTGAAAGCCCAGCTGTGGGAAAATAAGGACGAATGTAAGAGAGGGGAATGGGGACCTACTGAGGAGGAATGCTGAATGAAGTCAGAAAAAGAGAGACAGAGAGAAATGGTTGGAGGAACAGTTTTCTTGATGACCCCAAGACTCCTCACAAACCTCACAAGCGAACAAGTGAACAAGGGAGGCAGATGAAAGAAGAGAGGGATGAAAAGAATAATAAAACAGGGCTGAAACCGGAGCTAAAGAAGGCAACTGAGCAAATGGAAGAGATGGAGGGAGAGAAGCTGGGACGGTTACGAAAGACGAGAGAGGGAGGAGACACGCAGGCAGGAAAGGGAGGAAATGAAGGAGATTTGTGAAAGAGAGGCCAGAGATGAAGAAGAGAGAAACCCCGACGAAGGCGATTCCCCACATCATGGTCTCAAAGACAGATGATGAAAAAACTCTGAAAGACAGGTGGAGGAGAGGGACAGAGGAGAAAGCAAACCAGGAGAAGCTAAGGGAGATTTGTGGATGTTTTCCTGTGCTGCAGGAGGTCTAGCTGAAAACTGCTGACAAGAAACAGGAACAAGCAGACATGGAGCGGGATGAATATCTAACAAGAACAGGCAACAATGTATTAATGTAACTGTTACATTACAAGTGAAAAAAATCTTTGCTGATGATTTCTGTGATAAAAACTAACCCGATGAAGTATGAAGAAGAAATCACATGACTACAAACCAATTCTCCAGCTTAATAAAGGTGTTGAATTGTCACTTCAGCAGCACCTTTTTTCTTTTGTTAGAATTACGAATTGTAATGCTCAAACTTTCAAAAACACTCATTCCTTCTGATGACTCTTTACGCCCCCAGACAGAGGGATTTTATATTATGTGTGTTTAGGATAAAAGTCAATATACTTCTTTTTGATTAATCTGACAAGTCTGGACAGAAAGGAGGGAGAGGTACTTTGAAAAAGGAGACAGTGGAAATTAGGTATTCCTCTGGGCACAGGGAGGTGGAAATAAATGGACACTTTTATCAGGATTTTATAAGAGGAGACGATTAGTTGGTAAAGACGCACAGAATAATGAATTTTATTGGTAATGAGAGTGTCAAATTTGCAGAAAGTGATGGTGAGATTCTTACTGTTTGACCTGTCCCATTAATGCTGACTACTGTCACAGTGTCCACAGGATGAGACGAGCTGCTGGTCTTTTGACCACATAAAAAATAATTGCATGTCAACAATAAAAATGAATTAGACTTAATGATTTAACAGATCTTGTTAATTAAGAGATACCTCAGTTTGTGAATTAAGTCTTACAACCTGCTTAATGCAAGCAAAAACTACACATTTGCAGGAGTCATAAATAATACTGAAATGATTTATCATCACCTTACAAAAATATCTTGATTTAAATTCAAATTACAGCTCTATGGGACTGGCTGTGTGTTCACTATAGTCACTTGTTAATTCTAATCTTTATTTTAAACACTCCCGACTAGAGTGATTATAATGCAAATGAAATGATGTGTTCAGTACTGAGGCTGTTAGCACACACACGATTCTGATGATGACTCACATGATTAGAGACACTAGATGGCAGCAATGTATCAGAGCAGTTTAAAAGGATATCTTAACTACATCACTCTGACACGTTCTACAGGATTATGTATCGCCAAAAGATTGACAGAGAAAAGGAGAAATGTCTTGCTTTCACTGCTGATGCCTTCATTGATTGCCTATTGGCCTCCCTAATCAATAGGCCTAACATTTCCTCAGTGACCAGGGAACATAATGGAAGGTTACTCCTTGGCATGAACACTGACACTCCCCCCCAACCGCTGATCTGGAACAGATTGAATTAGAAACTCAGAAATCAGTTGGAGGCTCAACCATTTCCTGAGCACCATGCTGTGACACTGGATTGGATCTCCCTCAAAGGAAATCATCTCCCAAAGTCTATATTAACACCATCTTGCCCTCCTGCCAAGCTAGGCCAACCTGTTCCACTTGTCCCTTGCCAGGGTTACAACTGGCACAGACGGCAGCAGGTACCTTTAAATGTGGGCCAGTACAATTCTCCAAAGGTGGGCTTCTGATTAATTGAGCCTGAGGATATGCGGCCTAGCCACTGACAGATACTAAGTGCAGGTGCCATGTTGAGGAAAAGAGCTTTCCATCTTGCCCCTGGTGACTCATTCTGTGCTGAGGGACAGAGTGGGAACTCCCTTGGAGCTTCATCTCGAAGAGCTATGCTGACCAGATTCACAACATTTGAACACTGCCAGTGTACAGGGAGACGCGTCCCTGGTGATCGATATCTCGCCTGAAACTGCGACACATTCTCGAGGATTCAATTTAAATTCCATTTCATTGAAAAATGATTCCTATTGGCTGATCATGTCCATACACTCAATTAAATATCACTTTCCCCGTTCAGTGAAGATCAGTGAGAAATGAAATAGGTTACTACCATGGTAATGGTCTACTAGCCCTGCAGTCAATTTCAATCTACTGTCTACAAGCCAGTTATTTCATTCTGTAAACAAGTCATGCTTTTGCCTCTTTGTCCCATGCTGTTGATGGCTAACGATGTTTGATGGCATAGTGGGAGGCTTGCAGCCAGGCACGGCGACTGCGTTAGAGGTAATGATTGTGAATTTGTAAACACACGCTTTACATACACACACCTACAGTTTCTCACGCAGATCTAAGCATGTACCCACACAGAGACATATACACAGAGGGCATTTTCACTGTGTGCAAATAAAGATGCTAACTACCACAGTAAGACTATATGCAGACAGTTAGGCAGAGCTGTTCTCCCTGGAGACAGAGAAAGCCTCTCTGTGGTACTGCAGAAATGATCTCTAACTGCCTTCTGTTGTAAATACACTCATGTTTATGGCATTTTAACAACAACTGGCATGCAAAATGAAGTACCTGGAGTGTGGGTGTGTGCACATTTGTGTGTGCATGCTTGTGACTGCATCTTGTGCGGATTGTGCGCCAGCATTTACAGCTGTGCCTGGATATCATGAGAATACATCGGTCTCTGTAGCTCAGGCAGCTCAAGCAGCTGAACCAGTCACTTATGATTACACTTATCACCCTCTTCCGAGAGCACAGGAAGCTGGAGAGAGAAGAGTGGGAAGAGAGAGGAAAGGACGGAAGGGGAGCGAAGTGGGGGAGAAAGCGGGAAGGAGAGAGGGAGCGAAGGAGGGCGGGTGAAGGAAGAGAATGTGTGTGGTTAAGTGAGTTGTAAGAATTTACAGCTAAAATGGGATTTCGCTCCACGACGAGCCATACTTGAAATGATACGAGCCTTACAGAAAAGATAAGGCAAATATTTAATAGTGTAGCCAACAGAATGGAAAAGTGCGGCTGCTCCATGTGAACCTGCGTGCCTTACAGGACACACTGCAGGTTGAACATTCAAACTGATTCAGTTTTAAGTAGTGCAGAGTTATGACAGCCGAGAGGTCTGGATTGCTGCCTTTTAGTGCGCATGCTGCCTGAGGTTCAGTTTATGCAAAAGAGCAGTAAGATTATTATTTTTTGTTAAATCTACATTTATTCTTCTGTAGGTGATGCTGAGGTCCCTGTCTTCCCCCTGGGCATTTTTTTCATCTCTGCAGCTCCTTGCCATTTTTAAATTATTCTCAAGCTTAATTCACTTTAGAGAGATATCTTCTTGGCAGCAGACAACTATCCTCTATGTGGTCTTCATCATACATGGGGATTTTCATCTGAAAAATGTGGAGGAAGCAAATGTGTAGGCGAAGAGACCAGGGATTCAAGAATACCAATTTAGATCACAGTGTTACCCTTTTATCATCTAACCTTTCCTATTATCTTTAACTTAGAGAAGTTTGATCTTATTATAGCTTTCTTTGAAATTTTAAAATCTTGACACATTAACTGCCCGCTCATTTTTCCCCTTAAGTAGCAGAATCTCTCTGATCCTCACAGTGATAGGAAACTACGGCATTTGACAATGAACAGGTTCCCGGTGATAACACTTTCTAAGATTTCTTAAAAAAAGATAAAATTGTATCGGAGGAAACGAGCCCATCTGGCTTGTGTTAGCACCAGTGATAGTTTGTTAGTGGAGCAAGTGGTAAACAGGTTTCTGTGTCACACATTTCAAATTAAACAAATCTTGAATTTTGGTTATATGCCCAGTATACGGCAAATAAAAAGAATGATCCTTTAAGATCATATGAAGCTAGCAGGGTACATATGGTGGCCCATATTCTATTTTAATTAGTAAAACCTGATAACGGATGTGGAGGAAATATTCCTGCCAATGGTTTCACAATGTCTCACTGATCTACAGTGAGACTGTAAAGGAGATCGCTAGCTGGAAAACATGGATATAAGCACTGAATTTAAAAGACTTTAAAAATCAGCTTTCCAGGAAGGATGCATTCAACATATTTCTTAGGATACACACAATGTATTTTGGTAAATTATGTTTACAAAAGAACGTAAACGTAACTTTTGTTTGTTAAAAAGAAAACTCTTCAGGGGCACCCCTGTAAATCCTCCATTGCTGATTTTACATGAATGAAAACACAAAACTATTCAGAGCAAAACATACTTAAAGTATCTACAGTAAAAAATACTCCTTATGAGTGAGAACGGCTCCTGTCAGAGTACTGCATTTGATTATCTGACCATTATTACTGATGTTTTTCAGTGGAAGCCACAGTTTATTTTTTAACCAGATGAAATGTGATATTCAGTGCAGAGTGAAACACACACATTTGGCATTATAATGTACTTTGTGTGCAATGTACTTTGCTATTCTTTGTACGTTAATATTAATCTTAATAGGAAACACCAAAAACTCATTCCTACCACTGAAAACTCAGTGTTATGATGATGAAGTTGTTTCTTGATTCTTCAGTATTTTTATCCATCTGAGTTTTTTGCAGCTGCAATTATCTACTTCCCCTGAGGATAAATAAAGTTCATCGTACTTGTAAGGCTCTTGTTTATGGAAAGCGAGTAACTGCTCAGTGTCATCAGCTATGTTGTTGTATTCTGGGATCTAACAATGCTAATGACATTGTTATCAACTCTGTTGATGGCTCTGCATCTTGTTTGCTGAGTACTCAGATGAATTGTTGCTCCCAATCCACGAGCTGCTCCCAAGTAAAGTGGATCATTACCAAACGAACCAAATATCAGCTGTAAACATTTTATTTTACTCAAAGTAAAATAATGAGGTGATAATTTATAAATGAAAATCATTAATGGGATAGAAATGTAATGGAAAAAAACAAGTCATATAAGCTACTGTTTTTGAAAGTAACTGATGAATTATTTATCAAAGCTTGTGTTTCCAATTTTAGGCACATGATGCATCATGGAAAGATAAGATACATTCAGAATTTATATCAGATTCAGCACTGTATGTTGACAGTAAATTGGGTTCTCTTTGAGCAAATGCAAATGACACGAGGAAATCAGAGATGCAGCTGTGTTAAATTATATATTTCATTTGTATGTCATGCTTGATTTCAATCATTCATTTTGTCTGTTGTTGACTCCAGTATATTCAATGACTCTCTGCTTTGTTGGCTGCATTTCTCAGGCTTCCCTCTTCCTATGTCTGTCCTATATCAGTGTGGGCTGGCTGAGTTTTGTGGGAGAGCTTAACTCTTATCAGCTCGTCATTATATATGATATCATAACTCTTTGCCATGAATTGCCAACAATTGGAGAGCTGCTCATATGATTTAAAAGGCTTCCAAATGGAAACTTTCATTCCCATCTAATTCTATAATGCTTATCTTCCAGTGTGAAAACAGATTCATTCAGTTTCTTTTGCAGACTGATTTACCATGTTCAATTCACACACTGCGATAAGTGGAGATACAAGGGAAGCTATTCAGCTCCGACGCTGTCATGATGTCGAGACTCCAAGTAACAGTTTCTCTGACAGAAGTAGATGGCCTGGGATTGTATTCATTTGTATCACAACCATATGCAGCAGAGTGCATGAAACTGTTCAATCAATATGTCGACAACAGAAGCGCAGATGACAAGGAAAGACAGATCAGTGTACAGAGTCTATTGTACAGAGTGTACTGTGATTTTTTTCTTTTTATCACGGTCACAGCAAAATTTCAGAAGTAGGACAGAGTCTGGCAGCTTCTCGAGTTCCTCTGCAAAATCATCTTACACCTGCATGTCTGTTTATCTCTTCTAACACTCCTCTGTATACTGACAGAGCTACAAGCACAACAGGACCTCACATAACTGCAGCAAAATACATACACTGTTCAATAACTTGTGTAATCTATAACTTCTTTCCATCTGTATGAACAACCAAGAAATGAAAGATCACTGACAGCACATACAGTAATTGATGTCTTTTGTATCATAACTAGCTGTAGGAACAAGGTTTTCTAAGCTTGGAAACGGTCTTTATGATGACAAAAACCTTCCCTGTAGCATTCTCATTATCGAGCAGTTGAAAATTCATCAAAAAATAAATGGGACCTGGGACTAGGTGGCTGAACAACTTAAGCGGGTCTTGAATTCACAACGAGAGCACAGGCCAGAACATCAGACCTAAATAGCTGTTTTGTCGGTATCTTGACTGCTGAAAATTACATTTATATACTGTGCTACCAATTTGCACCAGGAAATTTGTTTTTCAAAGAAACTTTAAGCCACTCAATCAATGTGACAAGGAAAATATTTTGAATAAACTCTTATACAAAGTCACAAAATGTCCATAATGAAAGTGTGAAAAAGTCAATAGTGGCACAAAACAAGACTTATTTTCTATCTCTATATTTATCCAAACAACGTTTTCTTAACCTAACCTAACCAGGTTTGGGGGTGGGGGCACAAACCATAATCTCTGAGGTCATTGTCCTGTCTCTCCAGTCTACAAACAGCAGTTTGTAGACTGGAGAGACACTGCCGGTGAGCATAACCTATGCATCACTTACAACTCTGGAAAAACCTATTAGTGGTAAAATAAACAGAATTTTTAGGAGAAAGAAAAAGGGAGGAAAAAAAAACGGTGCTTCTGCAAAATGTCAAGCCATCTAAATTACGGCACAGCTCACATTTCACTTTAGTGAATGTACATGACTCAGCATACTGAGAAGTTATAAATTAACAGAGTCTTATATGTGAAGAATTAATCAACTGTGCCATAACACAAAATATTTATATTTATACACCTGGACTGATACGGACCAATTTTAGTCACCACTGCAACACAGTGTATTTGAGAGTGCTGTGCATCAGCAACAGCATTCTTCAAGGCACCATCACAAACACTGGCAGACATTTAAGGCATCATTCCACTGCCTTAGTATCCCTCTTGAAATGCATTACAGAATTATAAAACAGGACTACAAACCCTGTCATAATGGTCCTCTTCAGATGAAATGTTTATTCAACATAAGATGAATTTGTTCACTGACCTTTGACTAATCTAGCTAATTGTACTTTTCTAGAACAAGGGTACAATTTGGCCCATTGTCAAACGGTAAAATAATACATTTCAGTAAATATTTCCATGTATTACAAAGGGCTTACTGCTGGGGTGAATGACTGTTTCAAAGGAAATCACACAGAAGAGTGCTGGGTGCCTTTTATGTGTGAGTACTGTATATGAGAGTTAACAGCCACACTTGATGGCTGGTTTTTACGATAAAATCATTTGAATGCCCCAGTTACACTTCACCAGTTCTGTTACTCTTGAAAAATTGAGAAAAGTGAGTTATGACACACACACACACACACAAACACACACACACACACACACACACACATACAACTTGAGAGAGATGTGGTACATTTCTCAAACTGTGTTTAGTTCTCTGTAGAATGCACTATTTAAAATAGCACTAAAACCTGAGAGGGTGATGTTTCTTTAAAATCTGTATCTAAAGTTTTGGCTCCATAATAATTATTCTCTGTGAGTGATTTTCAGATTAAAAGCACCTAACCTGAATTAACACTGTGTGTAACCCTCCTACACTCACAGAAACTTGCCTTGCTTGTTTCTTCAAATACCTTTTTATGTAGCAGCTAGAAAGATGCGAATGTATAATTTCTGCTGTTGGTCCGTTGTGTGCCACTACAACAGCTCTGACCTGCCAGGGGATGGACTCTACAAGACCTCTGAAGGTGACCTGCGGTATCTGGCAGCAACACATTAGCAGCAGGTCCTTTAAGTCCCCGGACCACTGTCAATAGTTACTGACCACTGCTGACTGGGAGCACCCCACGAGGCTTGCCATTTCAGAGATGCTCCGACCCAGTCGTCTGGCCACAGCAATCTGGCCCCTTGTCAAAGCTGCTCACGTCTTTACACCTGCCCGTTTCTCCCACACTGAACACACTTACTCTGAACCAACTGTTCACTTACCACAATGGTGTAGAGACGTGAAAACGTCTGAGGACTCAAACATGACTGTTTTACACTGGGTGTTTACAGAGTGTTTACTGGTGGTTCATTTGTAATTTGCCATTCAGCTGATGAACTACAGTTTGATAACTGTATGTTTTCTGATGGCTTTCTGCAATGAGACATTGTGAATTTTCTGGTAATTATCTCATGTTGCACAACAGCTGTGTTGAAAGTAAACATTAGGGGAAGCTTCTCACTGTCTTTTTTTGACACAATGAAGATTAAGAACAACAGATTCACACATTCACAGTTATCACACTGCAGACTGTTCACAATGCAAGTCTGGTTTTGAATGCTCTGCATCAGTGAGAATGTGAGCCCTCATTCAATCAAATACAACATCTACAATGCGGTTGACCTGGAATGACATTCCTGTCTCTAGCTTTTTAATTGAGCAAACATCATCTCAACAACAGGGATTTCGCCAGTTATTTCCCTGCTCGTTTGATACAGACCTGTGCTCCCAGACCCCACAGAACCATGGGTAATGAAGGCACTGCCAGCTGCGAATTCATTCATAGATCATCTGGTGATTTTATTAATGCATGAAGACTTGCTGGGTAGACCCACACTTCGCCCCCGCCCCCCAGGAGAACGTGATTAATGGTGCTCCCCCCAAACAGCATCAGTTAGCCAGTGCTATCTGGTATTTGTCTTTACAAGATCGTATCGACTTTTGGGAGATCATGCAGAAAATGAACTGTCATGTGTGCAGGAGCTTGCTGAACGAAGGGCGGTAATACCTTCGTTCTGCAGGCGAACAGAAACAAGCCTCAGCATGGAAATAGATACCACAGAAGGTCTGTGTAGATGAGGGTGCACAGACACCTCCCTGGTCCCTTTCTGAGAAGAGAAAACTTGCTCTTCCTTTAATAAGTGCAGCTCCCCGCTTCTTTTATGGAAATGGGTTTTAACAGAGGTCTCAGCGAGGATATTACAACATATCAAGCTGTTCCACTGTTTGGTTACACCACATAATAGCATCATTATTTCTTCCTTCGCAGGCAGATGGAAAATTTACCACCGAACACTGACAGCAGGCTTTGTCTTTGTACTCTGTAAATGGCTACTTATAGTCAGATTAACATCTAAGACCAAACTTCTAACACCTTTTGATTTCAAAGAGGTTTTTCTCTCCCCTCTTGCGGCTTTTACACATTTGCACAGACTCCAGAAAGGCATTATAACAACATATTACAAGATTCAGTTTATATCATGACATGTTTGTTGTTTATATGCACTTCTCTTCAAAGACATAACTCCTCTTATAACTGCCTCATTTGATTCAGAGGGAAACTTTGATCTTCCAAATCCAACATGACAATGACTTGCACGGGAATCACAAATGATAATTGAAGCAAAACCTTTTTACTTTGCAAACTTAGTCAGCATGTGGCACATTTTAACTCTTGGTTAAAGAAGCTGAAGGCTTCATCCAATGAGTCAGTGTCATATACAGACATTAAGGATTTCTGTTGTCACATCTGTTATTTTTGCCGTGTACTCAGCCTTAAACATTTTTTGCTACTGTCATCTATCTAATTTGATAGCCTTTTATTTTGTTACAACCTTACCCCTTTCAAATCAAGTGTTAAAGGGTCGTGCTTCCTTGTAATTCACAGTCAAATTTCAAAATCTAGACTCAGGGCCCAAAAGTCATCCACCAGCCATTTTGGGGCAGTCTGGAAGAAAGAGATTGCATCAACCACGCTGATAATGCAAGTTAAGCCTGAGGCTGATTTTCTGACAGACCAGAGCTGAGGCCATGAGGGAGATCAGCAACCAACAACCAGTGCAAGGAGGGAGAAAAGGAAGGCAGCCTTCTTATTGAGGTGATTCACATCTGCCAGACAGAGGGTGGAACGACTGCTTTGGGAAGATAATTGTGCCTGGAGAAAATCCAGCTACAGGAACACGAGGAATTTTATCTGCAAACCACCTTCCTCTTTCGCCGATAGGGAAGGATATAAAAACTGGCAAGGTGCAGGTGGGGAGGCAGGCAGTGTCATTACCGGAGGGTCACTGCACACATGATAACCCTACCCCACTCTTTTACTCCTTTCATTTTGTTTATGCTCTCCACTCGGTTGCGTGCTTGATGAAGTAAACACATTGGTCCCCTGGCTTTTGGAATCAATTTGATTCTGGGTTTGTCTCCGCAGACACCTGACGGACCCTGTGGTGCAGCTCCGTTATGGAGCCTAGAGGGGTGCTCCAGCTGCCCTCCTTCCCTTCAAACAATGAAAGAGGAGCTGGTGATTAACCATGACACAACAGCAAACCTCACTAACTCACAGGCACAAGTAGAGATGCCGCCACAGTCTCTCCTCACCCAGCCTGCCTCTGCTCTCCAACTGTGTTGCAGTCTTGGGTAGCGGCCAGAGCTACGCAGTTTTTGGATGAGCCTTGTTCCTGTGAGAGACTGTAAAGTAGGTTGAGAGGACAGCCATACCCACAAGTCTCTTCCTAAGCTAATGAACATTCTGGAAAATAATTAGTGGGATGCAGCCAGTGTTGTCTTTGACCTTAGAAACCTTCATTTGTCTCCTGTTTAAAAAACGACTCCACTTTACTGTTCATGATGGATTACTTATCCATTAGCCTTATAATATTAGTAGATCCTTGTAACTAATATTACATTCTGTCCATGGGTGAAATGTGGTGAGAAATACAGGGGAAAAAATGCATGCTAATAGCTTCAGTCAGCACACAGTACATGTTTACGCATTTGCTTCATTTGATGCCCCTAACAGGTAGATGTCTAAAGGCACGATGAATGACTACTGAACTGGAAAACAACCAGGACTTAAACAGTCTTCACAGATGAAAGGGTTAGGGGTCATGCCAGAGTATGCTATATTTTTCTATGGTATGGAAATGAGACAAAGGATGCATTTTTACGTGTGAATGATTTATGTGCATAAATCAGTAAATTAGAACTTCAACTAATTATAATTTTAATTATCAATTAATCTGTTTATAATTTCTTAATTATCACTTAATCATTTCATCAATTAAATGTCAGAAATCAGTGAAAAGACCAATCACAAAGCTGACATATTCAAATTAAATCCAGTACAAGTGTACTGACTTTTTGAGGCTGAACCTGATTCTTGAACGTCCCAAGGATCAGATAACAGTGGCTGTGTTTGAAATCAGTCGTTCACTCATTCACGACTCAACAATAGTTCCTATGAGGATTTACTGTTTTTCTTTAACTGTTTTTTTCCCTGGCATCAGGGACAATGTAACTAATGTGACAGATAAGTGCTTTCATACAGTGAGGGGTTGCTGCTGCTGTCTGAGTTGATGATGGCTCACCTTTTTCAACTTGTTGCTGTGGCTCATTGTGTGACCATGGCAACCACAAAACAATACAAAATCTGGTTTTACTGGTGTCTGAGTGTCGAGAATTATACACCAACTGCATATCAATGAAGAGAAAACAGTTTTGGAGCAACACCTTCAAAGTTTGCTTGTTACTATGAAAACAAAGGTCCAGCGCACCCGCTGTGGGTTCACTCCTATATAATATATCATATTTTACAAGGATACCTTACATTGAGGCCAAGCTACTGAGGCTCTAGAAAATGAAGTCAGTGCTTTTGGGTGTGTAAAACATGTAATGCTGACACTGTTTCTAAATGATATCACACGTATCTTTGGTACTGCTGTGCTGTAATTTCTTCTCATTTAATACCTAAAATATCTGCCAATACTGATATACAGAATTTACAAGTAGCTAATATTGGTCAGAATAAATGGCATGGTTAATTTATTAGCTGGGCACTCAAACAAATATATTATCTAATGAATGAACCCAATGCTATTCAATTTACAGGGATATAAAACAGTTAAAAGCAGAATATATTCACATTTTAGAAGATGGAACAAGTATTTTTGCTTGATAAATAACAATTACTACCAACCGACCGATTATCCAAATTGTATGCAGTGTGATTATACACAATTAATTCCCCACATGAATGGATTGTGTATTTGTAATATGCTACTGTGAATTTATTATCCTTAAAGCAGAAACTGTCCTCTCATCTGGGGGTCAGACTGTAATTTCAACACAGTACCTGACTTTATTTGTAAAAGGTTGCTGTCAGAGGGACCTAACCCGATCCTCCTTACTGAAGGATCATCTTCTTAATTATTGGGCCACTCTTGAGACTGAAATGAGGTCTGGTTTATGAGGGACCTTACATTTTAAGTGTAATGGTTTTATGTGATAAATTAAGTGACTCATGATTCTCTTCATCAGGCCTGAGCTGATTAGTGGTTGTAAATAATTCCTAATATTTATATTAACTTACTTTCGGCTCAGAGATGGGTTGGTTTATGTCTCTAGAATTCTCAATGTCATGAGTTGACATTTGCATAAAAAGTTATTAATTGCTTTGCCTTTGAATTGCTAGAACTTTCTGGGGTTTGATGATATTGATTTTTTTGTCCTATCCAGTCGGTTGGTATTGACAGTAAACATTTGAAATTTCTAAAGAATTACAAATAGTCTAATTTATGTTATATATTTTTCTATATTCTAAACTAGAAAAAATATTCTTCCTATTAGTAGGCTACTGCTTCTTACCCCTACATGTATATGGCAACTTTCTCTCCTAGAAATTAAATTCATATACTACTAACCTAATTTTCCCAGTGCCAAGGTGGCAACATAACTGCTGGGTGGATTATGTTCAGAAGCAAGGTCTTTTTTTTAAAATAAATGTAGTTACTTCATTTATCAACTGCAATCGAGTCACTAGGAGGTAGTTGGATTATATGGGAGGTGTACAAAATGCACAACTGTGAGCCCAGAGACCGGGATTCACATCCACAGTCCTGTCTATGGTTGGGTTTAGACAACAAAAGTGCTTTGGGTATGGTAAGGGAAAAATCATCGTTCTGGTTAAACATAAATAAATACAATTAGTCACTGCTCATGGGAGTAGTCACAAGGCATTCTGGGAAATGTAGGAGGCCAAAAAAAAGCAGCTGTATTATTGGGCTAACAGTTGTTATCCAAGATCAAAGATTTAAGAGAGTTTTTTTGAAACCAAGCATAGGATGCAGAATTATTTTTAAACTCTATCTGCCGCAGACCTATTGTCTGGATTTAAAAATACATGACCTTGTTTAATTTGCCTTTTTCCTCCTCCTGCTTCTTTGGTAGAAGTCCAAAAGCGGCTGTGCGCTCGAATTAGCCTGATTATCACAAACACTGATAAATAAAGACCTTCACCAGAAAGTCCAACAGTGAGCTGACATGCACCAGTTTTTCTCACTGCGAGCCGAATAACTCAAGGTGAGATCAATAGGCGAGGCCCTTTATACATGAGGCGAGTCTCCTGCGAGTCTCTACCCCTAAAGAGCCATTATTTACTGCTTGCTCACACTGCGACAAATGAACTCAGCATGGGCCCATTAATGTGTAATTAGAGAAAAGAACGAGACAAATATTTAACAACACAAGTGTTTCTGCTCATTAGGGCAGCTTCAATGGGGGATTATTAATGGTTTCCAAGTTTAAGTTGTGGTGATGAGCTCAGGTTACATGAAAGAGTTCAAGTGTGATTTATTATAGTGCTAAAATGTTGAGGCGTACTAAATACAAAGATGATGACTTTTTACTGATAATACTATGGTATTTTTAATAATGATAATATTAATGTCACAGATTTTTGTTGGAAAAGGCAATGCATGCAATGTGAAATAGTCTAAAGCATGTCACTGATTTCAAGACAGCATAATATAGCAATGTTAAATTGTGTCGTTACAGTTCCTTAAATGTGAGAATTGGGTTTTGACTGTTGACCGGGCAGGCGTTGAACACTTAAGGCATGACTTTGGTCTCAAGGGATTTGAAATGAGCATTTGATATCACTTGTGACAATGTGGAATAGTGCACCAAAAAGCTGTGGAGTCCCAAAATCTGAAAATCTATCGGAGTAATATTTGGACCCCGGAAATCAAACTTCAGTGGGGTTTGAGCTAACTTTATCCGCGATAGTCCAACATCTTTATCTCTGTAAACAGGCAGAAAAGCTCAGTTCACGCTGAACTACAGTTCGATGTGAAATAAGAAAACTTGGTTTCACAGGGACTGCATAAAAGAAGCCAGATACCTGGCACTCTCCAGGACTTAACAGAGGTGGTGGAGTTAGAACTGTCTGAATTAGCCACAGACTATAGGGACTGGCAGCAGTGGGAAAACTACTCTACACCCTTAACTTGCTCGTGTTGGTCTGATTAAAATTAATGCAGTAGTCTGGTTGGTTTGGCATTGGTGAAGCTTTCCCATGTATTGTAATGGTTAATTCATACACTGGCTGCATTTTTCTTTTTTAAACTCCCCTCCATAGTATTTTTGGGGTTTGTTCGCTCTCACCTGAGGAGAATTCCTTCCTGTCCATTCAGGTCTCAGTGGCAGTTGATCATGCTCCACAACATCCCCCATAATCCCTTGCTCTGCTTCCATTTGATGTCATCTTTTCCCGGGGATTAACACAGGTGCCCTGAGGGTTCGCGATAAGCACGTCTTCTTAGAACAGCTCAGTCAATGAAAACCAGAATCAGGATACTTAAAAGTTTCACTTACACACACACTCGCACACAGGGACACACATACATGCAGGCAAGTGCACAAAGGCTCAGATATATAATGCACCTAGAAAACTGAAAAACATCAGATTACCAGATAGAGTTGATTATTTATTTAGAGCTTAGATAAACTCATAGCAATTATCCACTGCAAAAAAAAAATTACATGTGGTTCAGAAAAAAATGTGTTTAGCTTTTGACATTAAATAAAATTAAAATAAATAAAACTGCACTTTTCCTCAGCAGCAGTTGCATCTGTCAGTTGCCAAACAGTGGGCCTGGAGGCTAGAGGGCTGCATGTTCAGTAGAGTTTGGATAAGAACAATATTCAGTTACTTGCACAAAGCGGGTTTTTTCAATGTGGACTGTGGATTTTTAGCATTTGTCAGTTCGACCCGAAAAGGTACTTATTTCAAAAGCTGGGGGTACCCTGGAGTTTAGGTACTGCAATAATATTTGGCTTAGAGCCTTTTTTTTCCCCCCTAAATGTGGATTAAGCTTGTAAGCCTCAGACAAAAACACAGTTTCTTGGTTTAGAAGTTTATCTATTCACACATATAAATGGTAAAACCCAGGAAGAGCTAAAACACATATTTGTACAGGTGAGATAAATTATTAAAATAGGCTTTAAAAACATTTCAAAGACATGTTTTTTTTTCTTTATACAAAAGAGGCAAGCTGACAATAAATCCCAAGAGGAGGTAAAATGACATTACAAAAGCTAAATACAAAAATGACAAGTAAAAGAGGTAAACTGAATGACATGACTTTGAGGCAGGCTATTAAATCATACAAAAAATGCTTTTATTCTCACACAAAGCTAATTGCTTGAAAAACAACCCATATGTTTAATGCTATTCAGAGTAACAAAATGGGATTTTATTCAGATTGTTTTTCAATTGTGCGTCACTGCCAGCTGAAAATGAACTTTTAGATAAACACCACATACAGTCACACCACTTGTACACTCCTGTCAGCAAACAATAGAATCACAAGCAGGGAGGATTGAGGATAAGCTTAATGAGCACAACAAAAACAAAACCGCATACAGCACCCTCATGTTTTCCCAACTGAATCTGACACCTTGGTCTTCAGTCAATACCCAGCGATCAATACTTGGACCATGCTGAAGCCAACATTTTCAGATGATACCAAGCATAAATCATTTATGTCATGGCTGAGTTATTGACCTCAAGATGGGAAAAACAAAAACAAAGTTCACACACGCACGCACACGCATAAACATGGCCATGGAGATTACGCTCTCCGTGTGTTATTTAGGGCTGTCGTTACTCTAACATGAAATGCCACCACCATTTATAGTCCCGTCTCCTTTTCTCATTCTTTCGCCACTTATGCACAGAAAAACAGGATCGTTTGCATCTCTCTGGGGGACATCCCTGCTGGGCTTTGTGTGGGTTACATGTGTACTAAAAAGTTTCCTCATTGCACTTCTAATCATTCAGCAGATAAGGGTGGGCTTTTCTCAGGGAAAAAAAATAATAATGATGAGGGACTCGCACACACACACACACACACACACACACACACACAAAAAAAAAAAAAAAAAAGTTAATGAGGTTTTTCCTGTACTACACCTCTAGAGGCAGGGGTCCGCTTAGCAGCAATGTCATTAGGCAGGAATTAAACTGGGACTGTTGTTTTGCTGTGCTATCAATTTATATGCTTTAATTGCATAACCAAACTGTTCTGCCAAAACAAGGCAAGCTGAAGATGCAGCAGTGAGTGTGACCGGTTGTTTTTTTTGTTGTTTTTTTTTTTTTGTATCAGTGAACACAAGCTTCCTTGCTGTTTCTTTTCCTCTGTGCAAGTTACTTCTACACGCACAAAAAGAAACCCCGCTGTCTTGTTTTGTAGGTGCATTTGTTGCAAAGTTTTAAACTAGAGCAGACACAAACTCGGTCCCAAGAGAAGCAATACATTAGCAAACACCCCTTAGCAAGCTGGGGACTATGTCCTAATAGTATTTTAACGCGGCTGCACTTGGCAATCCATCATGGAGATAGCAATCTCAGTCTGTCCCCTCATACTACAATAGACTTACCGTCATCACAAACACAGGCGCCCGGCATGAACATTTATGCACCAGGTAATTCGGGACTGTTTGGAAATACAGCATGACGCAACAAAATGATGTAAAATGAGTTCAATCTCGATTTGATTACAAGTAACATTAAACTTTATCAGCAAGTTTTATCAGTTCGCTGCGAAATTGGAGAGAAATCTGTGCCCTGCAGACCAGGTAAGCAGAATGGACTTTGCTCAAGATAATGTCATTCAAAAGGAAGCTGTCCTACTTCTTTCACACACAACTCATGTCCCCGAAATGGAAAGTAGTCTACGGGATAAAACAGGCCTCTGCTACTTCTTTGGGAAATGTTGGTTGCTGAAAGGTTAAGATGTTTTGTTTGGATGGCACTTATTTGAATTCCACCTACTGCATCAGAGTAAGTGTATTTACATGTCACACCGATAATACAGAGTGAAACAAAAACTGATAGAGACAAAGATAGGAAAACAGAGAGATGAAATTCACTGCTTTAGAAGGTTGACTTGGAATAGAGTTTACTATATTTACTCACGTGATACAATCTATAAACTGCAAACTTAAAGTGTGGACATCAGCCTTAAGATTTTTATGTTTACTGTTACAGTTTGACAATATTATCTTGTCACGCCTGCAATGCCCACTGAACTGATTTGTGCAGAAGGGGAGTGTGTCAGAGAGGACATGCACAGACAGGCCCACAGAAATCTGACACAAGATATGTCAAAATGAAAAATAGTACAATTTCTTTTCATCTGTATTTTTTTTTTTATTTTCATTCCTTTGTTGTGTGGTAGAGTACCAGTGTTTTTTCTGCATTTCCTTTCTTTTGATATACTGCCATGATGAAGGAATCCTTTATTCTCACACTGCTGCCTTGACTGAGTGATGTTTTGTTCAAAAGCGTGTTAATATTTTCATTTGCCTCACTGCATTGTGAGGAATCTCTTAACTCTGGGGAACGGAGAGCAGGGAGAATAGTCCGGGAGAATGTTACTCATCCATCCCAGGGCTGCACAATTCAGCCCTTCATTGCTGCTACCGTACCAAGCTTTTGTAATTGAACCTGAGATATCAGGATGGGTGGCACTGATGCCAGGTGCATACTAAAAATAGTGCTCTCTCATTGGACCCTCTCCTAGGGATGCCATTTTGTCATGCATTATGCATATATGCAAATATGGGACAAGGAAATGGATTACTTGAAAGGGCACCTGTGGTTCCCTGCTCAAAGATATACGCAACAGGGGAAATGAAGCGAACGGAGCTATCATTTAGCCGACGCACAGCTGTATGGGGAAGTGGAGAAACACTCTCTCAGACAGTTCTGTAATTCAAAAGTGAGTGATGACTGATAAATGGGGGTGAAATCACAAGCAGACTTAAGGATATATGTGCATGTATGTGGAGGGCACTCTCTAATTAGCTTTGAAATATAAATGAAAGTCGGTGCACAGTACAGCACTATATAGCGCTATATAGTCACTTTCATAAAAACCTGATGAAACGCATCAGTACGGGGAAAGTATGAGGAAAGAACAAGCAAATAACTTATAGCAAATATCATAAACCAGTCTGCTAAGTGTGGCAGAAATATATGTGCCCTGATTTACTCAATCCCAAGACATCAGGAAGAAACCCCTATCTTAGCCAGCATTTCTCTGCCAGCTTCACTGTGAATCCAATTCTTTAAATACCTCCATTTCCCGTCACCTACTCACATCTAGCTTCCACTTCCACACTGCTGCACACTGTCCTCAGCATGCTCCGTATCTGCAGTCAATACATTTGCAAATTGGACTGAAAACACAATGATTAATTGTTAAAATGCGAATGTGTAAGCAAATTTAAGTATACAATGTCATGGAAATTTTAAGAGTTATACATAGATGAATGTATATTTCATGTCCTAGGCTCTCCATTCTGTTACTGACTGTGAAGTTCTGTTATGCCTGTGCTGTATATATCCATATCCATCAAAACACATTCCTGTAGAATTATTCTAATTTCTCATATACCTGCTATCTTCTCTTCCTTCAACAATGAAGGAATTCTACAACTGCATCTTGTTATTTGTAGCTTTAGACCCGAGGGAAGTAAATGAGGTCCGGCCTCCTGCAGTGAAGTAATCCCCTTCCTTCCTGACAAAGATTCACCCTATACAAAGCAAACGGAGGCACACTTTCTTTTATCCTGTCATGTGGGCACAAGAGAGCCACACACAGCCTCCTATAGAGTGCTGAAAGTAGATGGATGCACTGTTAGTTCTGAACAAAGGTGACAGTTCTCAGTCATCTACTCACTGCGGGTGAAATTGGGGTCGCAGTCTTGACTCTGGCGGGCACCCTTGTGACTGAGGCTTAGATTTAAAAAGGCTGAATGGCAGCTACATGTGTGAAGCGCAAGAACAGGGAACCAAGAAGTCAAGGAGCTTGGGTAATATCCTTAGTCACACGCATGTCTGTGCGCCTGCATGCGCGAATATGAGAACTTCATGCACCGATGGCATGAATAAAAACTGATTCTAATGTCTCTAAAGAAAAAGTGCAATTATCTCCCATGTCTTCCTCCCATCTGCTGCTCCTTTGTGCACTAGATGTATAAGCTATAAACTATATGAGTGCTGGCTGGCAAAGAAGTATTTAGCCCATAAGCTTGTCTCATCAGCACAAACTATAGAAACTGATTTCCCCAGCGTCCCTTGCCCATGTGATGCAGAGTGAACCCACATGCTACGGTATGTTTGTTTGCATGTAACACAAAGTACATCAATTAGTTGCACTGTGAGCATCTTTTGGTCCCTCTGTAAACTCTGTGTAAACAACACATTGCAGTATGCGTTGCTGCTAACAAGTATATTAGAACACAAACAATGACAGACTTTTGAAGCTGATATCACTATCAATATTTGGGAGTTTCTACAGTTGAAAAATAAACTTATTACTGCTCTCTGATTGACAAGCTATGTAATGGAGACGCTATTTCTAAATTACCCCAAACATAATTATTTTCAGCGAATTACTATCAATTTCCTATGCAAAAATGTCCAAACTTCTTCTGTAACAAGAAACTAAATATCTTTTTATCTTTTTGTATTGTTGGTCAGACAAAACAATTTGAATATGTCAATTTGGGATTATGGAAATTGTAATAGGTTTTGTGGACCGAACAATTAATTTTTATTTATTCAGAAAATAATCAGTAGAATATTCAGCTGAGAAAATAATCATTACATGCAGCCCTACTGTATCTGTGGGTCCATGTCTGTGTTTGCCTTTAAACAGATGTAATTGTGATGATGATGTGAGTGCATGCCCTTGTAAAATGTATGCATTTGTACAGGTGCGTGCTTGTGCCTACGTGTACGTGTTTGTGTTCACCTGATCTCCAGCCAGCTGTGGCCATTAGCCGGAGGCTGAGCCTGTTCAGACGTGCAGGTCAGAGTTCTGATCTAATCTGGAGGATCTGTGTCTGATGAGGTCTCCACTGTAAACAGAGTGGCCAGCCGGAGCCAGTTGCAGAAATCATGAAGCCAGTGGGCAGTGGGGATGGAGTGGGCAGGCAGACATTAGCACAAGGGTAATTGCTGTCCCCACAGCAGCCCACTGAATGACATCTAATATTGCTGGGGAGGGCAGCTAACCATTATCTGGTGTGGAATAAGAGCTTTTTCTGACGGCCACTGAAGTCCAATTGGGCTCGAAAATGGTTCATCATACACCCTGGTCGACCAATTTAGCCTCCTATGCTGTTGTGTCTGAGAAAGGTGCAGCAATTAGATTATTGATTGTCCTTGGGATTTTTCATACATTGATGTTTTTCCATAGACTTTGAACTGACAGGAGGGTTGTTAGGCTAAAGTGAAGAGGGTGACTGCTGCATTTATGGATGTGGTGCATTGCAGAGGCACACAAGCCTGATAATTGGGGGCCTTTGGCGACTTAATCTAACCGTAGGCTCCCTCAGTTATGCAGGATTTGAATTCACTAGAATAATGTGCTTTATAAGCAAAATGTGGTCTCAAATATGCTTAGTGTTTGTTTGCAGCCAGTTTCATCATTCTGCAGTGATTCATTCTGACATATTAAACATGCTTTGATCACACTTTGAAGAAAAAAAGACTGTGTTCAGAAAAATACATTTTTTTAAATGCACTAAGTGTCACAGCTCATGCTTGCATAGCTAAAAGTTTGGTATGAAGAAAAAAAAAAAGTGTATCTCATGAATATATCCCCACAGGGAAAGCATAGGATTATGGCTCAGTGATAAACAGATGGTGCGAAAGAAAGAGTAAATCAATGAAGCCATATATTGGAATGATGAAACAGTTACTTCACAGCTACTGTTTGCAGAAGCCACCCAGCTGTCTCTTTCGCTTCATTTTATTACTTTGGGAATCTTGTACATCCCAGAAGACCTTTGAAGTACTGGATTAAGGACGCCGTTACGTTTGCATTTTTCTCTTATCTATATAACTGTGATTGTTTCTCTTATAGAACTAATTGCTACAATTCATTTCTGAACCCAGGCTCTCCTTTCTGCTTGCCAAAAAGCTTGAAATCAGGCCGGAACCCCATCTGCTTCATAGCTTCTAGATCACCTCTACAGCTGGTCTTCAGGCCCCGGTTGATGTGCAGATGTCGGGTTTCGTTTGTAAAGCTTAACTCGGCCAAAAAATTCCTCCTAAATTTTGGCAATTTAAATTTGCAAAAGTCAAAAGTTTACTCATGCTGGATATTTCAAACATGATTGTGAGTCATACTCGAAAGCCTGCTGTTGCAGTTCATGAAATCTTTAAGATTTCGTTGCTTCCCTAGAGTGTGCAGTATTTCCGTTCCTATGCATACATTATTGCTCTGAACTGAGCCATGGTTTGAACTTAACTCTTAGGTCTGTAATAGATGCTGTAGCTGATTAAACAACTTCAGCATGTGGCTCCTTGTGAACTCCACCTGAAGAAACTGTCCCTTCAGCCGCATGTGTGAACCAAAACCTAGAGCCACCAGCATCTTATTCAAAATTTACAGGCCAGTCCCTCTCAATCACTGCAGCAGTCAGTCGTGCTCCGAGCAGTCTCAACTCAGCAGCCAGTCTTGCCACAGCGGCAGAGCTGCTTTATCTTGTGCCGGCCTGGGCTACAGTTCAACCTCTGTCTCAAAAACAACAGTGCATACTTTCAACACAGGAGCAATAATCAGTGAGCGCTATGCTGTTAACACTGTAGTAACTCTCCAGGGCTGGAGGACATTTCTGGCCAATGTCTGTTGTATCCTCTGGAATGAAACTCCAGGCATAAGGCATAAGCAGCATTTCTTTGACAGCTTCACCTTTATCATGGCACATCACTTTATATTCAACTTAACTGAAAGGAGAAAAAAAAACTTTGTTTATTAATTTTTTCACGGATGTTGCTATTATTTTGGCTTTGTATCATCTTCATGACTCATTTGTCTCTGACTTTAATTAAATGATCCTCACCGCGTGATTGAGGCTCTAAGTAGACTGGCATCAGTTAAGATCATTTCCAGTTGAATAAGAGAAGGAGGCTTCTGCAGTATGCTTATAAACAAACCAATCAGTCAGTCATTCAGTCTGTCAGGAGCCAGCTGGACCAGGCAGCAACCCAGCGCTGGAGGGGAACTGGAGGCGAGGAAGACACGGTGTAAGATATTCAAAGAGAGCAGAGGGCTGTGTATCTAAAGGCTTAGCAGAGGCACACCAAACACCAACAAGAAGTAAGGGGGTGGGGTATGTGGGGGGTCATCTGGATGCCAGAACAAGTGGGATAAAGACAAAAAAAGAGAAACAGAGACAGAAAGAAACAGATGAAGAGATGTGGTTGTGAAATGATTGATAATGAAACCCCCTCTCCTGACAGTCACTTGGGAGTTGCGTGTCTATGTGATTAGGTGTGTGTGAGAGTGTGAGTGAGAGGCAGCGTGTGTGTCTTTGCACATGCATCTGCACAGCAAGGCGCTCACATGGGAAGCTTCTCCCAGGGGCTGTTGTTTGTTTCCTATCTGTCAAATCGTATACAGGAAATATTCAAAACATATTCAGACAGACACCTAGTTGGTGATGGTGAACTTTGGAGGTCACACAATCTTCAGGGGAAAAACACTGTTTACTGTGCCAAAGACTATGCTAAGTAGTTTATTATTTATAGGAGTTTGTATATGTCCAGTATTTTCATCCTATTGTATTCTGCATTTTCCTTGATGACCACAGGAGCAGCATGGCATAAAAATACATTCACAAAACTAGTAAATCACAAGTTTTTATCTGTCATCATTAAACTAGCAGTCCATCCACCTATCTGTATATATGTGGTCCAGAATAACAGACACCAGTGGATCTGGATATGCACTATCCACTCCCCTCTACGGCTATTGTTTTTGGGAATCTCAGCAGACATGTACAGAATATCAATTGGACATTTGGTTCATAGCGTTTTATTATCTCATACCTTCTCTGCATGAGAATCAGGTTCACTACCCATTATTGTATAAACAGTTCAAATTTCTTCCACCTTGATGACAATTGTGAATAATACTGCAGTATTTTCTGCACTGAGTATGTTTACTTTTCATATTTTAACCACTTTATGTAATAATACTTTGACTTCTAAGTGTAATAGAGTATTTTTAGAGTGTGGTGTTGCTACATTAATTTAAGTAAACAATCTGAATAATTCCTCACCAACAGCAGTCCTCGAAATGTTTGACAATAACACACATGTATTTATAGAGATTCTATTTGAGGTGTTTACATTTACATGGTGCAACGGCTTTAAAAATGGATTAAAACCTGTACCCTGAGAGAGTTAAGTCCCCACCTCTGGATCAAAGCTTTTGTCAGAGCGTTTTCTCCTGTGCCTCTCTCTCTCCTTTCCAACTACTGATGTGACATAAATAAATAAATAAACCAAACAGTTAAGTTAAGTGGGCCGCCTGCCCCCTTCATAAAAAGCTAAAGACATTTTCTGGTATCAGTTAAATTTAGTCTGCCAGACCTGTCTGGCTGTTTACCTTGTTTGCAATACAGTGTTTTCCGATCATAAATTTTTTCAAAGGATATTTCCAACTCACCTTGGGAAATTGGAGGCTATTTTAAGAAGAAAAATATGTGTTGTGGTAGAAAACCACAAGAGGTAAGCTGTGACAAATCTGCTTCCCACGTGAGAGTCTGTGGTGAAGAATGGGAGAAAGCTAGAATAATTTGAACTTTTACTGCAGCTCTCTTTGCTTGCACTCACTGTTGAGACATGAGACCATACCATCAGCTCTCATTGAAAATTAATGTTATTCAGCTTGTTGCCTACTGCCCAAATCTAAATGGAGCAGGAGATGAGTCAAATGGTTAGAGGAGAAAGATGTCTCCTCTTCACTGAATGAACTGCCCTGTAGCTTACCTTAGTCATCCTTCAAATGTCACACACACAGGAAAAAAAAAAGTTTTGTTCATTATCATTGCCAGTGCATGTTAATATGATAATTAACGCTGCAAAAAGAAGTCATTACCATGACCACCATCAAAGCATCTCAGAGCTATTTTTATCTCCACTGACATGCAAAGAGGAGATGATGTCAGATGTCATGTTTTCAGATTTGTTTGTGCTTGCTTTCTCATTTGCATGGAATCAAAAGCCTGCAGAGTTTTGTTGGGTTTGGCTCCCAGTTTAGTACAGCATCTACAGTATTTCCCCTCACCATAGCCAATACGACAACAAGCTAATAGAGATCAAAAGCAATGCAACAGTATCTAATTCCTGTGACATATTCACCACACACACTAGCCACAGGTATTTCAAGCTGGAATTAATTTCCACCGTGTCAGCATTCACCCCTTACCTCCGGGATAGCTCTATTTCCTCGGAGGCCCCTTCCACGCCTTGTTAGCCAGAACGCTGAACGTTCTGCAGACCCTGCAACACTGTCAACTTCACAGCTGTCTAAAAATCTCCCAAAATTACCTCAAGGATCTCCTGCCACTTTGCTCCTAAATTCAACCCCTGACAAGTTTCCAGTCCATTTTACTTCATGTGCCCACATGAACATCGACCTATTGTTAGTGTGGTTCCCCTGTCAACCAAGTGGGGTCACTGTTGCATTTCTAAGCTTGTTTTCCAGTGAAGGACACAATGGTGCTGAAGTGCAGGAGAGCCACAAATATAGCCCCTGTTATTCATGGTTGCAGGCAGAGCCCTACTGTTTAGGGAGACTTTGTTCAAAGGTTTGGGCACAATTTTCCGTTCACACACTTGCCAAAGACCTTTTAAGGTGCATGTCAGCATGCCACCACACACCAGAAACACAGAGAAAAGAAAAGAGAGTGGAAGAGAAATAGAGAGAGAAAGAGGGAGACAGGAGAAACGCGCTTGAATTCAGGATCTGTGGGTGCTGCACTGTGTTGTCTCCTGAAGCAAATGAATATGACAAGTTCCTGCCAACTCAGTTTGCAGACAAATACAAAATCAGTCGTCGCTAAGCCAAGACTTTGCGTTGGAGGTGCACTTCTCCTCCCTTTGCTAAAATCCCCCACAAACAAGTGGCTATCATTTTCTGTTCCCTAGGCATCTACCATTGTGACAGAAAGAAACAGAAAATGTAAAAAGAGAAGGAGACAGTGTTGTTTTCTTAGCCTTATCTCACCACAAATGTTTAGGTACAAGAACTTTTTTTCAAACAAAGATAGCTGTGGGTCAAATTATTTTGAAATAATTATAAAAGGAATCCTGCTCCTACTCCAGCACCTCGGTGGCGGATCAAAAACGAACACGCACAAGACACACAAGTCTTGTCTGTTAAAAAAAAAAAAAAAAATTATAATCCAAGAGTTATTTCTTAAAGGTGATCTTTTGAAAAGTCAGATTGCAGGTAAAATGTCAGTAATGATGCCCTTTAATAACTGCTTACTTACTTATGTAAAAATAATTAGCAGCAACAACTAATTGTACATCTCTTCACTGTTGAGCTGATTTTCACATAATTATGCTAAAATGAAGGACTACACTCACCACTTGTTCCCTATCTTCAGTGAACATTTAGTAATTAGAATTCTCACTGCAGTCTCTAACAGGGACTCTTCAGAAAGTCCCCAAATCTTATCATGTTACAACCGTTCTGTGGTTATTCCAGTATTTTGTTCAATACATTTTCCCATCATTCAGGAGATTAAAGACTGTCTCCATACCTTCAGATCTGCTGACCAGCTCTCTACAGAGCTACCAGATGCTAGTCGTAGGGTGATGTATTGCAGAACACAAAGAGAGAAGACAAGCGTGACACTAATAAAAAAATACTTGACATGTTCATATGGAATCAAGTAGTGTAAGATGTATGTAAATGGAACTGCGCCAAACTAACAGCCATGTTTGTGTTGAATTTGTATGACAAATGCCACGCTAAATCCTTTCCCCATGTCCTGCAGTGTACTGACGGATCCTAAGTGCCATCAATCAGAAAATCCCTTGATAGTAATTTCCCTTTTTGTCTGATCAAACCATCAAACTTGAATGTCTCTGAGGGAGGTGGTTGGCAAGGTGATGGCAGGATGTGACTGACAGTGAGAAAGACGAGTAGAGAAAGAGAGAGAGAATGAAGGAAAACTAATTTAGAGTTTATCGTCATTTATTTGAGAGATATAAGAACTAATAAGTGTGAAATAAGAAGTGTTGCCACTGTTAATGCCACTGATCTCTTTATGTTGTGATACTGGCTCCCAAATGGACCATCACTGCATTCATATCATGAATTGTGACCTTGTGACCTTTACCCTGAACCTTCCCACTAAGATAATTGCTAATGTCTTCTGTCACAGAGGGTAGGCCTTAAGAATAACAGTCATGATGTTTCTGTCAATAGATAATAATCATAAAGAGGGCAGTGAGACGTGCAATATACCTTACAAAAATCACACAATCAGTACTTAATGGAAGTTGATACTAGAAATCAACAAGCTCACTCACTTGTGAGAGACTCATTCCATGAATTGATTGACTAAATCCATGTTCTGATGTCAGCTTCACTGTTCGAGGCATCATGTTTTTATAAACCACATCGCTTAACTGAAAGCCAATTAAAATGCCTGTCGCACTGTATGTTGTGCCATCACTTGTATTAATTATGTCCAAATGGATGAGGGGAAATTTCATTGTTTGCCCACTGACTCAGTGGCAACACTTTATTTCTAAAATGGATCTTATTTCCTCAGTCAACAGGAACAACATTCATCATGACGTAGAAGCATTTTGTATTTTTAATAGAGCTGAAACAATTAGTTGATCATTCATTTTGTCCATCTTTTTAATTAATCAGCAAGTTTTTTGATCATTATTTAAGCCAAACATTTGATTTCCTGCTTTTCTCTGATATATGTTTGGAATATGTTTGGATTTTGGACAGTTAATTGGACTAAACAATACATCTGAGGAGTCACCTTGGTCTGTGAGAAATTGAGATGGGGCATTTTTTCACTATTTTTTCACATTTCATAGGCTCAATTTTTGATTGAAGTTAATGGATTATTGAGAAAAATGTGAAGTCAATAATAATTAATAACTGATAATGAAAGTTATTGTGATTTGTTGCCCTACCTTGTTGCCCACCACAGATGAATATTTCCATCTAGTCAATAATGAAAATAATTGTTGCTGTAGCTCTACTTTTTCCCCATCCTGCACTGAAAAATGCATTTTAAAAAATGCTCTATAGATCAAGGGACTTATGAGAATATGCAGCTGGACTATAAAGAAAAAAAAACCTTTGAGTCTTGAAATAACATATTGGAGAGCCTCTACCAATAGTAACACAAATTAAAGACTATCCAAGGGCTTCAGGCTTTAACAAAAAATGTTCCCCCTTTTCTTAAAAAAATAAGGAGAGACATTTTCTACGTGTTGCATTATCTGCCATTATGTTGGAACGGCATTTTAAGAAACATTTTGTTGGTGGAGTTAGAGTCGAAGCTGAGATGGCAGCATCAAAATTACACTGGCATCACTGCCAGTCATGAACTGAGACTCTGCAGCTGAGTCCCAAATCTCCCCAGCAACCACAGATGGCATTGTCACGAAGGTCCACAAGCTCTGGACAAATAAAGGTGTAACACGTAACATCCAGCCAAGAAAACAGGACTGCAAAACAGATGTGATGTGCATGCATATGTTCGCATGCAGCTACTGGCACAGGACTGTGCGACTGACTATCTTGTGTTTAGTTTCAGGTCTTTTAGCTTCATATCTGCACTAAAATACTATGAGTGCCTGGAGTCATCTTAGGTTATCTGAATAGTAAATTGACTAACGAGCTGACATTATGAAAACACAAAATCTTCAGCAGTAAAACAACACTTTTCCAGTAAAAATAGCACAGCTATTAGTTATAGTCTACAGTATTCATTGTGTGTAAGTGTAGGCTACAATATAAGTGCTGCTCTGCCACTGATTCCCAAGAACTGAGGACCTTCAAAATGGCTTCTAGCAGTGTTTCTAACACAGGGACATAAAAAACGGGTCTTCTTGTTGAAGGGCAGCCTTCCTAGCTGTAATACTAAAGTAATGTTCAAATTTTCAAATGATTAAACAATTTGCTGTTTTTAACTGTGCCATACGGATAAAGGCAGAGGGACTCTCTGTGTTTTGCCTCGTGGCATTTTGATGAAAGAAACATCGTCCTCATGTTCTCTTTTTATTCAGGAGTCCTTGGCTTTTCTCCTGTACAGGCCAAATCTGAGGATGTGAGAATTGCAATAAGTCCTCCAACCTATACGGTCATTTACCCCTACCTTCAGATATAACCCATAGTACCAGACCTTAGTCATCATGATAACAGTAATACCATGCTGTTAAGGTGATGGAATCATCATGGTTCCATGGCAGAGATCAACTATGGGATCATTTTTTTTCTGGGAGGACAGTCTTAACATTTAAAAGAATTCAAAGCAAAACTCAGTAATCCATCACTGTAAGGCAGCCAGCGAGATCAACTGTGTTGAAGCATAATACATAGTATGATTATGTTTACATATGTCTAGAGTGTGATACATTAACCATACCTTTTAACAAAGTCCCTTGTTTCCAAAGCCAACACAGAATCACTTCCATCTCTTGGAGTTGTGGAAGATAAATGGGCCACAATTGCTGCTTTTTCTCTTTTATTACATAGCAAAATGTCAGTCTCCATAGCAGTAAATACAGTACCACATTTATTCTATACAGCTCAGACATTACCAGTGTTTTGCTATGCAATAACACTATTCAGTGGATTTACCATCCAGCCTGAATGGTTTTATGTATATATTTTCAGAGCCAAGAGCAGGTATATAGTAGACGGGGGTGGTTCTGGGATGCAGTGATTCATTGTTGAGAGTCCTGGAAGTGTTAAACTGTACGTGCCCAACTGAGCAAAAACACTTGTTATAGGAGATGCACACTTGATGCCCACAACACAACTACACACATATTTTTTAAGGTCCAAGTTAAGGTTTAACTGCAATTGTATTCCTCTTAGTGTCTGAGGTAGAGCGCATGTACTACTACTCATTTGGCTTTATAATAATGTTTTAATGACTTTTTACCTTTATTTTACACATGAAATATCTTACATTTGGGTGGCTGAGATCACATTTGCTTCTCTTTATGATTCATAATGACTGGCACATTCTCTCCTAACCCAGACACTTAGCCTGTTGTGGACTTGCAGCCTTCAGATCTCAGAAATGTGTCATCCAAGTTTGTAAGCACTCAGTCCTGTCCACACAATGGGATTCAGCCTTGGTGTGAGTGACTCACATCTCAACATTATGCATACTCAGCTGACTGCTCCTGCTCATCTTTTATTTTGTGGGCCTGAATTGTTAAGCGGCAGCAGTAGCTGAAATTTGTAGTTTGGGAATTTATGGGGCAGCTTTCGAACATAACTTTATTAAAATACTGCTACTACTATTGGCACAACTGAAGTCACTACTACCAATAAAAAATAATAACAATAAAGACAGCACTATAAACTAAGATGCAAATTAAGCCTATACTGCTGCACAAGGGTGGGTGTAATGTGTCTTTGCTGTAAGCAAAACTCAACATTATTTCCATGTCTGTGCTTCAATGAGCGGAAAACTGACTTTGTGAGTCATAATGAGTCAAGCTATAGCAATGCACACATTTATACTTGACAAATCAAATGTTTAGGCAGTAGACTCAGAGGTTACACAAGATTTTAAAAACAACTATGAAACATACTGTGATACACTGGGCTCCCTATATTAATATGTATTCAGCACCACATAAACAGGCATCTCTGTCATGTAATAATAGCATCAATTGTATGTCAGCAGCCACATGCCCTACAGCACAAATTCACTGAATAATTTCCTACCTTCCTGCCAGGGGTAAGAAAGGTGAACTCAGATAGGGTAAACTTTCTTTACTAAACTCTTGTTCCAGTGGTTCCAAATGGCCCAGTCACTTGAGAGATAGTCGGTTCTCTTCAATAGCCTGGCCGAGAGTAAATTACAAATAAATATAAGAACCCAGATAAATACACAAATAATAATACTCTCTAATCTATCTAATTCCGATCTACACATATAAGGTATTAGCTGTAGTAATATAATGGATGAAATATACTTGCAGTAGTACAAGCAGTATACTTTGTTATTACTTATTTACTTTAAGTTACTCAAAAACATCTATGTGGATATAAGACATAATCAAACTAGCACTGGCAGTGACACAACTTGTATCACCTGCACTACTTACAGGCTTTAAATGACAGAGAAGGGCATGTTGTCATGGACGTTTGACTGTGGTGCGTTACCAATAAAAGCCTTTGGCATTTTAATTTTGAAAGCCATCCAAAGCTATTATTTTCATTGTCAACAAAGTCTCCTGGAAGCAATAGGGATTCTGTTTGACACCTCTTAAATATACTCCAGAGGTAGAGCTGTCATCTTTGCTGACAAAAACAATCATTGCATTTCAATTGAGTCTGCAATTACTGCAACACTTAACCCTCTATTCACCCAATGCACCATTCACCAGAATCAAGACTCGCTGTAACTGCCATGCACATACAATTTCTTGGTGACAATTCTGACATACCGACATCTGACAGTTTGCATACTGACACATACTGAATGACACAGTACATACAATAAACACTGATTCACATAGTGCTAATGCAAGAGCACAAACCACACACAGAAAAACATATCTGAAACATATGCTGTGAAATTTAGGCCATACGTATCACTCGCCAAACATACACACAGCAAGGCTGCTTGTCGAATTGAAAGCATCATTTCATGTGGGATCTATGTATGTATAATGCACAGGGTTGTTCCTCCACTGCTAGAAAATATACACAGTGATAGACCCTGGATGTCGAATTCACTTTGAACTTTATGCAACACGCTGGTGGTGTCCTAAACAGACCTCAGCACTACCCATGAATGTAAACTAGGTGAGAATACGGTGCTGTTACAACACACACTTCTCATGGCTGAAACACTGTAAACACTGCTGACTACAAGCCTGGGTGGATGCAGGTCAGCAGGTTGCACAGTATGATGGCACTCTACAACTCTAATAGTGGATGTTTACTTTGGAACTGTGTAACACTGAGTGTATGAGCTACGCTTTAACCATTCTGTGAGGTCCAAATGCCCTCAGAAGGTATATTTTTTTCAGATTTTAGGTGTTTATTAGGTTTATTCTATTGATTTTTTTATATTTATGGTTCCAATTTATAGTCAGTAGAGTACTTGAAACTACTGCACGTTTATTATGGCACATATCCAGACTGCAACAGATCCTCAAAGTATATGCAAACTAGTTAGGTATTTTGTTTATCACTGCCATTTAAGATTTGTCTTCTCATTTTTGTCCTTGGTATGAGGCCACAGTGAATCTGCTCGGTTAACTTTCCTGAGTCTGCTTCCACCCACACCTCCTTGTACTGGGTGCAGTTGCATCGCTTTTCTCAGCCAGTGGAAGGATCAACACAGGCTGGGCGGGATAATCCCCATTGTGCTAATCTGAGAGACTAGCCTCTGGGATGCCACAAAATTGACTGACTGAAAAAGTGAGCTTTGCTGCTCAGCATGAACCCCCCTGACCACAAAACATAAACAAGCTGGCTTTTAGTTATCTTTCCATTCAGAATGGCCTCACCTCACCAAAGCAGCCATGATCCAAATTGAAAGGGACAACCCTAGGCCTAGAAAGAGGTGAGTCATTTGGGTTTTGTCCATATTCTTCCCTCTAGGTATCAACATGACACGCTAGCTTTAGGAGACATTAAGCCGACAAAAATAACGTCAGGAATAGCAAAATGCTTTACAGAAGAGTAATGAATTTATTGCACCACATTAGTGTGTAGATTCGATTTTGGTAGGTGAAACTAATCTGCAGCAGGCAACAGGAAACATTCAGGTTTGGACAGGTTTGGACTTGCATGCAAAAATATTCATATTTAACAAGCTTACATAAGCTTAGTAAGAATGCAAGTTGAATAATTGTCATATCCAGACAACTGTGTTTCTTAGTATGATTGAATATCAGCCTTAGGTTGGTAAGCATAACCATTTCTCCCTTTGTGATGATGTTATTCATAAATTCAATAGTCTTGCTTATTTTGCATTAATTAACACGCAACACAAAACCCGCACCACCACAAATTAATCATGACCTAAAAATAAGAACAGACTGCAATTTTGTTTTTGGCACCACACGGCAAACTAGTCTGCACTGCATTTTTAACATGGCTTCCAACACCCAAGTGTAAGCACTCAGTAATCCTTCATTATCGCTTTGGTTCTTAACAACACTCAATTAACAAGGGAAACTTTATTTTACAACAATTCAGGGGGTCTTTACAGGGGACCCTGGGA